>NC_139217.1:304302156-304744656 GCF_055691185.1 Crinia signifera | reverse complement strand
CACCCCTCGTCACCCCCTTCTGACCCTTCATTACCAACCCCTCTCACCCTGCACCAACCCCCTCTCACCCTGTGTCTCTCATTCCGTTGCATAATGTTTTTTTATCTCAGCGGCAAAATTCAGGCGTGGCCTCGTTGGGATAGGCCACACCCCCACACTGATAGGCCACGCCCCCCAAAAAATCTGGCGCGCCTACGGCGCGCAACAACATCGCCCTCCCCCCCCCCTGTCAGGGCTGCTTCAAAATATTTCCCGGGCTGGTTTTAATTTCCAATCCGCCCCTGAATAAAAGTCAATGTGAACTAGATATTAATATGCAAGTTCGAATTGTATCTTAATGTTTAACTAATGCTTGAGATTGTACACAGTGACATTCTTGTATGCTTTGTTCTACATTACTTTAAAAAAAACTAATAAAACGTATATAAAAAAAAAAAAAAGACAAAGATTGGGGCACAGTCAGATAAAGTGCAGTAGGGTATTCCATGGTGGGTAGCAGCATAGGAGACGTTTTTGCAGGTGGAAGTGTGAGGTGGGTATCAGACAGGACAGAATACACAGGTCAGAATCAGATAGCATAAGTGAGAGTAACGCACATGATGTTTAAGATGTATAAAGGGATGATGTTGCTGATCTTTATAGTTATAACAATTTTTTTTGCCACTGCTGTGCATGTGCTGGACCCGGTGTCTTTCAACTACACTGTACAGGTGACAGGCCCTAACCGGCGTCTGGGACAAGGCAGCAGGAACACAGTTGCTCGGCCAGTCACAGCCCCCTCCTCCACCCAGGTAGAATTCTCCACTGATCACTACTGTCAATAACATTTCAGCACACATTGCACCACTATCAAAGCCATTACTCCCTCAGCACACACTGCCAGCACAGACATTATACCCACAGCACACACTGCCATCCCAGACATTACACCCTCAGCACACACTGCCATCCCAGACATTATACCCACAGCACACACTACCATCACAGACATTACAGCCGCAGCACACACTGTCATCACAGACATTATACCCTCAGCACACACTGCCTTCAGACATTACATCCTCAGCACACACTGCCATCACACCCTCAGCACACACTGCCATCACAGACATCACACCCTCAGCCAGGGCCGGTGCTAGGGTGTTCGGCGCCCTCCTGCAAACTATAAATTTGCGCCCTCCCTGCACATCAGAGGCACGCGCTGAAAAAAGGGCGTCTCACAAGAAATAGATGTAGACACACAATAGTATCCCCATTACAAATTATGCCGCACGGTAGCACAATCTTATTCACATTACACAACACGTAGTGCCCCTGATTCTTATGACACCACAGTTTCGCTGCAGTGCAGCATGGTTTTGTCCATGAACCAGAATCAGGCCCAATGTCCACAGGAGCAGCACTGCTTACAAACCATGCCCCTAGTAGCATTGGTGTCACTAACACACATATTGTCTGCAGTAGCAGGACCGTTTAAATGCATAATGCCCCTAGTAACAGCGCTGTTTACCCACATAATGCCCATAGCAGCAGCGCTGTTTACCCACATAATGCCCATAATAGTAGCGCTGTTTACACACATAATGCCCCTAGTAACAGCGCTGTTTACCCACATAATACCAATAGTAGCAGCTCCCTTTACACACATAATGCCCATAGTATTAGCGCTGTTTACAAACATAATGCCCATAACAGTAGCACCATTTACACACAAAATGCCCTCAGTAGCAGTGTCATTTACATGCATAATGCCCTCATTAGCAGCGCCATTTACACACATAATGCTCATTGTAGCAGTGCCGTTTACACGCTTAATACCCCAAGTAGCAGCGCCGTTTACACACTTAATGCCCTCATTAGCAGCGCCGTTTACACACTTAATGCCCTCATTAGCAGCGCCATTTACACACATAATGCTCATTGTAGCAGTGCCGTTTACACGCTTAATACCCCTAGTAGCAGTGCCATTTACACACTTAATGCCCTTAGTAGCAGCACCATTTGCATGCATAATGCCCATAGTAGAAGCGCCGTTTGCATGCATAATGTCCTCAGTAGCAGCGCAGTTTGCATGCATAATACTCATGGTAGCAGCCCCATTTGCACGCATAATTACCTCAGTATCAGCGCCATTTACACACATATTGGCCGTTGTAGCAGCGCCATTTGCAATCATAATGCCCATAGTAAAAGCGCCGTTTGCAGGCATAATGTCATCAGTAGCGGCGCAGTTTGCATGCAAAATACTCATAGTAGCAGTGACATTCGCACGCATAATTCCCTCAGTATCAGCGCCATATACACGCACAATGCCCATATCAGCCGCTTCATTTACACCCATAATGTCAATAGTAGCAGCACTGCTTACACGCATAATAAGGGAAATTCTAGTGGAATCGCTCCACTGCACGTTCGCACAGTGGTGCGATTTTTAGAGAGTGCATACGCGTGTAAGAATTTATGCGCATATGCAGCCTCTATGAGCGAGCGGGCACGGCAAATTGATTATTTGCCGACCACTCACAGGGGGGGTGGCAGGCCATCGTCGTGCCCATGGGAATGCCCTGCGTTTCATGGCCATTCCCATGGAAATTCACCCATGAAGTGGGTGTGGGGAGTGGGCAGCTGATGCCAGCCGCCCACCCGCTTCCTGAACTGGGCGCTCGCAGATGTAAGACACCAGAGAGGTGCCTTACATCTGCGAGCACTTGCAAAATCATTCGATGGTCAGCGACCATCGAATGACTTTGCTCCCGCACACAAGGCTGCGAAATGGATGTTTATGCAAAACATCCATTCGCATGCCTGCGGGGAAATTCGGCGTGCGAGAGCGCGCAGACATTCGTGCGGGTTCTGGGCGGCGCTTAGAGGATCCACAAAGCTGCAAATTTTGCAGCTTTGCTGGTCAATTAGAATCAGGCCCAATGTTCCCAATAGCTGCACCACCTCTATAAATAATGCCCCCCCCCCCCCCCCCACACACACACACACACACACACACACACTCCTTCTCTCACTGATTGTCCCCACTTACTTAATAAAGCTGCTTGGCTGCCAGTGTGACACAGGAAATGCTCTCCCGATTTTCCCGTTTAGCCACGCCCCCTATGTCCCGTGTAGCTCCGCCCCTTTTCGGGACCAGCGGCGCTGACTTTCTAATGCATTTAAAGGAAGTGGGAGTCTGGGACGGACTGGTGGGAGGATTTCCTAGTTGCCGGCGCTGCTGCCTGCCTGTCCTACACTTTGACAGGCAGCAGCAACCAGCAGAACCACTGAGCAGAGCAGAAATCAGCGGGGATGCAGAGCGGGGAGGGACAGCGCCTCTTTAGCCTGGAGCCTCCCTGCTTTGCATCCCTCGCTGAGTGGGTAGCGCCGGCCCTGCCCTCAGCACACACTGGAATCATAGCAGTGACGTACGGTGAGGTCAGTCACTGGTGAGGCTCTGATTGATTGATACCATATATATATATATATATATATATATATATATATATATATATATATGTGGTATGTATACATATACATATATATACACACACACACACATATATATATATATATATGTATGTGTGCTGGAAGTCACCTTACACAGTGATGTATGCACCCGATGCTGTGCTCCCCCAAGCTGCTAGCACACAGGCCGGCCCCCGGAGTCTGAGGCTGGAAGATAAAGTAGACATCTGGGGCCGGGGCGGTCTGTGTGTACCAGCAGCCACCCCCCAGCCAGGACCAGGAGAAGGGTGCTCCCTCTTGTCAAGCAGCGGGAAGGGCTGCCTCTCCGTGCCCTGCTCTCCCGGTGTATGCGCTCACCCTCCTCTTCCACGGGACACCCGTTCACAGACCCCCTGCTGCAGCCACTGGTTCTTCTAATGCGCTTCTCAGCAGCAGCTACGGGGACAGGACACAGGCTTTCACGTGTGCGGCTGCAGGCGCACATTACCTGGCTCCCTGCACACAGCACAAGGAACACTACCGTCCTGGCCCCTGCGCTGTGAATGAGTCCCGCTCCCGCCGCCCACTACCGCCGGTGCTGCCTGCTACTATAGCCGCCGATACCTGCCACCGCAGATGCCCGCTGCCAGTGCCCAGCCCTTGCAGGTAATAGCTTCTGGGGAGGGGGTGTCTGGTACTTAGTGTCCACCGGCTGGTCCAGCTGCTGCTGCACGCTCTGATCCTGGCAGATAGGGCTGGCTCTGAGAGCGGATACAGGCTGTCAGTGTATGACAGCCTGTATTTGCTGTCCTATCACATCTGTCTCAGTGACAGCCCTGTCACTGAGGCAGATGTGTAGGTGCCGCTTCCCCATTGGTTTCTAATGGGATTTTCAGCCACTTTTTGTGCCCGTCCTTAGATCCGCCCCCCCCGCTGCTGGCAATTTTACATTGTCAGCAGGAGGCACAGGTCCCGATGCCTCCCAGCCTCCCCACAGTGTTCCACCACATAAATTATATATAAAAAAAATACAAATAAGATATTTATTGCACACTATATGTGTGTTAAATATCTTTGTATTTTTTTATCATTTATGACAGGTGAGGCACTGCCTCCCCTGCCTGCACGTCCCTGCATCATAGACATTACACCCTAAGCACACACTGCCATCACACCCTCAGCACACACTGCCATCACAGACATCACACCCTCAGCACACACTGCCATCATAGACATTACACCCTAAGCACACACTGCCATCACTATCAAGGACACATTATCAGTACACAATGCATCACTATCAACCCACACTGCACCACTATAACTGCCATTTCACGCTCAGCACACACTGCATCACTATATACTGTAACTCAATCAGCATACACTGCATAACTAGAGGATTCTAGTGTTTAGGCCTGTCTGAGTGACGGGAGAAAGTTTATACTTTTGCAGTTTTCAAAAGTTTTGTAAAGTGAAAATGTTTTTCACTTAATGGACCCTTATAGGCCTTTAACCACACTTGCCTACTTTTGAAAACTAGTTTCAGGGAGATTATAGTTGGTAGTAGAATTTAGCAAAAGCACCTCATTGAGGGGGCGTGTCATGCTCCACCCATAGGGCGTGTCTAGTTCCATATATGGAGATATTGTGAAAAGAGATTAAACGTGGCACCTAGAAGCGTGGGTGTGTACTGCTACATCTGAGAGGAATCTTTTACAATGACTTATATACAAATGTAGATGAGCCCCAAAGCAGTTAGTAATAGCTACAATACTTGCTAAAGTGCTTGGAAATGGTGCTGATAATTCAATGTAAATGTATCTAGCTCTCATTCCTCTTTCCAAAAAAACTGTAACAGTGTAATGTGGGCTAGGTGAAATGAGGGAGATTGCTAGACTAATGAGGGAGAGGGGGAGATTGCTGTTATTTCAGGGAGTCTCCTGCAGAATGTAGGAGGGTTGGCAACTGTGCCTTTAACCCCTTGGTGGCTTTTCCTGCAAGGGCAGGTTTATCCTGTCCCAGGAAACTCACTACTCAAGCTGCGGGGGGGGGGGGGGTTGTTGCACTTGGGTGTTCGTGTGTTCAGATTGGCCCAAAGTTCCAGGGGAGTGCTCGACTGCGGCGGAGGGCATGGAGTGATGATCGGCAGCAGGTAGTGCTCGGCATCAGCGAGTGCCATGTGTGTGTGGGGCAACGAACAGGTGAGGATGTGTACAGAATGAAGGTGTGCGCCAGTGCTGGAATCACCTACATACTGTATTGTGGTATGCCCGTCACAGCTGAGCCTGTCGAATTTATGGGCATACCACAGAAGCGTTTAAGGATCCACTTAAGGGAGTCCGTTTATGGTGTTGTATTCAGTGCTGTCGAGAGGAGGAGGGGGGGGGGGGTACTTTTTACCCAGGCCCAGGTCTGATGGAGGGTCCCTTGTCTAGTCCCCCCTCCCCCACTGCAGTTTAAAATGATTTGCGCCCTAAAGATATAGTAGAAGACAAATACAAATGTTGGCATTACCATAGTAATAATTGCTTGATTTCCAAAATGACTGTATATAATTCAAATTGATATATAATGATTTGTCAGTCTCTTACTTTCCACTAAAATTTATTTTAGGAAACAATTATTGCAAAAAAAGCATTTCCTTCATTTCATTCACCACCTTCATATACACACATCTTTGATCTAAGTACTTTTACTTATGTTGGTGCGAACACTCATTGCTGCCACTGGTATCTGCAGAGTACAATATAAATATGCACAATACAAAAACAAACAGTATGCTTGTAAAAACCTAAACATTTTTGCCATCCTTTTAGATGCTTGCAAAAATAAATATTTATATATAGGAAGCGGTGACCGGCGGAGAGGTGGCAGAGAGCTCCGTCCTTTCCTGCCTTGTTCCTTCCTAGCTCTTACTTACTTCTACTTTTCTTCCCTTTTATCCCTTATGGTTTATTATTCATATATGCATAACTCTTTGACACTTGGGGCCAGTTGCACTAAGCTTCAAAAGTGATGAAATGGAGAGTGATAAACAGCCACCCAATCAGCTCCTCTCTGCCATGTCACAGACTGTTTTTGAAAAATGTCAGGTAGGAGCCGATTGGCTGGCTGTTTCTTTTATCACTCTCTATTTTATCACTTTTTAAGCTTAGTGCATCTGGCCCTTGGTGTTGTTGGACTTAAGAAATTTGGTTCTACGCTCCTGCCGTCCTCCATGACGTTCGCCACTTCTGTTGCCTAGTTACAGACGATGGAAAGGGGATCCCGGAAGTTGTAATCACGACGGGTTCCGTCACGGTATGCGCCGACCAGGAAGTACTGAGCGGGTATGAGCGAGCGACGGGTGGAGCAACATGGAGTCCAGTTCCTGTGATGGGGTATTTATGTAAGTGCCTTTCATGTTGTCTGTGCCACTGACCTCATGACCTCTCTCTCTATATATATATTTCCAATTTTATGCAAATGTGGTCCCGCTTAGAATATGAAGTTGCTCTCCAAATACTTTCCAAGGCCTCTGAGTTCTCAATACAAAACTGGACCATTGGGTAATATGTATTGAAGACTAGCTCAGGTACCCGGCGTTGCTTCGGTTTGGTTGTACAATTAGCATTACTTGCACTTAAACCTTCTTTTGTTTTAAGGTTAACCACTCATGGTGTGACCAGCGTACACCTGACTGTGGGGGGCTCCCTCACCCAATTAATGTCCTCTATCCCCTCTATATTATGCAACTTTGCCACATGTTCTTTTCCTGACCCACTTTATTGGGCATCCGGGACCCCAGCGGTGTCTGGATTGCGGGTGTTAGTGATTGTGAACCAAATCTGGACCCAATCAATGTCTTATACAACTTTTATGCAATTTTGCCATATGTTGCTTCCCTGACCCACTTTGTATAGTGGCAGGACCTCTTTATAGGCCTGTGGTGGGGTTGGGGGTCTAAGTGACCGTGAACCTTATCTGAACCAATGTTCTCTACCCCCCTCTATGTTATGCAACTTTACCATTCCTTGCTTCCCTAACCCACTAGAGTGGAGTGGCTGGACCCCTTTTTGGGCCCCATGGGGGTGCTAGGGGTGTATTACCCCCACAATATTTTGCTTCCCAGATTGTAAGTCACCAAGTTTGGTGTAATTGCTGTAGGAATTCCAGAGTTATGCTGGATACCTTGCTTCCCTGACTCACTTTGTGTAGTGGCTGGACCCCTTTTTGGGCCCCCCACAGGGGTGCAATGGTGTCTTACCCCAACAGTATGATTTTCCAGATTGTAAGTCATGTGTATACCAAGTTTGATGTCATTTGCTACAGGAATTCCAGAGTTATGCTGGAACACACACAAGTTAATTAAAAAAAAAAATAATTGTGGTTGTTAATAAATAATAAATGAACAGTATATCATTTTGAAATGTTTTAAGTTGCCTCAGCCGTGTTTTAATAAGCTTGTATGAAAAATTTCACGATCGTTGCTTGTAAACTGCGGAACTGTAGAAAGACAGAAGGACAATATTAGATTTAGTCCAATTACCGCTTGATTGAAGTTTGTCATTTTCGGTCTACTGGAATAAACCCATCCTTCTACGTTTTAGGAACATTTCAACATGACAGCTGTAAAGTGCAGTAGGTCTCTGAAGAAATCACTTGGGATGAACAATGGAAGGATGATGAAGGTCTTATGGAAAACAGTAGCAATAAAACTGAGGAAGAAAGCAATAGGCAGGTGCTTATTTCTACATGTCTCTGCAGATCATGGTCTTTGACATAATAGTTATGCACCTGTGTTAGTTGGTCATGATAATGACTTTTCCCATCATTTACAAAAACAATGAATACACAATATATGTATATATTAAATTCAAATGACAGATAAACTGCAATACAGAACACAATAAAATCTGAAACTGGAAATAAAAAGTAGCTTTGTTGTTCCCTACATGGAATAAACGTGTCCAAAGAAAAATGGAAAAAAAACGTGATTCATAATATCCTGGACGCTGAAAGACATGCTGCAATAATAAAATAAAGACCATTCAAAAACAGACAAGCTTTCCTGTTTGCTGTATCGTTTAACGTCATATATGCACAATGTACTGTCCTGCTAGATATCACATGAGGTTAATGGAACTTTATGTCACCAACTCAACGTCTCTGAATCTGTCAACAAACAGCCGAGACATTGGATATCAGGGAACCGTACAGTCGCAGACAGCTCTGTGAGGTCATCTCCTTCCTTTTAATATTCTGATCTGCTGTATAATTTCCTTTTCTCCTTTAGGTACAAGACCTAATCAGCAACTATTGTATATCACGGTCTCTTGTTGGACGTAGTTCCACAGATCAAGTTCTCATGGAAGTCAAGTTCTATCTATCTCCACCCTATGCAAAGTGACACAGTAGCTGACTCTTGACATTCCGTTTCCAGATATGCTTGTGCTGTTAGCAGCCAATTAATACAGAGCAGACGTGATATATTGTATTTACATTTCTGAATATATTCATGTATGCAGGTTTAACTCTGCTTTTACAAATGAGCAGTAATTACTTTTCTATTTCTGTATCAAAAGGTACAGTAGCAAGGATAATCTTTTACACTGCTAGAGAGCCCACAGAGTCAGTTTGCAGCACTTATCAGTAGTCAGTAGAAACAGGAAAGGCAGCGAGAAAATGCAAAGTAAGAAAGAATAAAACAGACCTACTACTAGAAAAAAGTACAACATACATTTTTTATTAGAACATGTGAAAAAAAAAAACCTTAATTCATACTTGCCTACCCTCCTGGAATCGTCGGGAGGCTCCCGAAAATCGAGTCCCCCTCCTGGGACCCGGGAGGGTAGGCAAGTGTCCCACTTTCCCCCTGCAGCCTCCACCCCCCCCCCCCTTCACCAAGTCCGCAGTCTCTGGGATTTTGCAGATCCACTGCAAAGGGGCGGGGCTAACGTGACTCATTTTAGCCCCTCCCCCAATCCACAGACCCACAAATTGCAGTGTTTGAGTGGCATGGGGGCGGGGCTTGCTGACATCAGCCTTGTCCCGCCCCTCCTGGCAGCACTATCTGGTCTTTTCCCGGAGAGGAGAGATAAAAGGTCGGTAAGTATGCCTCAATTCAGTGTGATCAATGTTCCTTCTAGCTTGTTCATTCTCAGGGGGCAATTCAGACTCGATCAGTGTGTATCAAATTCGCTCCCCTGTCCGATTGTCGGGATCAGCGTGGCAGAAGCCTTGGCTGGAGAGCCAGCGTGGGTGGGGGTGGCAGGGGAAGAGTCAGTGAGGCCAGAGGGACTCTCTGGGCTGAGTTCCATGCCGCTGCCTCTAATAGTGTAGCCGTACCTCCTCCCTTGGGGGCTGCCGCCACTGCGTTTGCCCGGAGCATCTCGCAGTCTGCTGGAGGACAGCGGCCAGGGCCTGCGGGCCAGAAATCCCGTGCTGTCACAGCCAGGTGTCGTGGCCGGGGATACTGCTGGGCCCGGTGGACTTATAAAAAAATAAATCTCTGTAGATGTGATGGAGAGAATAGATAGAAGACCATAATGTAAAAACACATTTACAAATGTCACATGGTCTGAAGAGAGCCATTACAGCAGAGCTGAAGCTTCTCACTCAAAGAATCAGTTTGTGAAGTCCCTCAACACTTGCAATGAATCCATCAACCAGATTGTACAGGGTGGAGCATGGGAAATTTATTTGGTACTCTTTACTTAGAACGGCGCCCACGATTTTGATCGTGGGCATCGTTAGTAAAAAATCTCGGCCATCTCGGGCATTGAATGCACTAAAAAATCGGGTGCGATGCGACCGACGAGATGCCCGCGATTTCCCATAGGGAACAATGTTAAATGTCTCAATTGACCCAATTTTCCTGTTCAATGCCTCAATTGACCCGATTTTTCCATAGGAAACAATGTTAAATGGGCCACAGAGGCCAAATAGGCACCCTGAAGTGTATAATGGCCACCCAAATTGTTAACGCCACCCCACGATCAACGTCAACCCGAAGCGTGGCGAGCGCAGCGAGCCCGCGAGGGGCGTCGGTACGCGTCTTACGACCTTTTCATACCCCCACTATCCACGTCGGCGTGGAGTTGAGAATAGAAAGTGTGGCGAACGCAGCGAGCCACCGAGCCCGAAGCGTGGCGAGCCCCGCGAGGGGACGTGGACAGCTGTGAAGCCCGCGAGGGGACGCGGATACCTGTGAAGGTATCCGCGTGCGCTCGCCACGCTTCGGGCTCACACTTTCTATTCTCAACTCCACGCCGACGTGGATAGTGGAGGTATGAAAAGGTCGTAGGACGCGTACCGCTGCGCTCGCCACGCTTCAGGTTGACGTTGATCGTGGGGTGGCGTTAACAATTCGGGTGGCCATTATACACTTCAGGGTGCCTGTTTGGCCTCTGTGGCCCATTTAACATTGTTTCCTATGGAAAAATTGGGTCAATTGAGGCATTGAACAGGAAAATCGGGTCAATTGAGACATTTAACATTGTTCCCTATGGGAAATCTCGGGCATCTCGTCGGTCGCATCGCACCCGATTTTTTAGTGCATTCAATGCCCGAGATAGCCATGATGGGCGTCCTTCTAAATAAAGAGTACCATTTATTTTTTGAAAGGGGCGTGGTGAAGTTAGTGAAGGTCAGAGTGGTGGGGATGGGACGGCTTGTGTCCCCAATAATCAGTCACAATAAGGATTTGGAGCAGGGCGCTTCTGCCATAGAGGAGTATTTGTCAAATGGCTACTCGATCATCGCAGTGTAAGGTGCCTTTTATCTTCGCTTCAAAAACTTGTTTAGGACTATGGGGTCAATTCAATAGAGTGCACAGTGAATAGTGAACGGTTTGCAGTGCACTAGGGCTGAAAACAGCATTGCCGCACTAGTTTTGCAGATTTCGGGTGCAAGCAAAAATCCAGTAATCCGAGTTAGCAGCGCGACTAGAATAGTCTTGGGAGCTCCCTCCCAGCTCTATTTACTGCACACCATATTAAATCGACCCCTACAGATGGAAGTAACCATTGTATCATTTACTAAATTTCAGTATGCACAATTTCAAGGTCTGTGTACAGCATACTATCAACTATGGAAGTTCATAAACATTAATGCTAGGCCAAAATGTACCAGTGGCATTCTGCAGAATACCGTTTAGCCGGTTTAGGGCTACTTGCTTGGTATTAATAATTCTGGAAGTGCAACAGCTGAAGGTTTTAGGCAATAATGTTTACCTATGTGTTTTTGCACATCGCCTGCAATTTTCCAGTCTGGGTATGTGGCACTGGTACAGTATTGTTTTAGGCTGATATTCACATATGTAATTGTCAGAGATCATTGTCAGGAGAAAAAGACAAAATATGCCAGAGAGGAGAGCAAACTTGAATGTACTCTGGGATATTAGGAAATGTTAAAACATAGCTACCATGTTACAGGCTGGGTGTGAAAAATTACAGCTAGGAGCTAATTGGCTGGTTGTTTATCACTCTTTGAAGCTTGATACATCTGACTCATAGTGGTATGTCAGCCATATATGAGCAAACCGACAATCCATCAGATGTAATCGTCTTGGTCTGTTTGTATGGTGTATTGATGACATGCTCTCCTATGTGCCCGTTTACAGACCATTTATGCTCATCGAGTTACTTCTGGCAGCACTGTAGCTAGCTATATTCATGTGTATCTCTTTAGCTGCTATTTTAGATAGATGAGTTTTGTGGATTGCACAGGAATGTCTGCATGAATCGGTATGATTGGGTCTTCCAGTCAAAAGTGTAAACAAAGTAAAATCATATCCAAAGGTGCCCATACACGTTGCGATAAGCATCGTGCTGTGTGACGCGATGCTCGCTCGCTCTCGCGGGCATCGCATCACACAGTGCAAAAAGTATGTGCTGCACATACTTTTTTTACTGCCCGCAGATCGCATCACATGCAATACGCATGCGTTACGATCCACCCGATAACGTGTCGCTTTGCACGCACGCTGTTATCGCAACGTGTATGGGCACTTTAAAAGTACGATTATACAAGTGTGTAGCTAGTTTAAGGACCTGATATGTACACAATTCCATCTGCATACAAATGTCCTGACTTTAAAGGCCCCATAACCAGAATGAGATTGTACCCAAGCATACAATCTCGAGGGGTTGTACGATGCCTTGACGGCTCATACGACCGGCGTCATTTGAATGGCAATTTAGGTGCATACAATCGATTGTAAGATGACCGGTCGTATGCGGCAGCTGGGATTGTACGACGGATTGTGTGCACATTGTGTGTACATTGTGTATCCACAAACCACCAATTATTGAGTCTGGGACTGCTGGGGAGTTGAAGGGAAATCTGGACACCATCATGATTGTGAGCAGGTTGTTTTTATGTATGGCCAAACTTAAGAGGATTTTAATTAGGATTTAAGAGCATGGGGCAGGTCAGCATACAGTATGTAATTTATAGCAATTACAGGAAAATCAAATTTTGCTAAATCTCAGTGAGATCCCCACTTGCGAAGGGTTCTGATAGTTTCAGATTAGTGCTGACGGAAAGTGCTGAAACAACATCGACACATATCAACAAAATAAAAAATAACATAATTGCAGAAAAATAAATGAATCGCTTTTACAAAGTTTGTACTAAAGCAGCTTTGGTTTGCTGGAGAAAAAGAACCAAAGAAAGTACAGAAGAACAAAAATCACAATAATTACAACCTGGAGAATCATATCAAATATAAAGAAACTGCTGCGCATATTTTAATACATTTACACCTTAGGACTTCAGGCTGGTTTCTGCTAACTCATTAACAGAATGGAAGCCAGTGACAAATTCACTGTTGGGAAGCCAACCGATGCCACTTTTAGGTAATTGAGTTCCTATTTATGGAATCGGTACATCTGTCAGACCAGACTTAGATCTACAGTCATTAGGTCAACCCCGGAAGGTCGACTGGCCTCAAGGTCGACAGGGTTAAAGGTCGATTTTGGGCCAAGGTCGACATGGGTTTAGGTCGACAGTCATTAGGTCGACATGAGTCTTTCACTGTTTTTTTTACCCGAATGTCGACATGAACACGGTTGGAGTTGAACCGCAGCCCCTCGCATCGCTCGCGATGCTTCGGGCACACTATTTTATTCTCCCACCACGCCCTAGTGGATGCTAGGGCATGAAATACCGCCTGTCGGCACATGTCGGCTCAAAAAACAGTGAAAAACCCATGTCGACCTAATGACTGTCGACCTTGGCTCACGTCGACCTTGGCCCATGTCAACCTTTAACCCTGTCGACCGAATGACTGTCGACCTAAGTGTGGTCTGACAGATGACCGTTTCCCCTATTTATATATGCCAGTGCATGATTAGAACTATAAGGAGGCAGGCATAGATAGAAAAATGTTGGAGCTGACAACACCATAATAAATTCTATTTTAAGATCTGAGAAAAGGAGGCAAAACAAGGGCCAATCTATTTGTATCACTAAAGTCTTTCTAAACCACACTGTATAATTTCTGGAAAATTAAAGTGAAAGTACGCCAGTCACTTGGAGTGAAGGCAGAAAATGTGGGCTGCACCAACGCTTATGGGAACGCAATCTATTGCTTAACCCCTTCCCGACATTTGACGTACATTTACGTCATGGTCGGGATGTACTTCCCGACGCATGGCATAAATGTACGTCATGACTTTAAAGTGTCACCGCGTCTATAGACGCGGTGACAGAGGGACGATGGCTGCTGTCCCTGACAGCAGACATCTTCCCTCGTGGCCCAGGGATGCCCCCCCCCCCCCCCATCAGCGATCGCTGTGATTGGCTGTTCAAATGTGAACAGCCAATTGCAGCGTTTTCTGTGTACCGGCGAATAACGGCGCTCGGTAACACAGGGATCGGTGGTGATTGGTGCTGTTAAGTACAGCACCAATCACCACCAGGTGTAAAGGGGTCACTGGTGGTCACCCCACCTGCCCCCAAGGCTGTGATTGGTCCGTCGGACCGACGGACCAATCACAGCCATTACACCTCACAGAAAATAACGGAGACAGCCCTGCAGCCGCCATTCCGGTCAGGAACAGCGTGCAGAGCGGTCTCCGTGCCCATTTATCCACTTATACTGACCTGATCAGCGTTGGTGGCATCCGTGCTGCCAGTGCTTCCTGGTTGTTGGTGCTTCCTGCTTGGTGTGCTGCTGCTGCTGCAGCGTCATTGTGTCATATAATATAATATTGTGTAATACAATTTTGTCTCTGCTGCCCCCCTTTTGTGCTGATCAGTATAAATTAACTGATCAGCAACTTTTTTGGGGTGCAGGTTTTTTTTTTTTTATATATACCCCGTCAGGTTGCACCAAAAGTTGTGGGCCTGCTGCCCCTCACTGCTAATCAGTGTTGCATCACTGATCAGCAGTTTTTTTTATTTTTATTTTTTTTGAGGGTGTTGTGGGGTCTTTTTTTAAAAAAAAATTTACACCCACGGTGATTTTGTGGGTGTCCTGTGGCCGCTGAGCGCTGATCAGTGACGTACATCACTGATCAGCATTTTTGGCACAGGGTTGATCAAATTTTTTTTTTTTGGATCAAATTCCTGTTGCCTTTGACTGATCAGCAGGTTTTTTTTTTATGTTTTTTTTTGGAGGGTGTTGTGGGGTCTTTTTTTTTTTATTTTTTTTACACCCACGGTGATTTTGTGGGTGTCCTGTGGCCGCTGAGCGCTGATCAGTGTTTTTTTTATTTTATTTTTTTGGGAGGGTGTTGTGGGCTTTTTTTTTTTTATTTTTTTTACACCCACAGTGATTTTGTGGGTGTCCTGTGGCCGCTGAGCGTTACTGACCAACATCTGTGCTCAATTTTTAGCGCAGGAGCTTTTTTTTTTTTCTTTGCACTTACACGTGTTAAAGCACTACATACACACTACATACCCCCCGTGTTGAAATAAAGTTTGTACCCCCCCTACACTATACACGTGTTGAAACACTACACTTACACAAACACAAAAATAATAAAAATGTCCCAATCATCCCAAAGACTGTTTTCAGCGGAGGAGGCATATGCCCTTATTGCCTCTGACACTGACAGAGCCAGTGAAGTAAGAGATGAATTTGCATTCGTCTTAAGCTCCTCTTCCTCCTCTAGTGATGAGGGACCCCCTCAAAGACGCCCCCGTAGAGCAGCCGAGACCCCCCCCCCCAAATGATTGATTCCGTATGGACCCCACCACCAGACAATTTTGAGCCCCAGGTTCCTGAGTTTTTGGCCAACCCAGGAATCCAATTTGATACTACAGGCCTCAAAGAAATTGACTTTTTCAAAGTCTTTTTCTCTGATGATTTTATAAATTTAATGGTGGACCAAAGTAATTTATATGCCCAGCAGTTTATTGGCCAAAACCCCACGTCATCATTTGCTAGGTGGACCCCTGTAGATGCAGTAGAGATGACGTTTTGGGGTCTGGTGTTACATATGGGCATAGTTAAAAAGCCAGAAATTAGGCAATATTGGAGTACAGATGTTCTGTACAGCACCCCACTTCATCGTATGGCCATGACCCGGACTAGTTTTGAGACGATCCTTAAATTTTTGCATTACAACGATAATGCACAGTGCCCACCCAGAGATGATCCCACCTTTGACCAGCTATTCAAAGTCAGGCCGGTCATTGATCATTTTAGCGCCAAATTTGCTGAGATGTACATCCCCGAAAAATTCATTTGTGTAGACGAGTCACTTATACATTTTAAAGGAAGGGTTAAATTCCGCCAGTACCTTCCCAATAAGAGGGCAAGGTATGGCATAAAAATAAAAGAAAGAAAGTACCTCAGGGTACACCCACAGGTTTAGGGTATATGAAGGGAAGGACACAAGAATTGAACCGCCAGAATGCCCCCCCCTCCCTCGTAGGTGTTAGTGGAAAGATTGTCTGGGATTTAGTGCACCCCTTCCTGGATAAGGGTTATCACCTCTATGTGGATAATTTTTACACCAGCATCCCCCTGTTTAAGGCCCTTGGTTCAAGAGGTACAGCAGCTTGCGGTACTGTGCGCAAGAACCAAAGAGGCCTCCCAAAAACGCACATTGCCCAATTACTGAGAAAGGGTGAAAGCAGGGGAATATGCACCGAAAATATGTTGTTGGTCAAATATAAGGACAAGAGGGATGTCCTTATACTGACAACAATTCACGGAGACAGTACCACCTCCGTCCCTGTACGAGGTACCAGTACCCACACCTCAAAACCTATTTGTATCCTAGATTACAATAAGTACATGGGCGGAGTGGATCTTTCAGATCAGGTACTGAAGCCGTACAGTGCCCTGCGGAAAACAAAAATATGGTATAAGAAGCTGGCCGTGTATATCATCCAGATGGCACTGTATAACGCTTACGTACTATTCCGTTCTACCAGCCAGACGGGGACATTTATGCACTTTCAAGAGGAAGTCATAAAGGGCCTAATATTTGGGAACCAGCAGGCAGAGGGCCCCAGTACTTCTAGTACTGGCCCCCGTATTGTATCAGGGCAGCATTTTCCTAATGAAATCCCCTCCACTGGAAAAAAGGGCAGGACACAAAAAAGGTGCAAAGTTTGCTATAAAAAGGGAATAAGAAAGCAAACTATTTTCCACTGTGAAACTTGCCCCGACAAACCCGGCCTATGTATGAAGGAGTGTTTTAAAATATACCACACATCTATGGATTATTAGGTTCATCATTTCACCGTGCTTCGGGGGTCTTGCTAATGCGACATAGCACCCACCATTCATTCCACCAGAATATGTGCTGCAAAATCCAAATATCACTCCTTTCCTTCTGAGTCCTGCCATTTTTTGGTCACATATGAGGCATTGCCGTACTCGGGAGAAATTGCGGCACAGATTTTGGGGTGCTTTGTCTCCTTCATTCCTTGTGAAAATGAAAAATTTTGAGCCAGAACTGCATTTTTGTGTAAAAAAATGTAATTTTTCATTTTCACAGCCCAGTTGTACCAAAATTGGTGAAACCCCTGGGGGTTTGAAATGTACACTATACCCCTAGATGAATTCCCTGAGGGGTGTAGTTTGCAAAATGGGGTCACTTGTGGGGGGGTTCCTAACTTTTAGCATCTTATTGTGCCTAGAAACCTACATGGTGCCTAAAAAATAATCTCATAAAAAGGAGGCTCCAAAATCAAGTAGGTGCTCCTTCTATTATGAAGCCTGTGGTTTGGTCAACATGCACACTAGGGCCACATATAGGATATTTATGAAAACAAAAGAATTGGGGGAATCAATTTTTAGTCACATTTCTCTAGTAAAATCTACTGTGTTCATTAGAAAAATGTATTAAAATTGAAAATCTGCTAAAAAAATGAAATTTTGAAATTTCACCTACACTTTGTTTTAATTCCTGTGAAACACCTAAAGGGTTAACAAACTTCCAAAATGCTGTTTTGAATACTGTGAGGGGTGCAGTTTTTGGAATGGCATCATTTATGGGGGTGTCTCACATACAAGTCCCTCAAAGTCACATCAGAACTGAACTGGTCCCTAAAAAAATCAGTGTTTGAATTTGAGAATTTGCTATTCATATTTTAAGCCTCCAAGTGTCCAAAAAAATTAAAAGGAGGTTGAAATAATGATGGCAACATAAAGTAGACATATGGTCTTTGTTAGTTATTAACTATTTTGAGTGGTATGATTATTTGTCTCACAAGCAGAAAATTTAACATTTAGCAAATTGCAAAATTTTCAATTTTTTTACGACATTTTGGTATTTTTCACAAAAAAAAACAGACTGTATCGACCAAAATTTACCACTAACTTAAAGTACAATGTGTCACGAGAAAACAATCTCAAAATCACTGGGATAAGTAAAAGCAATAAAAAGTTATCCCCACATAAAGTGATACATGTCAGATTTGAAAAAAAGGGCTCTGTCAGGAAGGCAAAAACAGGCTGCGGCGGTAAGGGGTTAAATAAGGAATTAGCAACATTCAGTGCTTGCATTTCCTGAAATGGGGCTCACTCTGATAGGATTCCGTCTTCCTTGCGCATAGGTGACCTGAGCAATTTAAGAAAAACAATCATTTTACTTCAGGTATCCACTTGTGGACAAATTCCAGATTTCCATCACAGTTAACTAAAATAAAACAAAGTGACCACAAGATGTCACTCTATGTCAGTATAAAACTACGTGGACAAAATAAAGATTTGCGTAAAATGTAATTTCTTCCTCTAAAAAAATAAATAAACCTATCCAATATTTTTGACACACACTGTATTACGTAGAAGGGATAGAAAGAGCGTGACAAATACATCAAGTTTTTCTGAAAACCTTAGCAGGAATCCTAAACTTTTCAGCTAGGTTTTTTCTCTTTTGTAAAATCAAATTTCAGTATGAAAAATAGAGTTGACACCAGTAATAATATACGTAAAACACGAAAGCTCACATCAGAAAGGATTTTAAAGAAATGTTCTGGTTTTCTTTTGGGCATGAAGCATGACATATCCTACATATTTATAGCTATGTCTCTCACACAGACACTGAAAGGTTTATGCAGGAAACCAATGGGAGAGGGAATAATAGTAACAGTGCGGTTGGAACAAACCAGTCCAGAGTTTTTGTGTATTGTTAATTAATAAAACAATAGCCATCTATAGATTTAGGAGACTTTTTATTTAATACATTTATGAAAAACATAGATCAATGAGACCTCAAGTGCATTGTGACAGTCGCCTATGTCCATACATCTTAATGAAAATTAGGTTACAGTCTAGCACTCTTTAAGACCAGCAGTAAATTCTTTCCAGGTTCCAGTTCTAAAAATTCAGGTAATATGGTTACCAGTGGCCGCTATATAACTCACAAATCACTGGTGCTCTGATGCAGTAAGGCTGGTGATGTATACAACAGTGATGGCTAACCTTGACACCCCAGCTGTTGTTGAACTACACATCCCAGCATGCCCTGCATCAGTTTTACTATTCGGCCATGCTAAAACTGATACAAGGCATGCTGGGATGTGTAGTTCAACAACAGCTGGAGTGTCAAGGTTAGCCATGACAGGTATACCTAGTTATACTGAAAAGTGCTGAAAAGTAAGCGGTCTATTCTATGTGAATATATAACTCAAACAAAGAGAAATATTGTGATATGTTGCTTAAAGTGGTCATATATTGGCATTCTTGTGTTGTCCCCCTTTCAGCGTGGTTCTGGTCGATAGATCTACAGGGTCTAGAGAGACAGTCAGTATGCCAACAGGGTGAAAAGGCCTACTGTACATGAAAAGGTCAACATGAGATTTTTTTTACAATTTTCAGGTACTTTACCGTTACCACTTGTAGTCCATACTTTACCATACATGTGGACTTCAACTGGTAACGTTAAAGTGCCTGAAGCATGGCAAGGGTAAAAGTTACACTAATTGGGTGTCCATGTCCAAAGGTGTAAAAATAACTAAATTTTGACCTTTTCATGTGTACCTTTTTCAGGTAGAATTTTTGATCAGTCAACCTATTGGTGTCAACCTATTGACTGTCTATCTAGACCTCTAATCCACCCCCCATTCAGTGTTGGGATGGAACCCAGAAGTCTACTTTACTATAAAGTATCATGCTCCCCATCTTCTTATATATATTATAACAGGCAAAACAAGTGTAACCCCACAGAGCATCTAGAGTTGCAGTAAACGTTTCAGGATTCAAAAAATATAAATACTAAAGGGCTGTGTCTTAAGGCCCATACACACTAAACTATATTGGTCACGATGTTGTTCAGAAAGGGCTTTCTGAAGGATATTGTGAACAATATCATCCAGTGTGTATCCTTAACAATGCACACTCCCACGTTTCGTTAACAACCCCCTCTCTTGTCCAAGCATGTTTGGACAAGAAAGGACACCATCAACCACGGCAAAGCTGTCATTCCCCTGCCATTGGCCAGCTTGTGTGCGACATTGGCAAGTGTGTATGCACTTGCCAATGCCGGTCACCACCGCCGCCAATATCTGTGTCAGCGGGATCATTTTAATGTGTATGGGCTTTTAGAAAAGGTATTAAAAATGTTAACTGCTAAACATCTCTGGTTTCATGGTCATTGCTTCTTTTTCTGATCGTTCATCTGATAGTTCATCATCTGAAGACTCCAAATCTAAGTCTTCGTCTTTGTAGGTTCTGTCCTTTCCTCCACTAGCTATAGATTTGTCATTTTCTGGTTCGGTTACGATTCTGAAAATTAAAATAAAGTTCCAAACATAAATGTGTATTACTATTAACTATAAAAGGGAGAAGGAAAAAACAAATGTTTCAGTGTATTGCAGTGGTTCCCAACCTGGGGTACTAGTACCCCTGGGGGTACTCTGCAGACCAGTTGGGGGTACTTGAAAATAATATTGGTAATGGCGGACGATGAAAAGGTCTTTTGATGGCTGAAGAAGTCCCATTGCCATGGAGACAAACCATGTTGTGTCATATGCCTGACAAGCAATCCACTGGAAGCTTCCCATGCTGCCCTCAGACATCAGCAGTCATCTGCCCAGCACTGACAAAGGTGGAGGAAGCAGCGGCATTAATCCTACCGGTGTTAGCGGGAATCCTGGAGATAGTACACAACCATAGTCTAGACACAGAAGGGCACGATTCCTAGCTGTATACTACTCCTCCGCTCTTCCTTAATATAAGGACATGCATAAGGATCCGCATACCGCTAAGTACTGTCCATATTTCAAAATGAGAGGAGGGGGTACTTATCAATGAAAAGCCTAATCAAGGGGTACGAGAGAGAAAAAAGTTTGGGAACCACTGGTGTATTGGATAGTATTGATGGTCCATATGTCTAACTACCATGTTCACAGAAATTCAGTCATAGCATCGCTGATGAAATTGCATTCTGCTACCTACAGCAGTCAATTTCTACTTTTATACAGCTTTCTAATATTATGGTAAACTTACTCAAATAAGTTGTTGTGCATACATACATTTATATAATGGATAAAGGACGGAGCAATTAATAAAACAATTGGCCAAACGGCCATAGAGCATCATACCGTTCATAGTTATCGAATGGTGAATGGTGGGCCCCAATAATCTTTACTTGCCAATTTACAATGCATACCTGGGGAAAGCAGACCTTAATGTTTTCTGAAATTATCTGTGACATATACACACTGCTCTGTAAGAAATATAAACATGCAATCAGAGCAGATTACATCTTTCAGTTCAGAAATAGCTGAATACGGAAAGCACATGTACTTTGTGCAGTCACCATTCAGCTTCACCAAATAAGTCTTCTATTTAGTGATGGATAAGACTATGAGTGCCGTAATCATTTGACAGCATACGATTACCATCACCAAGAAGGGCAGGACTCCATGCACCACCGCTCTTGCCCAAAAGTACATCTTGATGAGGGACATTTGTATTTTTCATCTTATTCTCAATGCTGGATTACAGACTTTTGACAAGTTGTACTTCCTGCAGCTGTGTTAGAACTACAAGTTCTAGCATGCTTTGATTCTTTGAGAATATAGTCAGAAGGGGATGGACACAGGAGACATTACACCTAAAGGCCATCCATACTCCTAGAATATTAGACAGAGGTCAGTTTACTTGTTGTGGTGCAGATTAGAATGTAGCAGGGCATCTATAAGGGAACAGAGGGATGCGGTCAACAGGAACAATTAGCAGAGACTATAGTGCAACTTCTATCAATCACTTACGGCACAACAATGTCTTCCTTATTTCCACACTTGGCACAGACTTCAAGCTGAATGGCGCACGGTCTACATATGATATGATAAGAATCCTTCACGGTCTTCTGGAGACATTTCACACTAAACAAACACAAAACAATGTGTAAATAACAACACGCACATTGGGGTCAATGCAGAGGTGAAACTGAGTTGGCCACAAATTTCTCCACAATGCGCATACAGTTTTCAGTACAATTGGTTTAACAGCAGTCACTATTACCAGTGCATACATGCACCAGCCCTACATCACATATACAGAACTGTGCATGGGCAGCAATTCCACAGAGACATTCTCTGAACTTAGTCAATACAAATGCAGATGCATCCAATATGTGTATAACTCAGCATCACTCTGGTTGCATACTGCTTGGCTCCAACTCATGCGCAGCGCAAAAACTACCACCATTGGTTAATATACTAAGATGGGAGTTTTATTAAAGATGGCATGTTGCTGTGGACAACCAATCATATTTCTACCAATTTCTACCTTTCTAGAAGGTGGTAAATAAGTAGATTCTGATTGGTTGCTATGTACAACATCCCATCTTTAAAAGAACTCTCATCTTAGTAAATAAGCCTCATTGTGTGGAACATATGTGAATACTTTTACACCCTAGCAAGTGTCTCGAGGCATCCCAGGGTGCCACGGCACAGTTTGGGAACCACTGGACTACACAATTATTTCTCATTATCGGAGAGGTGCCTCATACCAATGGATAGTCGTAACCTTGATCCAGTAGCATCCATATAAAGCTTTACTAGATAGACAAAAAAACATTCTTATTCTCCCAATTTTCATAGAAGTGAGGATGCTAAATTTGTACATGAGGCAGCTGTAAAAATATGAGATTTAAAAATAATTCCTCAATATTAAAGCTTTGAAAAGACATTGCTTTGATAAACAGACAGACAATCTCTTAGATCCAGATGGTAGTTTAATTACAGTATGTAGTTATCACATACTGTTTTAGTTAGACTCCTATGAAGGAGAGAACAGATTAAGGCAAGACATGATCATTGAGGCTTAATTTATAATTCTCCCCACAGACCAAAGTACCATTCATTTCTTTAGGATCTAAGACAGGAATGCACTGTCATTTGCAGAAGTTGACTAAGCAGCCAAACATTAATGGGCAGATTCAGGTTGGCTAGGTAAGTGGTCAAGATTGCAGCTGAACGAGTGCCTGAGACGCCGCCTGTCGCCGATTTCCCTCATTAACATGCAAAGGGGATGTTAAAACAAAGACACACCCTGTCGCATGCATCCGCTGCAGTAGACATCATGGTCGACCATCAAATGATTTCTCCTGGCTTCGCAAATAAAAGTTTGTGAGACGGATCGGGTGGCTATCATCCCACCTGCGTGCCCACGGGGATGCCCATAAAATGATATGCGTTTCCCATCCCCACCCTCCCGATGCTTGTGAACGGCTTGGTGACTACGTAAGTCGCTAAATAGCGAGTAAACCAGAATCACCCCATAAATAACTTAATAAAGTTCTTCATATGTCAAATACAAGTTTGTAAAATGTTTGCGTAACATGGATGGTCATATCTTGCAGAATAGCCGATGGTCTTCTGAAAAGTGGAGGTAGCATAAAGTCTATTTGTCATATGCACATTTGTAGGTGTACTGGCTTCTTATGTTCTGAGCTGGAGTAGATCTATAACTTGTGATCATAGATAACATACATGCAGGGGAAGGTAGCAATGCTTGAAAGGCAGCACCTGCTCTTAAAGAAAGGGTTCTGTAGAAACCTGGATTGGAGAGACCGAGGCTCATAGAAAGCCCACCATGGTTTATCTTTCTCCTTTTAAGATCACCCTAGAAATCTATGGTTTACGTACATCACGGATATCCTGCACATGTGCAGTCCAACAAAAAAGTCCTGGGAAATAGCATGCATTGGTTGCGAACAGATATCCTGCACATGTGCAGTCCAACAAAAAAGTCCTGGGAAATAGCATGCATTGGTTGCGAACTAGATATAGTGCATGCTATCTGACCAATAGGATGCATCTTTTTGTGGCTGTAGTGGGGGCAGCAATCTTGAAAATGGTGGTATGTTGTCCTTGTTTTCTAGGAGTGGCAATGCCAGGGTCTTTGTTTTGTAACCTAGACTTCCTGGCCTTAGCTGCAGGAACCCAATATGAATAACCTCAAGGTTAATCATGTAGCCAATGGTCTTGAAAATGATCTGATGCTTCTTAGCACTTGCACCTGCAACATCGGCAAAGTGTTTTTCCCCCCATCAGATTCCTACTGCAGGCATTAGCATATTCCAGGCATGTAGTTGCTGTTCAAATATGCTCATCTCTAAATCAGGCCCAAAGTTTCTGTTTTTTAACCAGTGTGAGAAAAGGGAGCCGAGTTGAGATGGTTTTAGTAAGAGTGACAATTCCAGTAAGAGAAGAATGGTAGTATGCTACATTGCACACAATGCCCTTGAGTGGTACTACAATAGTTGTGCACTCATAGAATGCTGCAGGAAATCATCACAGCTCATCCATCACTTATGTTCCTGCACCCATCTCATCCATCTCTCCATAATTATCATCATTGACCTGCTTCCATGAGTCATCAGTAAAATAGTCAAGTCTTTCCCATGCCTCTGTTCTCTACCTCCCCATGTACACCTATCATCTCCCCTCCCATATGTACCTCTGCACCCTGCCACTCCCAGGGTGCCTCTGAGCTCTCCACCCCAAGAGTGCCTTGGCTACTTACCTCCCCTCCCCATATGTACCTCTGCACCCTGCCACTCCCAGGGTGCCTCTGAGCTCTCCTCCCCAATTGGCTACTTACCTCCCCTGCCCATATGTACCTCTGCACCCTGCCACTCCCAGGGTGCCTCTGAGCTCTCCTCCCCAAGAGTGCCTTGGCTACTTACCTCCCCACGTGCACCTATCATCTGCCCTCCGCTTATGTACCTATGCACCAAGTGTGCCTGACCCATCTCCCCATGAGTGCCTTCATACACCTATCATGTCCCATCTGCCCTGCTTCACCAAGTGTGCCTCTGACTTCCCTCCCCAGGAGTGCTTCTGCCACCTACTTCCCCATGAGCACCTATAATCTGTCCTCTCCATATATACCTGCCTCCCGTCCCTATGAATGCCCCTGACCACTGCCTCCCCAAATTATGCCTCTGACCCCCCCTACCTATAAGTGTATCTGCCTCCTACCCCCTGTGTGTGCCTCTTTCTTCCCACACGCATGCCTCTGATCCCCATGTGTTGCTCTGAGCCCCCCTCCTCTCCATATGTTCCTCTGACCCCCCCTCCCTCTCTCTGCCTCCTCCCCAGGCTGGGGGCTGCTGATCAGATAGTAGCATGAAGATTAATGACAAAGGGGTCCCGGCGCAGTGACAATTTTAGCAAAGAAAGTAAAAGACGCACCAGTGTGAAAGTAATCAAGGGTCATAAACCCAAGTCTTTTTAAAGAGCTCTTTAAAAATTAAAAAAATTGTGTTACCAATATGCCAAGATGGAAAGTGAATATAGGTTTTAGTACAGGTTAAAGAAAGTGCTCCAGTGCGAGGCCTGCGAGTTATAGGCTGTGTGGGACTGCCTGTATATTTAAAGTTGCAATCATTTACATGCCAAAACTAGGTTGGTTGTGCCATATAAATAATATCCAAATCTGGGCAGACTCGCACAATCATTTATATGGCATAACAAACCTAGTTTTGGCGTGTAAATGATTGCAACTTTAAATATACAGGCAGTCGCACACAGCTTATAACTCACAGGGTATTACATTTCACCTCTAATATATTTACACTCCAGATAATTATATCAAATGGACAAAATTTAAATTTGCACAACTTTACAATAATTAGCCTGCCGCTTTACTGAATGCATAGTGGATACATGCTGAAGTTAGCATTTGGCAACTCATATGGGATTTCAGCACAGACTGGTAATGGTTAGCATTACTGCCTCAAAGCACTGAGGTCCTTGGTTTAACTGTGCGGAGTTTGTGTATTTTTCCTGTGCTTGCGTGGTTTCCACCAGGTACTCCAGTTTCTTCCCAAGATCCGAAAATATACTGGTAGGATAATTGGCTTCCAACAAAAGTAAAACAAGAGTGAATGTGTGTGTGTATGTACATGTGGTAAGGAATACAGTTTGTAA
This sequence comes from Crinia signifera, assembly GCF_055691185.1. Taxonomy (NCBI): domain Eukaryota; kingdom Metazoa; phylum Chordata; class Amphibia; order Anura; family Myobatrachidae; genus Crinia; species Crinia signifera. The sequence goes on along the minus strand of NC_139217.1, from coordinate 304,718,394 downwards.
GCTCCACGATGTATAAATATTAAGTGATTTTAACTTTCCATTATTAATACATTTTATTTATACATTGCAATGTTAAACATCTGAAGAGCTTCATATGTGTGGTTAACTGACAAGTTCCACAAGGTATTTTACTAGTTGGCACTATTGCTGAACTGCTCTGGTGAAAGTACAGACCAAACTCAAAAATGTGGCTCAGCCAGATTGACAAGAAAAAAAAACAAAGTTGATTTTTAACTCAGAGATTACATCTAACACGGTTACAGAAGACTTACCCCAGAGAAAAGAACTGGTGACATTCTTAGACAATGTTAGCATAATGACTCACTGTGACATCACAAGATGAAAACATAGTTGAATTGAAGACGAGCCCACACCCATTTGGCAGAAGTCTATGTGTATTTCAAAGATCACATACCTGACTAATAGTAGCCTACCCTTCAGGGATATTGCTGCTCTAAGCTGTGGAAGATCAACCTTTACAAATCTCTAAATTTACCCTATATGCATTCAAGATAGTTGTACAGAAAATGACTATTTGAAGAACAACATATTTGCAGCCAGTATTTGACTGTAAATAGGCACTCTTCCCTTTTCTCTCCCACCTGTATATCCCTGCTGTCACTATTTCTGTCCCTGGTGTCACCCTCCCTGTCACTAAGTTCATGCTGTCATCTCCCTGCAGTCACTCCCTGTCCCCATGTCCCTGCTGTCACTCTCTCGGTCCCCGCTGTCATTCTCTATTCCTGCCGTCAAGCTCTCTCACTGTCGTCATTCTCTACGTGTCGTCACTATGTCCCTCTCCCCGTCCACACTCTGTCCCTGTGTCTTCGCTGTCCCTGTCTGTCATCGCTATCACTCTTCCTGCCCCATTGTCCTCGCTGTCACTCTTCCTGTCCCCACTGTCTCTCCCTGTTTTTATGACCCTGTCATTACTCTCTATGTCCCTGCTGTCACACTCTTTCCCTGTGTCCTCGCTGTCCCTCTCTCTCTTTCCCTGCGCCCCCACTGTCACTCTCTCTATGTCCCTGCGTTCCCGCTGTCACTATCATGGCTGTCACTCACCCTGTCCCTTTGTCCTTGACTTTTGGCTCATACTGCATGGCATGTGTAAGGGGTACTAGTACTAGATAGTATAAGGGGTATGGGGCATGGTACACTACACTTAAAGACATGCCCCTTTTGAGTGGCCACACTCCCTTTTCTGGCACGCACCAAACTACATCCTTTATTTTTCCATACCCCCACTTTAAAATTTCCACTTCAAGCACTGATTTACATTACAGTTTGTAACACAAGAAAATTGCTTGAATTGAAACAAACCGCGAAGCGTAGCCCCAAGTGTCATCGGCATTCATACCGGCCACACACTTACATAAGGCTTCTGGGTATCTGCATCAAGTGTGAATGAGATGACAGGCATGTGGTACAGTAGCCCTCATAGTCTAACGGTTACGGCCACAGCGTGCTGTTTGCTGTGCATAGGGTTTGGATCCCACCACGAGCAATACATTTTTTGGGGAGTGTTCATTAAATTATGTTTATGTCGATTTCTATTTATTCTTTACTTTTGCACATACTGTTCTATTCTTTTGCAAGAAAAATGCCTGTTCCGTTTCGCAGAGTGCGTTCTACTGTAGCTATAGCTGTGTTCCTGCCTCCAGACCAAGCTATGTATTTCTACTCTCAGCCCACATTGGAAGCTACAATGCTAGTTGACCTCATAGTGTGCCGCAGCTAACAGTGCGCCACAATGTACTGTAGAAAGACACAAATCGGCAGATCGGAAGTTGGTCCCGAAACCTTATTTCATCGGAAGAGACGCTACTGTATAGAAAGACCATTTACAATGAGCTCAGTCCAGCATATCATTGCCCTCTCCCCCTCAGCGTCGCTGACTGCAATTCCCTACGCACCCTGAAAGATCACTGCACCTCCCCCATCCTATAGTCGTGGGGTCCCCACTTTCCCAGATGGTGCTGTTATCTTAAATATGAGGGAACCCCAACAATTGTTCCCCCTGTATTTGGGAAACCAGGACCGTCTCAAAAGAGTCTGGGGCTGGTTATGCTCAGGACGGGGACCCCGTGCCGTTTTATTTTATACACTTTATTTTGACAGATTCCGTCAATCTAATCTGCCAGAACCAGGTCTATTTTTCAACGAGAAAACATGTAGTTGCAATTTTTGACGTTTTGAAGATTTTGTGGTAAAGGCAAAAGGTGTGATTTTTACCGCAAATCGGTAAACGTGCGACATTGCAACATACAATTTGTAAAAGTCCCTGGAGTAAGAACGCACAGTTAGGACCATCTTCCAGGAAAGGCAATGATGAGATATATAATATATATATATATATATATATTATATAACAACTTACATGCGGGAATAGAATCAGCTATTATAATGGTTTATTGAAAACTTCAGACGCATGTAAACACTTCTATTACCAAAGCTTCTAAAAACCTTGTAATAAACGTAAGCACGCTGTAATTACCAAATACATGAATGGAACTGGTGCAAGAAGGTAAGCCTCATATATCCTTCAGGTGCAGTTTCCATCTTAGTTTATGTTTAAAGTACCATCACAGACAGTTTTAATGATGGATGTCTTTTAAGAAAGATTTTATTCAGCACTGTAAATGCCCCAGCCATGCTCTTTATGGGAGAAGTCTCAGATTTCAGATAAAAGCTTTATTGTTTTCCTACTCATTCATGTTCTCCCCAGAGGCATTAACAGGAAGCTTGATGACACGGTGTGTAAATTACCCAGCTGTAGCAGCGAGTCACAACAGCTATGCAACTTACCATTTCTTAGGCTGAGATAGCGGCTTGTACTTGCTGTATTTCACACGCCACTCCAGCACGCCCTTGCAGTGTTGGCATACTCCATCATGCTGCTTAGAGTTTATCTTCTAGAAGATAGAAATAAGATAAGTGTGTTAGCATGGCTGTTATTCTGTTGTTTAACCCTTAATAATCATATACAAAACCTCAGATTACCTCTAGCCTTATTCAGGTAGGCTCAGGAAGCTGTGAACCTGCTCCCAGCCTGCCTTGATGGTTTTGTATGGCTCGGTGACTATGCAAGTCACCGAAGCCATTCGCAAAGGACAGCTGTACATGAGCATAATAGACCATGCACAGTCCCCAAAACATCGGAACAGGGCTACGTGCTATAGCGAGTAAATCACCCACAACGTCTCTAAACAAACACACCTTATAGTTGTGACCTGGCGCATGGATATAAAAGCAACAACCTGCTGCTGCTATTCTGAGGGCATACATCAATACAGCTGCCAAGCCTCTTGTTTCAAAAGTCACAAAAATAACAGTAAAACATTCTCTAATACAAATATGATCATACAGAGGGGGAAATTTACTAAAGGAAATTTGTAAAAAAATAGGTGTATTTGTATCCAGAAATACACTTTATTTTGACATTTACTATCCCGAAAATACATCAATTCGTAGTCGTATTGATGTGCTATCAATACGAATAGCCGTATTTTCGGCATAGTAAATGTAAAAAAAAGGTGTATTTCTGGATACAAATACACCTATTTTTTTACAAATTTACTTTAGTAAATTCCCCCCAGAATAGTAAATCTCAACAATCATTCTTCAGATAACATGCAATGAAAAATGCACTCACAACTGTATCATTACCCTTTCTTTTGATTTGTTAGTTATTTTATTATTGATAGCACACCGTAAGCAAATGAGGCCTATTACACTGTTGAGGACAATTTTTCATTACATTTTTTTAATCTATATTGTGCAGAGCAGCGGTTATCAAACTGTGGGTTACAACTCCATGTTGCTGATTGGCAGGCTGATGAATGCTCGAATCTCTCAGCCAGTGATCCAAGGAGCCAGAAAGATCAGTTGAACTGTATGTTCAGATTCCTCGCATCACTGGTTGAGAGATCTGAGAAGTCATCAGGCAGCTCCAGACCCGCTGCAGGGCTCTTGCTCTCCTGTCCCACCACATCAGTACCAGGTAGAAAGACCGTTATAGGTGAAGCACACTGAAAGTGGTTCTGTAAGCTGCCTCTACCTCTCCCTGTCATTTACTGCCTTCCCAGTCTCCCAATGCCTCTTCTTGTCACCCTCTGCCTCCTCATCAACCTATTTCTTTCACTACCTCCACCTGTCACCTACTGCCTCAACCTGCCATCAGCAAATCCTTTACCGCAGATACAAACTTTAACATTCATATGAATATATTTAAAAACATACAGGGCAGGGACTCTAGGGAAATTCTAGTGCGCATGTGCGGTCTACTCACCACACATGGAGCATCCATTCTGTGCTAACTTGCATGGGGTCCTGGTAGGAGAACCCGTGGTGTAGACCATTATGGCTAGAAATCTGTATGCACATCTTCTCACATTTCTTTTTAAATAAAGTCTCATGAGCTGAGAAACAAATCCACTTTTAAACAGTAGTTTGTGTATTTATGTACTTTGAAAAGTAATTTTCTTACAAAAAGAATAAGATATCTATATTAATTAACCTTTTAATATGGGGAGGATTCCAATAGATGAGTGAAATAACTATAAAAATTCAATCAAGTCAATTCTGGAGGGCAATGGACCTTTTCAAATAAGCCATTATTTCAGGTAACACAATCTTGAAGTTCTGATCTTCGCTCCTCATTCTCACTAGTCAGGTAATACAGGAGTAAGACCATTAACACAGCTGGGTGACGATGTTCATTCATTCTGCTATTTCAGGTACCTGGGGTAGGACAGGGAACACTAAAGCTGGGTACACACTGTAGCGATGGGGAGTCCTTCTGACATCCCAGTCAATCCAAATCACCCATACACAGTGGAGCGATCTTAATGAAGGGCAAAACAATCACGGTTCCGTCCTTCATTAATGGTGTCACTAGGTTGATGTGTAGCACCTTAAACCAAGCGACTTCTGGCTGCCCACAGTGGTGAAATGTACAAAATGGTGGTGTAGAATGAAATGGATCACTGGTTTCAAAACTTTCATTTATTTCATAGTGGCTACTCATATTATATAACGATTCAAATATTTGAATGCAATGTTGGGCACACACTAGGTGATATATTGTTAAATATACAGACTATATCTTTAACGATATAAAGCGCAAATCGTGCAGTGTGTACACTCAATGTTGTTAATGATGTGCACTCCCGCACATATTTAACGACATCCTCCCGCTACCACCTGTACATGCAGCTCAATTTTGACCATCTTGTCAAGGACTGCATGTATGAAGCTTGGGGCAGGTTACGTCACCAATATCGGTAAGTGTGTATGCACTATATCGTTACCTCATCAACACTGCCAATATAGTCTATCAGCTGTGTTGGGAATCGCCCAGTGTGTACCCAGCATCAGAGGTAAACATGAAATAGGTGTCAGTATTACCAGGTCGGAAGTGTTGTAGAATTTCTCTAACCTGAGAGGGAAAGGCTAGCCATTAACTGCAACTAGGTGACACATAACAGGAATGCAGGTTACTGCCAAGAATCCCTGCTTAAGTGACTCTTTGTGAATTTATCTTTAGGTGAAGCAGTCATTGTAATTAAATAAAGAGTGATAAAGCATTTCTTCCTGGCAAATCATAGATCAATTTCTGCTCTTGGAAACGGCTTAAAGTCTCACACAGCTTTGTGTATTGGTGAGAAAAACAATTAAAATATTTATGATAAAAACAATTTTTTTATATATATATTTCTAGAAGTGGATTTTTAACAAACTGATTTGCTTACTATAGTAACCATCTGACCCATCGCTGACCTTCTGATGTCCTTTAATTACATGGCTTTAATAGAAAACCATGCAATTAAAAAGCATCAGAAAGTCAGCTATAGGAGATGGTCTTTAAGACAAAATATAGCTGTATCTAAAAACACATGTTGGATTTAGTTTCAATTCACAGAAAATCAGAGTTTTAACTGCACAGGAGGAATTCAGCTAGAAATAAAACAAAAAACATTCAGGGTCTAGTAACTAGTTGTATTCATACACAAGAGAGATTATTTTATCTGTTGAATAAAAAGGCTTATTTTTTTATGTAAAGCAAACCTGCAAACAAATGCAATGTTAGAAAGTATTTCTTGTGCTTATAACCTGCCTGTATATACAGTAAATGAAATCTGATGTATACCTGGCATAAACCTGTCACATACAGGCAGGTTATAAGCACAAGAAATACTTTCTAACATTGCATTTGTTTGCAGGTTTGCTTTACATAAAAAATGGTGCCAAGTTAGACATATGATGCATCCAGCTTACCATGAGTGGAATGGCGTGCTCTTTACTGAATGCATTTTATGTTTGTGCTTCACAAACAACTACGTTCACACTCAGCAGGAGCCAAATAATGCAAGATAAAAAAACTTTTTCAAACACATAAGATTTAAAGTTCTAAATTGCTTACATTCAATTAAAAGTGTCAAACAAGACAGACAAGTCATGCAACAAAAAGGATTGTTTTTTTTTAAAGTACGACCTATCCAGATTTCTAAATGTCCATCTCCACTTCCTCTATTACACCAACAGTTCCTTAAACCATCATCTGCCTCTTATCTCTTAACGTAACCACCACATCCACATTGATTGATGAAACCATTCAGTTGGTCATTTACTTCAGTTTTCTGTGCTTTGAGTCAATCTGTTGCATCACACAACGTCTGTTAAGCTTCAACTGGTGGACAGTTAAGGCCCCCCAAGACATTGCACCCAATCATACAATCTCAATGGATTGTAAAATGGATGTATGCAGATTGTGTGCACACAATCATACAATGCCGGCCCCAGGGGGTTTCGAGGATTGGTTCTCTGATCTGACGCGCTGCACGTCAGATCAGTTGGTATTGGGAGCAGATTGCATGTGCTTTTAAGCACATGCAATCTGTCTTTAGAAGGCTCATACAACCAGTGTCATGTGACACTCCCTCCCTGACTAGCAGAGAAGAGAGGTACAGCTTCTGGGTGGCCCGTGGCAGTGAAGATGCTGGGAGCTGCAGAAGTTTCCAAGCGGCAGACGGGCGGGCGGCTGAAGAGAGCGGTGGACGTCCTTTTGCACAATTCTGTCACTACTCTGAAAACAGTTTTCAGAGGATTGCTTCATTAGGGCTATTTAATAATGGCATAACACAGCAGATGTGAGCAGATTGGTAGTTGCTGGCAACCTGTAAATTAAAAAAATAAATACAAAAATACAGGATTTTTGGTACTCCTATCCTTTTGATCCTAGTAGGCCAGCCCCCTATTTTAATGAAGCTTCAATCATACAATCATGCAGCAGATGGATTGTATGACGGATTGTATGAGATGGTAGTTTTTGGACATACAATGTACTTACAAAGGACTACCGGGGAGTTGAAGGGAAATTGGGCACAATCATGATTGTAATGGGCACAGGACGATATTAAGCCATTTTTACCCATTTTCAATAATTCGCTCAGAAAATGGCAGAGAATCGATGTGTTTACACAGCGATTCAAATGTGCGGCCCTGCATCCCCGATTCTGGCCACAATTAATAACTGCCCCGCTAATAAATTCAGAGCACTCGCTCAGAATATCTCTTGCACAGCAGGCGGTGTAAGACCGGTCTTTCTGATGTATGGTCACCTTTACATTATAGTCTCCTGCTAAATGTCTTCATAAACAAAGGATGCAGAAGAAGGGGAGTACATAGAAAGGAAACTAGGTTAAAATGTACTTCATTATAATATTAAACAGCCAGACCTTGTAACTGCCGAGTTACTATAATTCAACTGTGCTTTTCGCATTTTTTAGAATTGCATCCAAAAGTTAATTTGTGCCTGTCTACGCTCATAAAGAGATGGCTGACCAGCCACTGGTAACCAGAATGCAAAAGCAATGTACGAGTATAATAAAAGATTGTAGAATATACAATATTCTAAGGAAATTAAGCCTAAGTGAAGGTGAAAAAAGGAAAAGGTTAAATGTTCCAAAACAATGGACATTCTGGAGTAACTGACGCTGAAGCTCAGGTTACATGATTTTTCTTTTTTTATACCTGAATTGAACAAAATGATTCAATAAAGAACACACAAGGGACGGATTATACAGGATGACATTAGAAGTTCAACACACCCTTACGACTTTGAATCTACTTAATCTTACAACCAAGGTTCAGGGATTTTTAGTTTTTAAATGTGCACATACTGAAGAATCTTAAACACGTAAATGGTGCCCACTGTATGCCTTCAAAGGGTGGGTTCCCACCTGGCTGCCAAGTTATTTCCGGACTAATCAGAACAACATATGTATGCCTGTCTGCAAGTTGCTGTGGGTTGCATGCGTTATCTTCTGGATGGTTGTGCAGACCTGTTTCTAAAACATTGCTCGCTGTATTCCAAAAGTCACAACAGGACTGAGTTGGTGCTAGCATTGGGGGGATGCAAATAGAAGGTTTATAGAAACAGTGTGCACTTGCCATCTTTGAAGACCCATGCAGTTCCACTTCCCTGCCCGGGGTGTCGCTGTCTGCTGTAGTGCAGCTAGCACAGTGTGGTCTGTATATCAGCACAGATATGCAAACCAAACATGCTAGAAACACCACAGCAGACAGCAGGGAAGAAGAACTTCCTGGGTTTTCAAAGATGGTGGGTGCTAGAATGAACACTAAGAAAGTGCAGGAACTTTAGAGCAGTGTTCTGGCATGCAATTGTAAAGTGCAACGGAATCTGCTGCACTGTATAAGAAACTGTAAATAAATAAATAACGGATGCATCCTTGGATGCAGTTTCATTGGCCATAGAAGTGTGATTTTGCCAGACATTCTGAGCTACCGGATGACTACTCAGATGTCCATGCAGTTGACCTGATGCTGCGTCTTGAAATGCGGAAGAAGATCTCAGAAGCCTACATCTTTTGCTAAATTGTGTACAGTCTCTATGTAAATATGCAGGGACTGTGCCAGAGCGTACACTTCTTAATATGTTGTGAGGAGGAAGGATTTGGAGCACCAGTTTGAGCCCTGTATGCACTGCTACCTCCTCCTTCTCCCCCTCTGCAATCACACAACGGGCGGGATGTATTAATATACATCGCCGCCGGCCCGCCGCGATGCCAGCGCATATGTACTAACATATGCGGCTGTCATCGCGGTGCGGTAACGGAGACCCCCCGCGATACCTGTACTGTGGTATACGGGGGGGGGGGGGTCTCAGTCTCCTCCCTGCCACCTACTGCTGCCTTCATGCCGGGGACAGCTAAGCAGGCTGTCCCCGGCACCTCCTCCTTCCCCCCTGCAGCCGGAAGGACGTCCGGCTGCGTTACTAGGGGGAGGAAGGGCTTACCTTCCGGGGTCCAGGCGGACCTGCAAGAAGGTAATCCCAAGGGAGGGGGAGTCGGCGAGGCGGCGGGGTTGCGGCGAAAAGAAGCCCATAGGCTTCTATAGGGTATCGCCACCAAAAGGTGGCGATACCCATCAGTGCGGTAAAGAGGCGGTGGGGGTTTTAATACATAGGAAAATGCGGTAAAACGGGGGTTTTACCGCATTTTCCCCTTAGTACATACATGCGGAGAGTCATTCACCTGTGCTTGTGTAGCAGTCTGACTCTACTCCAATGCTTTTATTGTTGACAACTGCAGAGGTCATGAATAAGCCAGGTCAGGTGAGCTTCCATAAAGTGGTAAAGCGCATGGAGCATACTTTTAGACTCATAATATGTACAAGTACAAAAACAAGAATATATAATAATAGACAAGATGATGGCATGGGCCTAAGCATAGATTACTAACATCACTAGCAAGAGCATACTCTTGTTAATGGCTAACATGGTGCAAAGTATTGATGCAGGTTTCTCCATATGATCACAGATTTTATTAATCATTAGCCAATTCGGAGTTCAAGTTATGTTCAATTTCGTATGTGCGTTGCTAATAATTTTATGAATAGGAATGTATATTTACAGCTTACCCTTGCCACATTCATTGACACTGGGTGGCTGGACTAAAAAAGGCAGTACCTAGCAAAACTGACCTTATCCTTATTGGGCTTTTTGTTTTGGTGTAGGCCAATATTGGACATTATCTAACTTTGTATGGGAAGATGATAAATACAAACACACACGCACGCACACACACACACAGAGTGAAGGAAGAGAGCTGGCACTCAAAAAAATCTGATCCAAATGCAGGTATTCCAAAATGCTGTCATTCAGTCCAAATACCATGAACTAACGATTTGTGGCCAACAAAGTGTGTTTAAACTGCTCATAGGCATGTGGGTTTATTAAATTCAAAATGCTTGATTTTCAGGACCAAAAATGATTGGATCCTATTTGATAGCATGTGCCAGCAAAAATAGCCTACAGATATATTGTAAACCAACTCTGGTGTGTTGAGTTAGAGATGGCTCCATGTTAGATATGATTTGTGCTTAACCTGTAACTTAATAATCTTCCCACAAAAACAGCTAAACAATTGCAAGGGCAATAGGAAATCACAAGTTGTGGCAATGAGGCACCAAACCAAGGGGGCTTGATTCAGGGTTGATCGCAAATGCACAAAAGACAAGATTTAGATTTGGGTGTGGTGTATTCAAACTAAAATCTAAATTGCAGTGTAAAAATAAACCATAGAGCATTTACCATGCACATGACCAAATTAACTTACCCAAATCCAACTCTCTCTGCACAGGTTACATTTGCCTGCAGTGCAACATTTTTTTTTTTTTTTTAGAAAAAATTAGCATTTGCATTGAACACTTAATCAAGCCCCAAGGACATGGTTTTTGAGATCTAAAAAAAAAAATACAGTATAATTTGGCTGCTGAACCCACTGTGCTCAATGGTTATTGCTGTTTCCAACTCATCTTATGGTGACCTCTGCTGAATCCGTGATGACAGCAGTCTCTGTGGAACAATCATCATAGCTGTTTCTATGATAGTAAGGAAAGACCAGAAACTACAATAGTATCTGAGCAGCATGTAAGCAGAAGAAATATGTTTTGTTAGCATAAATAGCCAAGTACAATTATGGCCGACACCAGTGGTTTTAAAGATATTCAACACTGGTTCATGTTTCTGCGGACTGCTGTCTTTCCTCATTCCAACACTGATACTACCAGACAATGGATCTTTTATTACTGGAGGCCAATAATGTTTCGGTCTTAAAGTAGGTGTATACATACACACACACACACACACACACACCTTTCCCACCAGCAGCTACAAATGTCATTCTTCCACATTCTCTTATGATTGTTAACTCATTTGGGAAATTTGTTAGTGCTTTATGAATTTAAGGACAATGTAGTTATAATATGGTGAAACTATTTCTAACTTGCAATATGAAAAAGGGCAATCTGTAGAATATCAGTTTTCAGTAGTATTTTTGGTACTTATTTGTTAGTTGGACGCCCACTAAGCTATTTGCTTAGTTTTCCGCCTCCGCTCGCCACGCTTCGGGCTCGCCACACTATATAAAATCAACTCCATTCCGACATGGATACTGGGGGTATGAGCGTACTAACTATAGTGGGCGGCCAACTAACATATAGGTATCGTATTTTCTATGCTTTTTTCATTTCTGTGGGCAGAAACCGTGGGCTGTCTGATATTTTAATTACGCCGTCTGTGGGTAGAAACTGTGGGCACTGGTTAAACCAGTACAAGCAAGGTCCCCTGATGCTTATAGGATTATGGAATATTGACTATTATGCCAATGCCATCTGGGAAATTCCTTCTCATTAGTGTCTAGTAAATGGTCTTGGTCCAGACACTAGTTTTTTTTAATATATCAGGCAGTATTTTATATATTTTTCCACACCCTGCGTCTGACAGAGCAATTCAGTTGTTGCTCCAATAGGGTGAGAATAACTCGGACATGCATTATTTCTGCATGCACCCACTGGAGAGCAGAAATCAGCAGAACATCAGTTTCGCACATTTTTCTTGTAGCGCCCAATACTTTAGGTATATGGCCTAGCCCCGGGGTTCCCAAACTGTGCACCGCAGCACGGTGAGGGGCCTCAGGCACAGGGAGGTATGTGGGGTACAAAGAGAAAGAGGGAAGAAGGAGAGAGGGAGAGAGGGAGAGAGGGAGAGAGGGAGAGAGGGAGAGAGGGAGAGAGGGAGAGAGGGAGAGAGGGAGAGAGGGAGAGAGGGAGAGAGGGAGAGAGGGAGAGAGGGAGAGAGAGAGAGAGAGAGAGAGAGAGAGAGAGAGAGAGAGAGCGCGAGCGCAGAGGGGTCAGCAGGGTACAGAGAGAGAGGGCAGAGGGGTCTGTGGGGTACAGAGAGAGAGAGGGCAGAGGGGTCTGCGGGGTACAGAGAGAGAGAGGGCAGAGGGGTCTGCGGGGTACAGAGAGGTCTGCAGGGTACAGAGAGGTCTGCATACACATAAAATGCCCCGGTAGAATTACTCTCTGCTTGCAGGCGGGGGGGAAATCATTAGATTGTGACACGCAGCTGATGGGGATTGAGCTGGGCAGGGCGGTGTTTACCTGCTGCAGGTCTGAATCGGGCTTTTGATGCATGGCCCTGATAAAAATTTAAAAAAAATTCACAGCCCATGCTTTCTAAGTGGGTCCAGGTGACCAGGGTGCCTTGAAAAAGTCACGGAGACCCAAAGGGTGCCTCGGACTGAAAAAGTTTGGGAACCACTGGCCTAGCACTTGTTTTACATTTGTAAAAAGCTAGACACCTTCCAGGATCTGATGGTATGATGAGGGCTGTTAGGCAGCAGGGAGGAAAGATGTGTGTATTATTATTGTACACTAATGATCTTGTTAGGGAGGAAATTAGGGCAGTGGAGGAGGAATTTAGTTAATAATGGAAGGCTATTACGTAGGCCGACATTCCCATTGTCAGTCTTTGATAAGTATGAAAGGGTGGATTTTGATGCATCAGCATGGTCTCACATACACACTTTCATATAAATGTGTGTCATATGACACATGGACACACTCACATTTTTTAATTATAGAACTAAAAATCTTCTGTAATAACAAAAGTGTAACATTGTATAGAGAGTCTTGCATTCACAATTTTACAAACACCTAGAGATGAAGAGGACATATAGCCTGCATCGATTACTCCCACACAACCCCATTAACAGATTAGCAGGAAATGATTACCGCCCCCCTTGATTGCTGCAACACACAACACTTAATGTGCCAGCTTCTGCATTCAGTATAGATTGGCTGCTTTCTTTGATAGTGCAGAGAGGTCCAGATAGTGAGGATCTCAAAGCTACTGATCGACTGGAAACTTCACGCCGTGGATTTAATAAGCTGTTAATACAATGTACCCAAAATGGCCAGAAATGTGGGTAGCCACCGATCATAACGCTCCATCGGTACTTTGCGCTGGATTGAATTAGCTCCCAAGAGTTGGTGTTTACCATAAAACTATTGCACCTCACTCCAAATAGGTCTCTCATAGTAGGAATTTAGGAGAAAACATAATAGCTGTGAAAAATGTATAAAGGTAGAAGTTTTTCTTTGTGGTTTCCTTTACAGCTCAATAACATGCTACGGTCTCATGTAATAATATATGCTTATCAGGCAGAAGGACTGCCACCGAAATACCAATACCAATTTTTTTCTCCCCCATTTACTTCTACTTTAATCCTTTCAAGTCCAATGTCTAGTTAGCCCTAGAGCTAGTAGCAGATCCAATGGTGAGCCACTTTAAAATAAGAATATTAGTGTTCCCGCTAGGCTGTTTTAGCGGGGTGCTTAGCCCTGCCCAATTTTTAAAGGGCAAAATTCGCCCTGCCCCTCTAGCAGCGCCCCGCTAAATCAGCCTGCAGTCTGTCCCGCCGGAGTGCCCGGGCCGTCGCATCGCTGAAGGGGGCTTGCCCGGCCATGGCTACGTCCCGGCAGCTCAGTGACGTAGTCATGGCCAGGCAAGCCCCCTTCAGCGATGCGGCGGCCCGGGCACGCCCCCCATGTGCGATGCGGCGGCCCGGGCACGCCCCCTGTAGTGACGTCGGCGGCCCGGGCACGCCCCCTGTAGTGACGTCGGCGGCCCGGGCACGCCCCCTGTAGTGACGTCGGCGGCCCGGGCCGCCCCTCCAGCGCCCTGCCTCATTTGGTTCCTAGAAGGAACACTAAATATTAACATCGTTCAACATTCAATGTAGACCATTTCTAAAAAAAAAAAAAAAATACAATTAATTGAAACCTTTAAACCAGACTGTTTGAATGCCAAAAAAAAAAAAAAAAAAGTGGGACTGCAAAAGGTTAATTGGCCAAACAGGTCCCACTGTAACCATGTGCAGAGGTAGCATAGCATGAGAATAATGGCACAGTTTTGTCCCATGTCAGAAATAATGGGAGATGTGAGGAAAAGTAGAATAGCTGCACATAGCCATCAATCAGCTTCTCAGTGCCATTTTTAGACCATTACTGGCCAATTTGTGTCTGTCCAGCTGTTGTTAAGGTACAATTCTAAGCATGCCCTGCCACAGTTTCGCAAATAGAGATTACTAAAACTGCATTGGAAGTGTAGCTTCACAGCACAGATTGGCCTGGCTTGTTAGAGACTGTTCTAGATAAAGGATATCACCACTAGTACTGGGTGCAATATGAGTGACCGACAGTCGGGATTCCGTCTACGACCCCCACAGAAGGAGAATAGAATAGGAGGTACAAGGGGCGTGAATGCGCTCGCCCACCTAGTCAGGGTGATGTCGGATCCAGGAATCCAGACTGTTGTTAAGATATACCATACCCATATTACTGGAATACAAATATTGAAGGCAATGCTAGCTTTGAATCTGTTCTTTGATGCATAATAGAATATAAAAAAAAAAGGGAACGGTACTTGTTTCCTAGCACGGCGCCCAGATTTCTTACGTACGTAAACGTAGTGAAATCGCATAGTAGTATGCAATGCGATTTTCCCGTTCCCGCTCCCTGTCCGATCCTCTCAGAAATCACTAAGGTGATATTCTGCATACCTCAGAGCTGGTGGTGATTTTTGGAGTTTCTTGAGTATTTCATTGCGATTATTGAGATGGCTGCATCTGTGACCGTGTTCACGCTGCCTCAGACGGAGGAGGAGGCTATCTGTTTCTTTCAAGGACACGGTCTCCTTCCGGTGCCGCAAAATTACACGAATGGCCACGTGATGCGCCTTTCAGTCAAAGAATGTATGTGGCGCTGCCATGTGAAAGTGTGCCGGCTGAAGGTGAGCCTGAGAGCGGCCCACTGGTTTCCTGGGTGCCGCTTGTCCTTTGTCACCCTGGTGCGCTTTATATACTCATGGGCCCTGGAGCTGACATCTATTGAGTTCTTTCAGCAATAGCTGGACATTTCAAAGAAGACGGCTGTTTTATACAATCGATGGCTGCATGAGGCGTGCACGATGGACCTCATGGTGCAACCGCAGCGCCGACTTGGCGGTCCAGGCCACATCGTGGAGGTTGACGAGAGCATGTTCGTCAGGAGGAAAAGTAATGTTGGCCGTATGTTCCCACACCAGTGGGTTTTTGGGGGAATTTGCAGAGAAACTGGACAGTGCTTCCTCACCATGGTGCCAAGACGAGATGCAAGCACATTGATGGCAGCTACTGTGGAGAATGTCGAGCCAGGCACCACAATTTACAGTGCCTGCTGGAGGGTGTACAGCACTGAGCAGCTGGAACTTGCTGGGTATCAGCACGCCCAAGTGAATCATAGATTTAACTTTATAGACCCGTCCACAGGGGTGCATACCCAAAACGTGGAACAAATGTGGGGCGCATGCAAATGGCGCAATAAGCGCCACAGAGGTACAGCACGCGACATGCTCAATTCCTATCTCCAGGAGTTCATGTGGAGAAAAACATTGGGTGGGGATAACCTATTTGAGAGAATCCTGGGGGCACTTACCCTCCTTAAGTGATTGTTGAATAATGATGTATTTACTACGATTCTTTGTTATTAATTAATGTTTTCCGGTTTTTAGTGATTAATTGTTGTTATTATCTTTATTGTTCTGCTTTATCATATATTTTAGTAAATTTTACAGTTCATAGTCAACACATGTCGTCATTACTGTGTCAGCTGTATGATTTTGCAGGTGTGAATGTGATCCTAAAACACAAGCACTATCCACGCCACCCCGAAGCGTGGTGAGCGCAGCGAGCCCAGTGAGGGGCTGCGGAATGCGTCCTCTGACCTTTTCATACCCCCACTATCCACGTTAGCGTGGAGTTGATGTTATATAGTGTGGCGAGTGCAGCCGGCCACCGAGCATGAAGCGTGGCGAGCCCCGCGAGGGGACGCGGATTACTTTACATGTATTCCGCATCCGCTCGCCACGCATCGTGCTCGGTGGCTCGCTGCGCTCGCCACACTATATAAAATCAACTCCACACCGACGTGGATAATGGGGGTTAGCAAAGGTCGGAGGACGCGTTCTGCTGCGCTCGCCACGCTTCAGGGTGGTGTTGATACTGGGGTTGACGCTAAACAATGGCATAGGTGCTTACAATTGTAAGCATCCATCACATGTCATACAACTCATGTCACATCTCATCTCATAGTAAGCACCCATCAGATCTCATTGCATGGGGGCTTGTACAATGAAATATCGCATCGCATCTGGTGCACTGCGATTGCATGCTATATTTCATTGTATAAAGTACTCCTGTGCACTTCATATGGACATCGCATCACACAGCACTATACACGCTGCGCAATGCGATTTTACTACGGAGAATAGCCCAATATGCTAAATGCGTACTGGGCGCCCTGCTGGGAAACAAGTACCAAAAGAACTTTTAAAATACACTCAAAATCTGTGTCTGATCAGATCATAATCAATCTAATGGTGTGTACACACAGTGAGATTCCCTTGCTATTCGACTGCTATGCAATCTTTGCTAACTCTGTACTATTTACATACAATTCATGAAATCCTATGGAGTTAGAAGTATATTTGGTACTTGTGGAGTATCACGGCTACCATCGTATGCCATATGTAGTGGCATACGATGCGATTTTTAATGATTTTTGAGCATTTTTGGTCAAAAATCGTATGCGATCGCATCGGATGCCATACGATGGCATACGATGCGATGGCATACGTTTTTAATCTTAAATGCATCCAAATGCATTAAAATTAGTATGAAACATGTTAATTGGCCCCCAAATGTCATTTTTCACTGTGTACCACCCCCAATATCAACGCCAACCCGAAGCGTGGCAAGCCCGCGGTCCGCGTCCTACGACCTTTTCATACCCCCACTATCCACGTCGGTGTGGAGTTGAGAATAGAAAGTGTGGCGAGCGCAGCGAGCCACCGAGCCCGAAGCGTGGCGAGCACAGCGAGAACCCCCAAGTAAGATTTAATATCTATAGGGAAATCCATCCAACAGTGAAGAATGCTTACATGCCATGGATTTTTATGGAGGAGGGAGGGGTTTAATTTCTATGTAACTGTCCAGAACAAAAAGAATTCAAGAGGATAGATTAACATTTTGTTCATCCTCAAAGACCTACTCCATCCAGACAAATGCTTGTAAAAATGATGAAATGTCATTGTGCAAACGTACAAGAGGAACAGAAGTGACGGAAGTAATGTCTTTTGTTGCCATTTGTTTGCACTAGCCATCTTCTATAATACACTGAATGGATACATCCTGTACCTTATGGGTGCCATGAAGTTGAAAAAGAAATAGAATTCTTACGATTCATTTCATTGCCCAAAGATATACCTCAACAGCCATACATTTCCACTCATATTGTGTGGGGTTTTTTTGTTTGTTTTTTAAGGACAGCAATATATGACACAATATTATGTGATTGGGTTAAAAACGGAACAGTCCATAATCCGGTATGCCGGACTGGATTCCTGCAGCAATCTTAGCCTCTGTGGAGTTAGTAGAGTGGTTCCATATCCATCCCCATCTTGGGGGTGTCCAGTGAAGGGAGGTTTATGCAACCGCATAACTGAATTTCGCTATGTTATTTTACTTCCACAGACACTTAATATAATCATCATATTTATATGCTCCCATAAATTATGTTGGATATATGAACAATATTAATAGAGCACCTTTTCCCAAATTGTTTGAATGATTCTCTGTTCACACCTTTAAATTTTGTGTGCATTAGGTCCCCCATAAACTGGCCCCGATTTGTCCTAAGGACAAGTCGGACCAGTTTGCCCAGAGCCCCCCAGGAGGCTCACATGCGATCTAGCATTTGATATGCCATTTTTACATTCAATAAATCGCATGCGATTTATTGAATGTAGTTCTCCCCGGGAGCTGCTGCGGTGACGGGGGGGGGGGGGGGGGGGGTCAGCGGGGTCCGGCCAGCTGGTGGTGATGGCGGGGGGGGGGGGGGGCGGGCAGCGGGGTCCGTCCGAGCAACAGCGACTGGGAGGCTGCTGGAGCTTGTAGCGGCATTTTGATGGGCGGCGGGATGAGGCTGCTTAATATTTTGAAATGACTGGCCTGCCATTGATTGGCTGAGTCTCAATTGGCCCGGTGTATGTTATATCTCCCTGCATAAAACAGGACTCAAGTACATATACAAAGTGTATGTACCATAAAATAAAAACTACACAACACATTCACAGTTATGCACAGGTGGTGTGTAGTGTGCAATCAACAGCTGCTGGCACAGGGTTGTCAAACCCTAAAAGGTATATTTTATAAACATTCACAGTTATACTAGGATATAGAGTTAGTAGCAAAAAAAGGTGTAAATTGGTCCAAAATAAATAAATGAATGGTGAGTGTATGTGTTCCCTTCGGTTAGCAACAGTAGCATACATATCGGATTTGCATACACCAGACACTTGCTGGTCCCTGTACACATGTTCAAAGTAATTCCGGTACTCTTTACTTATCACGGCGCCCATCGCGGGCATTGAATGCACTAAAAAAAAAATCGGGTGCGACGCGACCGACGCGATGCCCGCGATTTCCCATAGGGAACAATGTTAAATGTCTCAATTGACCCGATTTTCCTGTTCAATGCCTCATTGACACGATTTTTCCATAGGAAACAATGTTAAATGGCCCACAGAGGCCAAATAGGCACCCTGAAGTGTGAAATGGCCCCCACAATTGTTAACGCCACCCCACGATCAACGTGAACCCGAAGCGTGGCGAGCGCAGCGAGCCCGCGAGGGGCGGCGGTACGCGTCCTACGACCTTTTTTCATACCCCCACTATCCACGTCGGCGTGGAGTTGAGAATAGAATAGTGTGGCGAGCGCAGCGAGCCCCGCGAGGGGACGCGGATACCTGTGAAGCCCGCGAAGGGACGCGTTTACCTGTGAAGGTATCCGCGTCTGCTCGCCACCCTATTCTATTCTCAACTCCACGCCGACGTGGATAGTGGGGGTAATGAAAAGGTCGTAGGACGCGTACCGCTGCGCTCGCCATGCTTCGGGTTGACGTTGATCGTGGGGTGGCGTTAACAATTGTGGGGGACATTTCACACTTCAGGGTGCCTATTTGGCCTCTGTGGGCCATTTAACATTGTTTCCTATAGAAAAATCGGGTCAATTGAGGCATTGAACATGAAAATCGGGTCAATTGAGACATTTAACATTGTTCACTATGGGAAATCGCGGGCATCGCGTCGCACCCGATTTTTTGTGCATTCAATGCCCGCGATTTTTTTACCTGCGATGCCCACGATCAAAATCGTGGGCGTCGTGCTAGGTAAAGAGTACCGTAATTCCATATCCAAGAAATGTATTGACATTGAGGCAATAAACTACAAGATCCTTACATAATACATTAATAACTCTCCACATCTCAAATATGCAAAATAAATGAAATAAAATAAACAGGAAGTGCCAATGATCATCATCCGCTATTTGCATCTTCCCTGGCCGCCAGCCGTTAATATGGCTTTCCAAGGTGTATAGGCTTCCTTTACATAGTTTTGACACTTGTCTATACACTTCCTGACTGTAATCTGTCTGAATAAGAACATCCCTTCTCACCCCCATTGCATCTCATTTCTACATACCAGCTGTGTGCACTCTCTTTATGTTACGCACAAGATAGACTATGTAATCTGGCATAGTAGTGACCGTGCATCAGCCTCACAGTGAGCGAGTCAACATCTATCAGAAAGGAAACCTACTAGTTGGTGAGTGCATATAACATTATGTTCCTTTGGTATCGGATATGTATGTGATTCCAATATATGACATATACAGTAGTACTCATGACTCTAGAGTCTAGACAGTTGGCTAAAGATATTTTATGGAATCTTCCATGAAGCACTGTAAGGGAAGGGGTAATGAATAGTATATTGACAAGTCACATAACAGTAGTGGACACAATGAAGAGCTACTGTACTACGATCACAGATGTGCCCAGAGCTGTGTACGGAGGTACAATAGTACTCCTTGTGTGCAGCTTGTACAGTGCCTCAACAATGAAAAGACCATTTGCAGCAAAAACAGCCCTAAAAAACATGCACTGTTCTGGCGTGATTTTAACCTTTAACGTAATGTAAATATGTATTGTACACAGATGGGTAAGAAGCAATTTTACGTCATCATAAATTCATTGTAGTTTTTTATCCATGTTTGCTATTCACAGCTGACAAAAAAAAAATGGTACTTATGTATTATCTGGGCTCCCATGTTAAATGCACCCCATTTTTTCATACCCCTACTATCCAACTAAGCATGGAGTTGATTTTATATAGTGTGGCGAGCGCAGCGAGCCACCGTGCCCGAAGCGTGGCGAGCGCAGCGAGCCCCGCGAGGGGACGTGGTCTCATAAGAAAAACGGGAGCCCAGATATTACATAAGTACCAAAAAAATATATCGGAAAATGACATCTTAATTTGGAAGTTTTGAAAAATAAATCACAAAAATACAATAGAATAAAAACATGAAAATAATTAACCAAAAGTTAAAAAAAAAACCTTTTCTTGACATACATAATGGAGATTTGTGTAAAAAAAGACAGAACATAGTGGGCCTATGTTCTGTCCTTTTTACACAAATCTCCATTATGTATGTAGAGAAAAGGTTTTTGGATTGTTTTTTTTTACTTGTGGTTAATTATTTTCATTCTATTGTATTTTTGCGATTTATTTTTCAAAAACTTCCAAATTAAGTTGTCATTTTTCGATTTTTTTTTGTCAGCTCACAAATGAAATACTGGGTGAGGTTTAATAGGATGAGATTCAGAAAGTGAGAGATATGGTGAGAAATCTCCAGTTTTTTTAAAGCGGCAACATTTACACTTCAAAATCAAACTGGTTTAGCAGTGTAATTGATTGCTGCTTTAAAGAAACTTGAGATTTATTACCAAATATCTCACTTTCTGAATCTTTCAGCCTATTAAATCTAACACAACAAATGCCAAAGCTGGAATAGTGTGATCGAGCTTATGATTGTAGTGGAATCCAGATAATTATCAAAATATTATATCAATTTGACCATGGTCACTGTCAAAATAAGAAGTTGCTGTAAATGGTTTCTGGCATTGGGGCAGATGTATTATAGCAGCGCTTAGTGCGCCGCTATAATACTTCCTGCTTCGCCTCATTAACGAGGCGAATCAGGAGGGGAGACCGACAAGATGTATTAACAAGATGCTAACTCCCCCCTCCGGAGATGTCCCCTCTTGGAGATAGGTGTAAACTGATGTGTCTCCTTCCCCCAGCCGGCAGGATTGGGCATGCGTGGGATCTCGCTACTCACGCGAGATCCCCAGCGCAGCCCAGAGCCAACCCTTGCGGGGCTCGCTGCGCTCGGCACGGAATACATGTAAAGTAATCCCCGTCCCCTCACAGGGCTCGCCACACTATATAAAATCAACTCCATGCGTAGTGGTAAGTGGGGTTATGAACAGGTACAAAATTGCATCCAATGGCATCGTATGCGATATATCTGCCGCCTTGAAACTAAACAAGTACAGATTTTTTGTATAATTACAGTATTTAAAAGACAAATTGTAATGGATATGCAATAAAATGGGGTGTGATAAATTCCTTGTCAAAAAAACACAACAAAAAGAAACTGCAAAATATTAAGACTGATAAGGCAATTTGTCCCTGTAATACAGGCCTATCTTGGTATTGGAGATGGTTTTGTATAAAAGTACCAAGTGTGATCCTCATTTGTCCTATTTTATACCATGATAGGATTTAAATCATAGGTTATTTTTTCTATTAAAAAAAAAACACCTAATGCCTCCAAAAAGCCACAAAGATTGTTGTAAATTAGATGATCGTATAGCACAATAGCATAATAAATAATAGCAATTTTTGTTAATGGACTGGTGCAGGGTATCATCATGTATTAGCTATAGCACAGATACAGAGGAGAATTGTAATAGCTCTTCTGTCCCGTTGTTTGTAGCGGAGGCGGGTTGGGTTTATGGCACCAATGGACTAAACACACTCTAAGTTCTACTGTTACCTTAGCCGTATAGTGTGTGCAAGTAAGTGGTGTCACACCAGTGCCTGGAAATGCAGTGATAATATCGCCCTTCTTATGTTCCCCCACTGTGCTTCCTCCTGCATCTGTCCCGGCCTGTAGATGCGGGTCACGTGAGTGCACCACGTGACCGACAGTGTTTCCCGATGTACGTTTCACATTGCTTGGTCACGGGAGCAAGTGCTGCCCTCTCCAATATTTCCAGGATCAGACCCTCTCTCACCATGGATGCTACTAAGACCCTCATCCACTCACTGGTCATCTCCAGGGACTACATTAATCTCCTCCTATCTGGTCTCCCTGACCACCGCCTCTCTCTATGTCAATCTTTCTTAATACTGTTGCCCAGCTCATCTTACTCTCCAAAGGTAATATATCTGCTTCCTTCCTTTTATAAGCTCTACTTCCGAATCAAAGATTGCCACACTCACGTACAATGCCTACGCTCTTTATGCTCTCATTTACATATCTAGACTTACCCATCTTTACACTCCCCCTTACCGTCTTTAATCCAGAATTGCATGCCACCTTTCCTGGTTAATTCCTCCCAATCCTACCTCTCCCTATCAGACTCTCCACAAAAACTTCAAAGGGCTCTGAAGACCACTTTTTTCATCAAACCCAGAAAGGGGTATAAGAAGCTTATACCCCTTTTACACCAAACTAATTTCCTGGGATAAAGCTGGTTGACCCGGGTCAGGCCTCAGTGTGATCGCTCCCTTGAAAAATGCACCGATCAACATTCCCACAGAAACCTCTGCCTCAAAACTCCTTAACATGACATCTTCACTTGGTCTCTCCGAGTGTACCTCCTCACCGTCCCATGCGAATGGAAGCTCAGTTGATCTGGTCTGTTGTGATATTTCTGAATTCTCCAAATTCCCATTCCCCCTCTCTGACATCACCGTCTCTCTCTTAACTTCAGCCTCTCTACTTCTCCATCTCCACCTCCCAAAAGTACAATCACAAAGCATAACATCTAGGCTATTGACACCACCTCCCTATCTCTCATGTCCTGAACAAGCCACTTCCCTATATAATGCTTCCCTTACTTCTGCATTTGATTCTATTGCTCCACCAACCACTATTTACCCTTGGAAATGAACACCTCAACCCTGGCGCACCAAATACCTGCAAAATGCTCACATACTGCTGAACGACATTGGAGGAAATCGCGCTCCAAGGCAGACTTCCTCCATTTCAAACTTATGCTTTCATCCTTCAGTGTCGCCCTTTCCCTTGCTATACAGTCATATTTCAAGAATCTTATCTCCCCCAAGTCTAGAAACTCACGATCCCTCTTTGCAAAGGTCAACTCCCTCCTCCCTTCCTCACTCTCTGCTCTTGACTTTGCCACTTACTTTACATCCAAAATGGACGCCATATGTCAGGACATTACATCCTACCAGACAACCTGCAATCTCCTCTCCCTCATAATCCCTCCTCCTCCCCCTTACACACTCTGACATCCTTCTTCCATGTATCTGGTGAGGAAGTCATGGGCCTCATCCGTTCCCCCTAACCACCTCCCCATCTGACCCTATCCCCTCCTGCCTCCACCCAACTTGCCCACCTCTTCAATCTATCCTCTCCTCGTGTACTGTCCCCTCTGCCTTCAAGCATGCTTTGGTCTACCCTATCCTTAAAAAACCTACCCTTAATCCCAATTCTCTGGCTAACTAATGACCCATTTCTCTCCTCCCTTTCGCCTCCAAACTCCTTGAGCAAATGGTCTACAACCGCCTTACTGCCTTTCTTTCGTCCCACTCCCCGCTTGATCCATTCCAGTCTGACTTCCATCCTCTCCACTCCACTGAAACTGATCTCACTAAAGTCTGCAATGATCTTCATGCTGCCAAATCAAATGCCAATACTCTTTTACTCTGCCAATATGCTTTTGACACTGCTGACACCCTCTCCTTCTCCAAATCCTTCACTTCCTTGGTCGGCATGTTACTGCTCTCTCCTGGATATCTTCCTACCTCTGACCACTCCTTCTTTGTCTCTTGCCATGACTCCACCTCCTCTGCACTTCCACTGACAGTAGGTGTCCCCCAAGGCTCTGTTCTTGGTCCTCTCCTTTTAACTTCCTATACATCATCTCTAGGTGAGCTCATTTGACTTCCAATATCACTTCTATGCTGATGATGCTCAAATCAACCTCTCCTCTCCTGACCTCTCTTCCGATCTCCGCACTCATAAACTAAACATGTCTAATACCCCTTTCACATTGCACTTGTAAACCGGTATATTGCCATTTTTTTGTAGCATTTTGAAATGGTACCAGCTGCAATGTGAAAGGTCCGCAAAGAATTTACCGGTTACAGAATACCAGCATTTGAAAACTTTTTATAAGCAGGATCCTACACGGTTCTGAGCCGTTTTTCCGCCAGTCTGAACGGCCCAGAACCGTTTTGAACTACACATGATAATCTGCACAAGAGTCATTGGTTGTCTCCCTGCATGTTGTCACTGCCCACAAGCAGGAATTACACAATAGAGTTTTATTGCAAAAAAGCCGGGTTTTTTTATGGGTGAAACGGGTTGAATGTGAAAGGTACAAAAACGGTTTATAAACAGTAATATACTGGTTACAACATGCAATGTGAAGGGGTTTTACTGGCTTTTGACCCGTTTTATGAAACGTTTACAAAAATGCGTTGAAAGCAGGGTTGCAATGTGAAAGCAGTATAAGAATGAACGGATCATCTTACTGTCCTCCCATATCACCTCAACTTCCACTGAACAACGATCTCCTCTAGCCACCAAGTACACTGCCTTGGCGTTATTCTTGATTCCTTTAACCCCTTTGTCCTGCCCCAGCAAAACCCACCACAGATCATCAGAGGCTGCTCCCCCTTCCACCTTCGCTCTGGCGTTAGTACGCCGGAGCTCCGCTACCGCCGCTGCCCCAGCCGCCTGTCAGTGTGATCACACAGGTGGCAGTCTCGGGGATGTTTCGCGGCGGCTCGGGAGGACTCGGGTGCCTGAACTCTCCGGAGTCCCCCTGAGCTGCCACGAACATTCCCGAGCCTGCCGCCTGTCAATCACTAGAACTAATGGCGGCGGGGGGGGCAGGGGAGCTCCGGTGTACTATCGCCGGAGCTGAAAGGAGAGGGGGATTGAGGGGAGGGGACAGCAGAGCGGCCCCTGGGGGGGGGGGGGGGGGTGCCCGGACAGGTGATACGCCAGTGGTGCACACCTGGACACCACTGGCGCACTCCTTCATTTTAGTGGTATGCCCGGAAATTTCCCGGGACAGCCCGCTGCGGCAGCGCAGCTGAGCCCGAGAAATTTCCAGGCATAACACTCAAGTGGTTAAACCACACATTCAGCATCTCTCACAGTCCTGTTGTTTCCACCTCAAAAGGATCAGACCCTATCTCACCCAGGATGCTACAAAGACCCTTATCCACTCACTAGTCAAATCTAGATTGGACTACTATAATCTCCTACTTCTGGCCATCCTGTAAAACATTTATCTCCACTCCAATCTATCCTCAATATTACTGCCCGGCTCATCTTCCTCTAGAAACTCCCTATGGGGGTTATTCTGAATGATTCGATCGGATGCTAATTTGAACCCTTGAGAATCAACCAAACCCCACCTTGCAAATGGTGGACTGCTCTCATCCATTCGCAAGCGTGATTCGCACGCAGGGCATGCAAATGAATGTTACACAGTAACATCCATTTGCAGGTCTAGGGGAACCTCCCACATCCATGAAAAGCTAGGTGTTACCATTTGCTAATGGGGCTGCCCGCGCCCCCTGTCCTGGGTGCATGCACCTGGCGAACAGACTGTTCACCATGGGTGCACACACCCTGCGTACGCACATGCGCATTTAGACAACATCGGACTCTGTGCGAACATAGCGCTGCTGCGAATGGACCTGAATAAGGTCTTATTACAAGCCCTAGACTGGCTCCCCTTTCCCTTCAGAATACAATTCAAGCTCCTTACACTCACTTCTAAAGCCATCACCCATTCCTCTCCCACTTATATATCTGACCTTGTCTCTCTTTACACTCCCACCCGACCTCTCTGCTCTACAAATGCACATCGCCTCTCCTGCAAAATGGTTACTTCCTCCCATTCCCGCCTCCAGGTTTTGGGCCGTTGTGCTCCGTATCTCTGACATTTTCTACCCCCACCTATCAGGCTTGCCACCTCTCTACAAAACTTTAAATGGGCTCTAAGACCCACTTCTTCATTAAATCTAACCATTTCTCATCCTAACCCTCTGTTATGCTCACTTCTATCCCTGCTGTGTCACCCCAGTTTGTCTGCAGCTTCCCTTTAGAATGTAAGCTCTAACGACCAGGGTACTCTCTCCTCATGTACTTTTCTAAGAATAGATCTCTGCCACTGTTATGATTGTGTCAGTGTCCACTGCTGCTGCAACTGTCTTTTATTTACCATGTACTTGTCCTAATTTGCATTTGTACTCACACCTTTCTATACAGCCTGCAGCTACCCACCCTGCAGCATCAAAATCCTTTGTTAAACCCTGCAGAACAATAAAGGCCATTTCTAATGACATCCATAGGAAAAAGCAGGGCTAGCCTGGGTTCAATGTAAACGTGGCTGATACAGCAATATCCTAGGTTAAAGTGCAGTGGAAATGTATCTAAAGCTGGAGCAAACACAGGATTATCCAATGTTTAAATTCCCAGCTCTGACCTGGGATTTTGGTGTACTAGGGGTATTACTCTAAAAGTGCCCATACACGGTACAATGGTGCTGTGCGATGCGTGCTTCCATAGGGCATCCCATCACACAGCACATGAAGTCTCTGCAGCCTGTGCTTTTTGAACTAGGTCCCGATCACACTGCACGCAAATCGCATGCGATGCGATCTAGTTCAATACGCATGGGGAATATTGTACCCTGTATGGGCACCTTAACCCTCTGTTCCATGCTCACGTCTATCCCACCTGTGTCACTCCTATCTGTCCTTTCCTTTTGGAATGTAAGCTCCTACAAGCAGGGCCACCTCCGTTTATAGACTTGTCATGCTCTTAAGATGCATTTTTGCCCGTCCAATCGATTTTCCCGGGGGTGGATGGCTTTCCATAGCAGGAAAGCCATCCACCCTGTTGATCATCTTCCCGTAATAATAGCAGATGAGCGGCGGCCGGCGATGATGCAGGAACGCACATCAGCGCTCACCACCTGGCCATACACTCCGGGTGGCTTTTGAGCTGAAAACAGCTCAAACGACAAAACTGAACTGCTTTCAGCTCAAAATAGCCCAGTGTGTATGAGCTGTTAAGGTCCATACACACTGCGCGATTATGCCCAGTGTGAATAGTGCTCGATGATGGTGAAAATAGCTGGGCTGAAAAGGCTCAGTACATACACACTGAGCGTTTTTCCTTCTGCCCAGTCATTTTTCCCGGAGTTGGACAGCTTTCCATAGCAGGACGCTATGGAAAGCCATCCTCTCCATTGCTCATCTGCTGGTAATACAAGCAGATAAGCGGCGGCTGGCAGCGATGATGCTGGAGCATGCAGCAGCACTCACCCACCGCTCATCGCTGCCCCGTACACACTGGGCAGCTTTCATGTTGAAAGCCGCCGAGATGAGAAAACTGAGCAGCTTTCACATGAAAGTTGCCCAGTGTGTACGGGTCTTATGTTAGATTGTCTTATGCCATCTGAAGCTTATTTCAAAGTCATGTCTCTTGATGCAGCAATGGTTATAGAACATGTACTTATCTTACTACATTATACTGTAAGCTGCCGTTTTCTTGTTTGCTCATAACATTTGGAAGGTGCTGTGACACCATATAAATAAATTATGGTCTGTCATTTTTGGCATGGCAATGGGAGCTGTTTAAGGAAACGGCGGGGACACATTCCAACTGCACACATCAGTTGCAGGAGAGATCATAGCAGGGACGTGCAGTCAGGGGAGGCAGAGCCTCCCCTGTCTCATAACTGATTAAAAAAATTATGATATTTATAACACATATGCTCATTTGATTTTTTATTTTTATAGTTGTGAGATGGGACACTGTGGAAGGCTGGGCGGCAGCGGGAGCTGTGCCTCCCGCTGACAATTGAAGACTGTCGGGCAGTGGGGGGCGGGGATAACCCGCAGGGGGAAAATAGGCTGAGAAGCCCATTAAGATTGGATGGGGAAGCGGCATCTACTCCTCTGCCTCAGTGACAGGGACGCACGCCCCTGTCACTGAGACAGATGTGATAGGACAGCGGAGCAGGCTGTCACTCACTGACAGCCTGTACCCGCTGCCCCTGAGCTGCGTAGTGGCAGTGTCGGCTCCCGTATCCCCACACACTGATTTTGTGTAAAATTACATTTAACCAGGGGGCGGGCAGGAGTAGCAGTGGGAGTAGGGGCAGCCGCAGCAGTGGGGCTGGCAGGAGTAGCGGGCAAAGGCAGTGAGGACCGCTACTGCCGTTGCCACTACCAGCCACCGCCGGGGCTGCAGCTCTAATAATCGTGGGGGTGGTAGCGGCGGCTAGTGCTCACCTTGCAGCGGGACTTGGCCGCCCGCAGCCCGGCGCTGAACTCCCTCTCTCCGGTCAGGTGCACGGTGAGCTGTCAGCTCTTTTCCCCCAGTCCCCCAGTGCTCTTTTCCCCCAGTAGCAGGGGGGGGGGGGCGCAGCAGCTCATCGCTGTATGTTTATAGGTGAGCTGTCAGCTCTTTTCCCCCAGTAGCAGGGGGGAGGGGGGGCGCGCGGCAGCTCAGCGCTGTATGTTTATAAGTGAGCTGTCAGCTCTTTTCCCCCAGTCCCCCAGTAGCAGGGGGGAGGGGGGGCGCGCGGCAGCTCAGCGCTGTATGTTTATACAGTTCAGTGTGCAGCGGCTGTATTTCTGGACCCCGCCGGGAGGCCTGGCTTTCCTCCACCTGATGCTGCAGCCTGGGCCGGCTGTGTCCCCTCCTCTTGGTCACTGGGCTGCCAATGCTGCTGGTAGATTTTAAAAGTAAGTAATACTTCAGCCCTATGTCCCCACTGCCCCCATCCCCCACTGTCACTCACCCCATCCCCTGCTGTCACTCTCCCATATCCCCCCACTGTCACTCTCCCCCATCCCCTGCTGTCACTCTCCCATATCCCCCCACTGTCACTCTCCCCCATCCCCCACTATCACTCTCCCCATCCCCTGCTGTCACTCTCCCATATCCCCCCACTGTCACTCTCCCCCATCCCCCACTATCACTCTCCCCATCCCCTGCTGTCACTCTCCCCCATCCCCCACTGTCACTCTCCCTGCTATTACTCTCCCCCATCCCCCATGGTCACTCTCTCCGATATCACTGTCCTCACTGTCACTCTCCCCCTTCCCCCAATGTCACTCTCCCCGATATCCCTCTCCCCCTTCCCCCGCTGTCACTCTCCCCGCTATAACTCTCCCCCATTCCCCACTGTCACTCTCCCGCTATCACTCTCCCCACTGTCACTACCCCAATCCCCCACTGTCACTCCCCGCTGTCATTCTCCCCTATCCCCCACTGTCACTCTCCCCCAAGCCCCGCTGTTACTCTCCTCACTGTCACTGTCCCCAACCCCCTGCTGTGACTCTCCCCATCTCCTGCTGTTACTATCCTCACTGTCACTGTCCTCGCTTTCTCACTGTAACTGTCCCAAATAGCACATGCCTCACCTGACACTAACCTCACCGCACGTCACTGGATCATAGCCTCGTCCCCATAAACGTCTACTGTAATATAGTGAGCTGGTTTATATACCCATCTGTGATAGCGGGTTGGAGTACTTTCAGGATTTTCAAAGAAGTTCTGCAGGAGTTAAAACACATTGCTTATCCCTGTTCTATTCAATTGTATAGAAAAGATAGGAAAAGTATTTAAACTCCTGTAAAACTACACATCCCAGAATGCACTGCTACCTGGTTAATATGCTCTCACAGTAAAGGTGGCCATACACACGCAGATTTATCTGCAGATCTGTCTGGTTGGAACAAAAACATGGTTATGGATGAGAGGAAATGACAGTTGACCATTTGCTTGGAAATGCTGGAAAACTGACAAACTGTCACTCATCCATAACCATGTTTTTGTTCCAACCAGCCAGATCTGAAGATAAATCTTACTAGTGTATGGGCACCTTAAGACTGTGTGTGGCCGGGTATACTGAGATGGGTAGCTCCACAGGAGCTGACCTGCCACATGTTGCCGACACACAATAGAAAGCACTTGCCAATCACTGGATAGTATCTAATTGGTGTTTATCGGCTACTTATATAGTAGTACAGATGGTTACCCCGAACACCCTATATCAGGTATTATATTAGACTGGACCGGCTTCCCGCAGAAGGCTGTGACAGCGGCGCGGCGTCTCACCTTGGTCTGGGAGCTGTTATCATATTTGTCGTTCTTAAATACGGTCACATTGCGGTGCTTCTGCGGCCGGGAGCGCTGCACGTTTCCCTTCTGGGAGCTCATGTTGAAAGCTTGATTTTGAGCCACTAGAGTACCCGTAGCCGCATTCCCCAGAACGCTGCGCCTATTGGAGGATCACTGCCCCATGTGTGCCTCACCGCCGGGTGCCATGACGACGGCTATTCCCTCCCCTCGCCGCACAGGCTTATCCACGCCTCGTCTGATTGCAAAGCACTCAGCGATACTACGCTCTGATTTGTAGAGAGCTTACTCACTCGCCTCCCTCCCCCCTGGCAGACCCCTGACGTTTCTCCACTCCTGACGCTGTCATTGGCTTTGAGAGACGCCATTGCCCAGCCCATCACTAGCAGCGGCTCCTCCTCCCGGGTCAGTTGCTGGTGAGTGCTGCTGGCTGCGCTCTGTGCGGTACTGCGGCAGCGCCTACGCTGTGTCACCCGGGGAGCCGCCTGTCACACCGCAGCGCCGGGGAGAGGAAACGCGCCAGAGGCCCAGTCCCCCCCATCCAATCTGTCGCCGGCTCTGCAGGTCAGTACGTGCGCTGCAGCAGGCAGAAGACACCTCGTCATGGATCTCGGCGACCCCCGCACGCCTCCAGCGCCGGGAGTACAGCGCAGAGTCCCGGTCCTGGCGTGCTGCCAGTGACCCGCTGCTCACACTCCTGTCATGTGCGCCCGTACCGCTGACACCGGTGACTCGGGCCCATTATCCTCACACAGAGCGAGTATAGGCGTGTGGCAGCCGCTTCCTGCGCGTCCCTGTGGCCGGTGTGTATGGTATCCAGCACTGGTGATGCTCCAGTCCATACTACTGCAGCCTGTCAGGTGTATTGCTGTGACACTGACAGCCGTGAGAGTGTGAGGAAGGGGGTAGAGCAGGAAGTGTTATTACCCCGGGCGACTGACTGGCAGGAAGGACAGGACACTGCTGCTGTTGTGGCCGCCTCTATACAGCATGAAGAGTCTCTCTGTGTGTGCACCAGGGAGCATTGTTCCCCCTCCCCCATCTCACCCTCCACTTCTAATCCTGGGAATTCTGGGTATAGCAAGATCTCAAGAGTGGTCTTTGTTATGTAAAAAAGTAGGTACTTGTTTCCTAGAACGGCCACAATCGTGAGTGATCGTGGCTCTTAATTAAGGGACACGATCCTCACGATGTGGCCGATTTTTTACATTTTTTTCCATTTGATTGACAGAAATCGGGTCAATCGGTCGGTCGCGACCAATTAAAATCGGCCGCGATGCGACCGACCGATTGACCCGATTTTTCCATAGACTTCAATGTTAAAAAATCTTTTAACATTGAAATCGGTCGGTCTTGTGCCATTATAATGGCACAAGATGAGATGGACTTGATTAAGTCCATCTCACATAGGGAAAAATGATAAAAAAGGTGAAATGGGCCAATATGACCCATTTCACATTTTTTATGTGCCCGCCATGACCCCACGATAGACGTGAACCCGAAGCGTGGCGAGCGCAGCGAGCCCGCGAGGGGCGGCGGTGCGCGTCCTCCGACCTTTTCATTCCCCTACTATCCACTAGGGCGTGGAGTGAGAATATAATAGTGTGGCGAGCGCAGCGAGCCACCGAGCCCGAAGCGTGGCGAGCGCAGCGAGCCCCGCGAGGGGACGCGTATACCTGTGAAGTTAGACGCGTCCCCTCGCGGGGCTCGCTGCGCTCGCCACGCTTCGGGCTCGGTGGCTCGCTGCGCTCGCCACACTATTATATTCTCACTCCACGCCCTAGTGGATAGTAGGGGAATGAAAAGGTCGGAGGACGCGCACCGCCGCCCCTCGCGGGCTCGCTGCGCTCGCCACGCTTCGGGTTCACGTCTATCGTGGGGTCTAGCACACTTATTAACATTTGGGGGGGCAATTTAAACAAATCTGGTGTAAAAAAAAAAAAAATCGGGTGAAAAATCGGCAGATCGGATCGGTCGCATCGTATGCGACCAAATCGCATGCGATGCGATCGATCCGATTTTTTATCTTACGACCACAACGATCTAAATCGTTGTGGCCGTTCTAGGAAACAAGTACCAAAAAGTATTATTCTCCCCCCACCCACAGGGCTGTATCCCAGTATATCTGCATTCTGCAACACTGCATCATAGGATCTGTGAATGCTGCACGGCTAGGAATATATTAGGACATTGCAGAAAACTGGGTTACCCTCATGTGACCAGTGGCATCTCTCCAGAAGAGCTCTGCATTTGTCTGTTGAGGTTGCTTCAGGTCACACCATATTCTACTATACACACTGATTACAAATGACTGGCCCTGCACAATGATTGCTGTTTAATCTTAACCCTTCAGATCACACTGAACATGTATTGGATACAGAGGCTTTATAAATGCCTGTCTAAAGTGTATGCTGCCTGATAGGATTACTTGCTGGTTTATATGTCCCACATATATTCTTCGCTCAGAAGTATTACAGCACCCTCCCCCATAGTACTAGTGTGTCTAGTATCGGTATCCATAGATTGGGATGAGATGGTAGATGTAGTGTGGGTGGTAGGCACAGACTGATCCACCCTCTATTCTGTCTGCTTCAAGTCTTGCTTTACAGGCATTCACATTATAGCTCCACAAAATACTGTCCGGAATGCTGCCAGTCATGTGACAGCACATGTTGCTTGCCATGGACAGCACATGGAATTCTTAGTCATATATATATATTAACCGCTGTCTATTTAATTAGGTTTAAGATGCAATTGAGTTTTATAATTTTATAGTATGCATACATAGCTTTCATGTGGAATCTTCTGTTCACGTTT
Organism: Crinia signifera; assembly: GCF_055691185.1. NCBI lineage: Eukaryota > Metazoa > Chordata > Amphibia > Anura > Myobatrachidae > Crinia > Crinia signifera. The sequence goes on along the minus strand of NC_139217.1, from coordinate 304,684,842 downwards.
GTTTTAAGAGTGCATTATCAACATATGATTATTTTTTTTATGTTTATTTAAACTATTTGCTTGTTTATGAGCCAAGCTTTCTTTTATCCTAACATAAACAATGGGGAATCAAAATGCTCCTTGACTTTAGATTGCTTTCACCTCAATCATTACTGCATTGTTACCATTCTGAATAGGCTTTTCATAAGTGTTCTCCCAGATTGAGCAAACATTTCCATAACGTCCAAAAGATGGTAACAAGTGCTATAAAACAATGAAATGACATGACCTCTTAGCACTTTTATTTTATTGTTTGTTTCCTACAAGCTTTTAGTTAGTTTTCCAAGTTGAAAATTGCACAATGCCACTGTTTGTGGTAGAGCATAAACTGGACATACAGTACTATCTTCAACTCAAAAGCCTCCCGGTGTGTACGGGCCAGCAATGAGCGCTCATGCACCCTCTCGCTTCACCGCTGGCAACACCTGGGTAAAATCTCCCAGTGTGTATGCTCCTATAGGGGTGAGTTCTATTGGAGATGGTATGTTGCCCAAAGCAACCAATCAGATTCTATCTGTTATCTTCTAGAAGGTGCTAAATATATAAGTAGAATCTGGTTAGTTGCTATGGGCAACATCACATCTTAGTGTTCATTCTAGCACCCGCTATCTTTGAAAACCCATGCAGTTCCTCTTCCCTGCCTGGGGTGTCGCTGTCTGCTGTAGTGCTTCTAGCACAATGTGGTCTGTATATCCGCATTGATATGCAAACCAGGCCTGTGCTATAAACACCACAGCAGACAGCGACACCCCAGGCAGGGAAGAGGAACTGCTTGGATTTTCAAAGATAGCTGGTGCTAGAATGAACACTACATCAGTACATTTACTTCTTAAGGCACAATTAAGTAATGTGGTTTTTTGTTTTTGTTTTTTTGTTTTGTGTCTTGTCTAAACTGACAAATTAATATTCAATTGTCTGTACTAGTGGGCATGAGTTTATGGGTACCCATTACTTTTTGGACTTGTCAAACCCAGATGCAATGTTCCCATTACTTCAGATGGATTTAGCCATTTTTCAGGTCAAGTACTGGTCACGCTGCATTTGGGTGCCCAAAAGCTGGACTTATCAATATTTCTGCTTGCTACCTCAGTAGGTGGATGCCCATTTAGCTGTTTTTATATTACATGTATCATGTGACTAATGCCCAGGTTGGTCTTAAGGTAGGAAGCCTCAAGAATGCCAATTGTTTCAATTTGTAAAATAGACTGCTTTTGTGTTTACAGTAGCTATCGTGAGGAATATCCCCCACAAGTTCTGTGTTTGGGCCACAGGTGCATATATTGGCAGCCCATACATGGCTGTGGTGGATAACTGCTGATGCACATGCCATGGAAGTCTGTATGGTTTTATCTGAGAAGGATTTGTCCAGAAGAATGAGGCTCAACAGGATAATATCCACCTTGTACCCCCATTTTTAATTTAGGTTTTCGTGTTTAGATAGCCTTTCACTGTACTTATATTCACAGGGCACCTGGTAAACTCAGCAGATGCAGGCAAATCTGTAAATTCCAATCCATAAAAGTTTTTAGTTAATGGGAGGTTTCTGGTAAAATACAATGAATGCTTTGTATGTATATTCATAGTGGGAGTGTGAATTATGAAAAACCTGAAAACTGATGATTAAGTTTTGTGTGGCAATTTTTTGTTTTGTAAGTTTGAGGTGATATACTACTGCTAGCAGCTTCACCAGAGGCTATTTGATTAACCTATTACCTGTACTTCTGAGCCACAGTAACACATGGCTCCGGATATTTATCCCGGATCCCAAGTTAGAATTTTGCAGCTGAGAAAGTGCTTTAATGGGATAGGCAAATACTATAAAGCTAAAATTGTGATCTTTTTTCTTTAGCCTAAAAAATTAACAGGGCTCATAGGATACTAGCCCATTTTGTAAATCTGCAATGTATAGTGGACGCCAATGTCGACCAAAAAATTATCTGAATACTGTAGGTGCATTAGGTTTTCTAAAATATATATATATTTTTTTTTTTTTTTTAATCAGGACTATAGAGTTGCCAGTGTTTCACAATGTACAGCTGTTATACTAACCATTTAGCTTACAGAACTATCCATAGACTTCTGTATAGCGCTAGTGCACAGGTTCTCAAACTCGGGGGTAGATTTATTAAGCTTGGTGAAGTGCTAGTGTCTGGTTTTATCACCAGCCAATCAGCTCCTAACTGTAAATTTACAGGCTTGGTTTGAAAAGTGACAAGTAGGAGCTGATTGGCCGGTGAAAAAACCAGACACTTTATCACTTCACCGAGCTTCATAAATCTACCCCTCAGTCCTCAGGACCCCACGCAGTGCATGTTTTGCAGTTCTCACAAATCAAGTGAAATAATTAGCTCCACCTGTGGATCTATTAAAATGTGACAGTGAGTAATGAATGCACCTGTGCACCGCCTGCCAAGTGACAAGGAAAATGTGAACTGTGTGGGATCCTAAGCACAGAGTTTGAGAACCATTGTGGCGGTGCTTATGTATGGTCGCTGCCGTGATTTACTGGTAAAATCTTTGGATAAATGAAGGCTTCAAATTACTGAAAAATATTGCTGGTGTATTAACGTAGTGTACTGACGATTCGTTAAATCCAGTACAGAAACGTAGAATCAGTAAATAGTGTTTTGAGGGATTGCTGGTGTATGGGCCCCATTGCTGTCAGCTATAGTAGGATGAGTACTAGTACAGTGTTATTATTGTAAATAAGAATGGTTGTGTGATTTGTTACTGTTTTGGGTTTTATCCCCCCTCCTCCATTTTGCAGAACTTGACCAGTGATTAAACCCTTGACCCTGAGAGCTTATGTTCTGCAAGGAGATTAATTTACAGTTTGGATAATCGCTGTGTGGCGTGTCCCTGAGCACTGCTGAAATGTAATTGGATCGGAGCTTTGTTTTCACTTACATGCTCTTCACTCAACAAATTCCCACATTGTCCATCATTCATTTTGTTGATACTGTGAAATACTTTCTTTCACATATTAATGGCAGTATATAAATTGTATTATAGTAGTAAATTATTATTTATTTATTTTTTAAGATGCCAAAATACCTTATGCAGTGGTGAAAGGCTTGGGTACAAATGGTGGTTTGTGATCTCCTCGGTTGCATTATTTATTTATTTATTAACAGTTTCTTATATAGCGCACACAGATTCCGCAGCGCTTTACAGAGAATTTTTGACCATTCACATCAGTCCCTGCCCCAGTGGAGCTTACAATCTATATTCCCTACCACATGTACACACACACACAGACATTCTAGGGTTAATTTTGTTGGGAGCCAAATTAGCCTAGCAGTATATTTTTGGATTGTGGGAGGAAACCGGAGTACCCGGAGGAAACCCACGCAAGTACGGGGAGAATATACAAACTCCGCACAGTTAGGGCCATGGTGGGTATTGAACCCATGACCTCAGTGCTGTGAGGCAGTAATGCTAACCATTACACCATCCGTACTGCCTTTGATAAAGGTTTCATTTTTCATTAGAACGTCTCGAAACTGTAATATTCATGTACAAGTGGTGAAATCATGCTCCAATTATAGGCACCAAATGTCTGCAGAAAGTGAACTTGAGTTTTGCCTGCAGCAGAATACTGAAATTGAGCTCCCTTTGTTAGCAGCAATTATTTGCAAAGTCTGCATTATACCTCACATCCATTGATCTGATCCCTTTTTAAAGGATGTGACTAAGTGCAACACTTCAGAGTCCACTACCACCACTGCATAATCCTTAGCAGAGTCACAGGATCTGTAATCTTGAATTTCCCTAATTGTGAGTCGCATTGAGTAGGATGTATGCTAGATGAGAACCGTGAATGAAGCTGGGTACATACTTTGCAGTTGAGAGAAATGCTCAGATTCTCTGGGCCATAGTCAAATGATTACATGCCAGCAGCCACTAGAGGGTGCTCCACGTAGCTATTCAAATATAGCCCAGTTTGGGCGGCTATGGCTGCTGGCGCTGGAATTTTTGCTTGTACCCACCTGTGGTGGCAAGCTGAAATGCACAAAGAAAGTCACCTGTTTTAGCACTCAAATGGGACTTTTTGCATCACTATGCGAGACCTGACCTAAGTGGCATGATAAAAAAAGTCACTTTAGACTGGAGATTGTGATTAACCATTTGAATATTGCCCTCTGAGTGATAAAAGGTCACTATGCACCCTGTACAGCGCAGCCCTGGTAAATGGTCATGCATTGCATGTTTAGCATTAAAAGTTTGCAACCTATTTTCAGAAAACACTGAATATTGAGCATCACCCCAATTTGTGAAGAAGAGACCGCAGCAGATATCAGTTTCCATTTGTGACAGCACTCAGTACCCGCATGCTGTCCCTTTCCGCCGAGTACATCTCCGGTACAGTCTCCTCTTGCAGCCCCTGCATGTGCTGTGTGACACATCCAGCCAGTAGTATTGGTAACTATTGTAAAGCGCAACCGAATCTCCTGTGCTATATAAAACTGTAAATAAATCAAACTAATGTGATTTTGGGTGCTAATATCACACCCCCGAAAACAAAATGGCCTCGTAGGCAGCCTCTCCCTCCATGAGGTAAACTTCTGGTTGGGTCATAGCACTCTTTGAATCACTGTTATATGGGTAGATTCCAAACCTTCAGTTACACGTTGCCTAAATATTGTCATATTCTGGAATGAGTCTTTGTATAGCAATGTTTTTGAAAGGCTTTCTTCTTTTACAAATACACTGCTTGTTTGATTGAACTTATTGGATCTAATATAAAAAAAAAAAAGGAATTAAATTTCTATAAATGCGGAGCCAGAGACCATATAGTGTAAACATGACACACCTTAATCCAGTTATACAGCTCCTGTGGGTTTGGTTCTTTGTTTGACCTGTGAAACATCTTGGTTAACAGGAGGAAAGCATTTTTTTTTTTTTTAAACCGAACAAACAAAGGATCAAAAAACACATGCTTTCTGTGCAGTACGGAACTAATTCTATACCCTAAATATAGTGTTCCTACCTGCTGGCATTTATTGCATGTTGGGTATGTGTACTGGAGTTATATCTTCTATAGTGGGGTTTGTAATTTACTCCGATATAGGGGTGATTGTGGTTGGTTTGCAAAAGCAAACTCCTTCTTTAGGGTGTTGTACAGGGGTCCGACAGTCGGGATCCCAACAGTCATTAGCCCAACGTCGGGATGCTGACTGGCCGGACCCAGACTAAGCCCCTTGCGGGCACGCTGCGTAGTGAGCCACCTATTCTATTCTCCTTCTATAAGGGTCATGGACCTCCACGAGGGAAAATAGCAGGAGGCCGTCGGGAACCCGGCTGTCTGTGTTTTGACAGTCTGGATCTCGACGTTGGGTAAATGCCTGTCGGGACCCCGTCCGGCACCCCTTCTTTAATGGTAAAAAACCTGTGCATGGCAGATATAACATGTGCAGAGAGTCATACCCCTTTCACATCGCAACTAATTACCTGATACAAGATGGTTTCTTGCTGGCTCGACCCGGTAATTAGTGCGATGTGAAAGGGGTTACCGGATGCCGCAAACAGGTAGCAACATGGCAATAGGAACCAGTAAGAAAGCAGATTTCTTACCGGTTCGTTGCTGTGCAGTGTGATCGAGTTAAATGGGTCAAGCGACCCGTTTCCCGTTCGAACTATGGAGGAGGCAGCGCTTGAAGCGCTGCTTCCAGCCTGCCCCTGATGCCACGTCGACTCCCCGCCGCGCCCCCGGATGATGATGCCGGTTCACTGGGGAGATGTGAACATCCCAAAATGCAGGGTCGCGCCGGGACTGAACCATTTCAAAGTCTCGGTGCTACCCTGCATTTAGCGATGTGAAAGCAATATTACATTTGAGTGGGGTGTGGTCAAACTGAAATCTAAATTGCAGTGTAAAAATAAAGCAAACTGTATTTACTTTGCACAGAAACCAAATAACTCACCCAAATGTAACTCTGCACATGTTACATCAGCCCCTCCTGCAGTGCAGCATGGTTTTGTCCAGAGAAGGAGTTTTATTTTGCAAACCAACCTGAATCGCCCCCATAGTGCATACTGAGGTCTCTATACATTCTTATAGCATGTTTTCCCTAACTAATGAACTTTGTGTTTGAAACACCTCATAGCCAGCATAAAATGTATCCTAGGTATTACTGCATTCATTCCAACATTTGCTCAATAGATGTAAAGGTGCCCATACACGTTACAATTATTGTATACAATATTGTACCTCATCGCATCTCGGTTTTGCTATGACATCAGATTAGATGAGATCTAGTACAAAAAGTATGTGCTGCACATACTTTTTGTACTAGATCTCATCTAATCTTATCGCAAAACCGAGATTGGATGAGATGCGATATTGTATACAATAATTGTAACGTGTATGGGCACCTTAAGATCAGTCTTGCTTCATTTGTTTGATACAGCTCTCCAATGACTTTGCAGATATAGGAACCTATCACTGTTAACTAGTATTTAAAAAATAATTCTAACCATGTACATTAGTTTGGGGTTTGCAGTAAGCTGCAACTTTCATTCAGTGTCTTTGCCTTTAGGTTGGATTTTTCTCTCTTCCTTTTGTTTATGTACACACAACAGATGTGCAGAGACTAGTGAATTGTTTCCAACGCCCACACATTTAGCCGATCTGTTCCTTCCTAAGCTCTGCACGTGACCTAAAGAGCTGGGCCAAGTCTACACTGGTGTTAAAATGTGTTAACCCAAGTTACTGTACATGTACACTGATTTGCAGCTGTAATTGTTTGTATATATGTTGCCTTGTTTGCACTCTTTTTTTTTTTTCATTCTGGGTGTCCGCTCTGTGTCTATTGCATTGGAACAATTCCATGCAGCTCAACAACAGCACAGAGTGAAGACAATGAGATGCAGTTCTGTAGTATTTCCATATCCAGGTTGGCACAAACTAGATCACATTTGTAAGCTCATACATATAGATGCTTTATGGTTAACCTGAAATTTGGCATATGTACAGTTAATATATTGCAGGATGTATGCAGTCATACCTAATGGAAGAGTGTGTATTTCTACACTTCCCCCCCCCCCCCCCCCCCTTACCCCTCCGAATAAGTGTGACCAACTGCATGGCAGAGTCTGAGGTGTAGCATGGCTTGGATCTTCTTGTTTTTAAATTCTACAGCTGACTGATCTGAAACCTCCACATTTACCAAGGTTTCCCCAGTGTGCAGAGAAGAATTTGGGCTTTTTTAGACTGGTTTGTTAAGCAACCAGGGTTCCTTTAGTAAAAACGGCAACAAACATTTTCATCTTTGGTTGGTGTAGTGTTTAAAATACAAAGAATAAAACCTGAATCATTAGTGGCCTTGGTAACCATCTCTCTGCTGAGACAAGCCCACCCCACACATTAGCTATGGCTCAGAACAAAGCAGGTTTCATGGCTGTGTACCTTTTTGATTAAATTCCACTTGCTCAGAGGGAGCATGGCAATGTAGCTCTGGAAACAGACATATGTCTGCTACTGTATTAGTAGGTAATGTTCCTGTGTTTCTCTCTTTATTTTATTTCTACATTTAAGGTCTGTCTTGAGAATGTGTACAATTAACTAGATAGGTGAATGCTATCATATTTACATGCAGCCAGCTTTTATCTTGTCGAGATGGAATTGGGCATATGGAGGAGAGTAGGTGGAAAACAAGTGACTTGGATATTATTCTATTTAAATGTATTTATGAGAGCACGGTTTAAAAAAATAAACTTCTGGACACGATATAAATATGCCAGCATATTAATCTGCCCTTTGCCAGACATGGATTGTCGTGTCAGTGATGACATGTCTGAACAGATGGAATCTGTTTCCCAATTTAGTGACTTATTTGCTGCCTGCATCTGGTTTGTGCTGCATCTTTTTCATATAAAAAAAGAAATCTTATAATCCATGTGAAGCTAAAACATTCAATTTCACGGCCTACATCTGGCCATAGTGTGGGTAAAACGATTGCAACCTAGAATAGAATAGCCTATTTGCACACTGTACTTGCATTGTTTTTTGAGCATAAGTGTTTAAAACATGCATGCTCCTAGTTTGAAAAAGAATGCCTTAGACGTGACTGTAACCCTGCATCTGGAAATAGAGAAGGGGTATAAACAGTGTTCTCCTATTTCATATTAAAGTTGGTTCACACATAATGCCTGATACAGTGCTCTTTTTCTGTAGATTTTGTGTGACTTGCCTAAAATAGGGACTAATGCAATAGATACCATGAGGGGTGCATTATACCACCATCAGTCATGTGACCTGGGAATTCACTGTGTTTAGCAAGCTGGTTAAATCCTGGGTCTTGGCTCGATGACGCTGTCAGGAGCGGGGTTGTGGACCCTGGCCCATAGTTACCTAACCTCGTGCATTCTTCAGGAGACTCCGTGAATAGCAGCAATCTCCCTCTCTCCCTGATTAGTCTAGCAATCTCCCTCATTTCACTTAGCCAACAATATGTAGCTATTAAATTTTTGGGGAATAAAAGGAATGAGATACATTTATAATGAATCATCAGCCCCATTTTCCAGCATTGGTGATAAAACACAATGATCCCACAATGAAGGCTACATGCGTTCCTTGTGGTGATTTTAATTGGAACAATTCCTGACGCATATCAGTGACTTTAGCAAGTATAGTATCTCTTACTCACTGCTTTGGGGCTCATCTACATTTGCATAGAAGTCATTTTGAAAGATTCCTTGAAGATATAGCAGTATAAACCCACGATTCTAGGTTCCACATTTCACAATCTGTCCATATATGGAACTAGATGCACCTTTTGGGTGGACTGGAGCATGACCTCAATGGGGCGCTGTGTAAAAATTCTACTACCAACTATAATCTCCCTGAAACTAGTTTTCAAAAGTAGGCAAGTATGCCCTGGAATAATTCATGGATCATTTGCGTGCAAAAACCTGTGATTTTTCATATGCGTGAAAGGGGTATTACACTCTGCACTGGGATACATACGTATAACAGGCGGTCAGAATACCAATGTGGTTAACAAACACATTCATGTGTGTTTAACTTTTTTGTGTGTCCTTTGGTTTAGGTTAAGTGCACTATATGCCCCTAGTATTTGTGTTTTAAAATGGAACATGGACATGTATTATGTTGGGTTAGCATAGATAATTTTTTTTTTTGTAATTGGTGAAGCCGTGCTCTTATAGAATGTTTCTTTCTAGAAGCCAGATATACAGAGGGTGTTCTTGTACACTATTGCTTTAGTTATGCCAAACAACATACCTTGTTGACATTACTCTGGGCCAAGCTTATGTTTTCACGGATTTTTCGCTTGATTGTGTGACTTGGTCATAGTTAGATGTGCCAATACCACCTCATGAGACTGCACAAACTAATTTGATGTGTGACACTTGTATATCTGTCTACGACTAAGGGCCTGGTTCAGAGTTGATGGAAAAATCTTTCTCAGATGGACAAAACCATGTGCAGTGCTGGTAAGGCAGAAGTGAAGCGTCATACATACAGGGTGATTTAAGCCCTATTTCTAAGTAATCTGACTAGACCACTTAGAAATGGAGCATGTACACCCTATGGTGGGCTCACCCTCGGAGATGGACAGTGCATGGTCTATCCTGCTTGGGTGGCAGTGCTTTGCCTACAAGTGGAGGCAAAGCACTGCTCCGCACAAGCTTCTGGTGCAGCTATGTGCGCTTATGCCATTTGCTCAGCACGGAGCACCTGTCGCCTCGTGTGTATAGAGCTTAGACTCGTGTGGGATGTGTTGAAACTGAAATTTAAATAAAAAGTGAATCAGCCAGTATTCTTTACCGAAACAATAACTCACCCAAATCAAACTTTCTGCGCATGATACATCTGCCCCACCTACAGTTCTACATGGTTTTGCCCATTTGAGAGAGATTTTCCTTTTGTAATACTCTCTGGGTCAAACCCGAAGTGTGAACCTGTACTTGAGATGTTATCATGACGCAGCTGTGTTGCACTCCAGGTTCTGTTTTGCTTCATATACAGATAGCTAGGTGTTCAATGTCACATCTGCAAACCATACTTACATCTGATGGCTCAGTCTCCTTTGCACATGGACCATGGGGTAATAGTAATGATATGTTATGGGAGGGCCCCTTCCCATTCCTGTCTTATATCCTATATATATAAAAATGGATGTGCATAACTCTGGAATGCCTGGAGCAATTTACACCAAACTTTGTACACATAAGCTGGAAAACAATACTGTGAAGGTACGACACCCCTAGCACCGCTGTGGGGGTCCTGGGAGTCCAAAAAGGGGTCCAGCCATTACACAAAGTGGGTCCGGGAAGCAAGATATGGCAAAATTGCATTATAAAGAAGGGGTAGAGGACATCGATTAAGTTCACAGCCTCTTAAACCCCCAATAATGACCACGCCGGGGGCCCAAAAATGGGTCTGTCCACTACACAAAGTGGGTCAGGGAAGCTACATATGGCAAAGTTGCATAACACACAAGGATTAGAGTACATGGGGGGGGGGGGGGAAGGGGGAAAAAATGTATTCAAATTGGGGAACATACCACACACAGGTATATGCCCGTCACACCATGGGCATGGTGAGCGGTTAAGCTTAAAACAAAATAAGGATAAAGTTCGAGCAATGCTAATTGCACAACCACACCTGAGTACCTCAGCATGTACAGACAAAAAGTAAATCCACCTGACATAAGCAGTAATGTTCGAAACTAACTGAAATGTCTGTCTTTTCTTCCCAGAGACAAAGATGAATAACCTCTCGTTTAGTGAGTTGTGTTGCCTCTTCTGCTGCCCGCCATGTCCAGGGAAAATTGCCTCCAAGCTTGCATTTTTACCTCCTGATCCAACATACACTCTTATATGTGATGAAAGCGGGAGCCGCTGGACTCTTCATCTTTCAGAGCGGGCGGACTGGCAGTATTCCTCCAGAGAAAAAGATGCAATAGAGTGCTTCATGACTAGAACCAGCCGGGGAAACCGCATTGCCTGCATGTTTGTACGCTGCTCTCCTAATGCCAAGTACACACTGCTGTTTTCTCATGGGAATGCTGTAGATCTTGGTCAGATGAGCAGCTTTTACATAGGACTCGGCTCTCGGATTAATTGTAACATATTTTCTTATGATTATTCTGGATACGGGTCAAGCTCCGGGAAGCCAACAGAGAAGAATTTATATGCTGACATAGATGCTGCTTGGATTGCTCTTAGAACGAGGTAAGTGACTGAGGTGCATGTGTTTAAGAAGGCTACATTCTATGTATATATTGCCTCCAATACCACGTTGTTGCCCCACTTCACTGCAATCATTTCATCTTGGTATTATGCGAAGTGAGGTCAAAAGATTTGGCTTCCTTGATTGAGCGTGGAATATCCCGTCAAGTTTGATCAGCTATGTGTGGACCGAATCGGCACTGGTATGGCAGGCTTACCTCACTATTATTGGCACACCTATTCATCATAACAAAATCTGTATGGGACAGATTTTGTTATAATGGATAGGTGTGCCAATAATTCATTTGAGTGCATTAATCTGTCAAAAATATAATTACTGAAAATATCCAAATGTCCTTGAATTTTATACATGTTGTTAATATTATACCTGTGACCTTGTACTAGGCTGGTGGCACAGGAGTATTTACAAATGCTGTGAATTTACATCCTGGAAAGCAATATACTGACTTGCTGGGGAGGAGAATTTCCACGCCCAACCGCCAAAGTGGACGTGAGAAGAATGCAAGTAGCGTGGCAAGCATTTTTAGACGGGCTGCTCTCCAACTTTTCCCATCTTCTTTAAATACAGTGCAGCACTAATTTTGTACTGGTTTTGCTGAGCATTGACAAGGGAGTGTGCTTTATGAAAATAAGACATGTATTTTAATTTATCTTACTGTATTACTCATATAATTATGTGGTTTGTAATGTAAGTATTTATCTCTGCATCCGGTGCTAGATTTGTATCTACTTGATAAGTGTGCAATGCATGTCATGGCTTTGTCATTCCAAATTCTTGGAACAATAGGAAGGCTTGGTATTTCCGCTGTAAAGGCAATCCACCTGGAATGACTTGTCTCTGACTGTAGGAGTAGCAAAGGTTACACAATTTTTGACATTTAAGAATATATTCTGGATTGTCAAACCTTCCGTATCCTGCTTTACTACATACTTGTTTATCTTGCTCTTTCTCATGCCTGTATCTATATTGTAAACGATCAGCAACTGTGGCACTGATGTAGTGTAGGAGTGAATTTGCAGTGATCTTATTCTGTCAGAATAGATTATTTACTATTACAGTATCTTGGTTCATAGTGGATCATTTTTTCTACTCTGTAATCCACTCTTTATACGTTTTTAGTGAACTTTTGTAGCCCGTGCACACCCCTTGATGAACCAGAGTCCTTCAGCGTGTGCTGCATGACTGATATAACATGTGGGGAAAAAGTCTTGTGACAAATTCAAAAAAGCTTCACCTTATTAAATGAAGGTATTTTTTTTTAATTTTAATGTTCATGCTAAAAGCATACACAGGAATTCAGAAAGTCCCTCCACAGTGAGCCGTGGACTCTGGCTGCAGATCTCCTCTTCAACTGTGGGAGGCTTGAGAGAGACCAAGGCAGTTTCAAATCACATAGATCCCACTAGGCAAACTTTCTCTTCTTTCTCATGTACATAAAGGGTTTAAAAACGACTGTGTTGTCAGATTATTTAGCATACATTTACTACGGAAGGACTTTAAGAACTCCTTGTTACTGCAATATGCCAGTAACTTAATGGTCATCCAAGGATTTATAGCCTACTCTGAACACAGGTCTCAATTGTGGCTGTAGGCCCCTATGGGCTGGAAAGAATTATCATGTCCATATGAGCCGGCCCAAGGTTTACTAGCACCCTGTCCAAGCATCTTTGGAGCAGAGAGGGGACACTGGGGATTGGTAAAGCTTCCCTATTCTTATTTGTGAAGTAATAGATTATCTGCTCTCACTAGTTCAGTACTGCAAACCCCAAAAATAAATACAAACAAGGTAAGAACAGGAGTGCTGACTAGGTCTAAACACTTATAACCAAAAAACAAAAACATATAACTAAAAAACAAGACTTGTAATAATAGCATGGTGCAAAAGAAATAGCACAATACAAAGTTCAAGTCACTATCTGAATAGAAACCAGAACACCTGTCCCAGAGGATGTATGTTTTAATATTATCATGCAAAAAGTGGAAGTTAAGCCTCTTTGTAGTTTTGCATATAAAGATATGACTGAGGGCTATTTAATGACCCTGATGTCGAAGTGCTGATAGCTTGACGTCAAGTATTAAACTTCCTCCCCTTCACTCGCTGTTTCCACCTCGCTTGTTCCCTTTGTCAAGATGAAAACTGTGAGTGTGGCCATTAAAACAGCAGGGCTCGCCACAAAATGCAGTAGACTCGCTGCATTTGCCAGGATTTCTCCCTTACATTGAATAGGGCGTGGGGGTTTTATGGTGAGGATGGCTTGTTTTTGGCAAGAAAAAAAGCCATCCTCGCCGTACAAACACCCCCATTGCTTCCATAGATTATTCATTAACCCTTTGAGTGCCAAGTGATTTTGGCAAAATAGGGGGTCAATCCTATTACACATGAAGGGTGCGGATTCACGACACCGTACGCACTTTACGGCGAGCCAAACTGGCTGAAGAGTGCTTGCACCTCAATAGGGGTGCAAGCAATTTTCAGCGAATTCGGCCCTGCGAAGCGTGTGAGTTAGGGTTATTTCAGGTGCCGTTTTCAGCGTTAAAACGTCACCCGAGCGGCAATTTGCACCTATCGGGGTTAATAGGATCGGCTCCCCCCCAGGTGTGAAAATTGGCAAGCAAAAACTGTTATTTATCATAATGACCTGTTTTATAAAGGATAGAGAGATATAGTATAATTTTTTTATTTATATAACCAATGCATTTTGGACAAAAAAAAAAGATGCACAGCGCTAAAAGAGTGGCACAGGATCTGTTGGTTCATTCACAGCAGTCATCTCCTATATAGACCACATAGTAATGCAGCCAACTTGGAGGCATCGGCTGTTAAATGCAGGAAGCTGTAACGAATACCCCTTTTCCACTAGAAAAATTAACCCAGGTCTATGTGCATGGAAATGCAAAATCGGACTCCAACCCGGGTAGTTACCTGGCTTGGACCCGGGTCCCAGGAACAGTGGAAATGGGTAACCCGGGTCAATGCCTCCCGATGACTTCATTTGCCCGGGTCAGGGAGCCAGTAGGAAAGGGTTTGCACCGGAGTACAAAATCCTGGGTGTGATGCGACTTGTAAGTGGGAAAGGGGTATTATTGGAACCGGAGTTGTAGAGCACTGCACTCTGACCTCTGTGGTCTCCTCTGAAAGCCCATTTCTAGTGCACAAGGATTCGAAAGTCTGAAGGGTTTTGCTTGCAACTTTTATACGGACTCCTCCATATGAGCAGCTTGGACAGTGAGGGGGTATTAAATCCAGTGTCACAACTGTCGGTCCATCCCTACAGCCATGACCCTGGCCCTTTTTCGGTTTCCTCGATTGCATATCGGCAGACGGGATTCAATGTCCCACCTGCCGATCGGTTTAAAAGGGGTGTGGTCATGCCGTGATCTCGACAATCCATGGCCTATCTCGGCAGAAAGGGCCGCCCGCTTTTAAAGTCGGGCCGCTCTGACGAGATGCCTATTCAATGCTGTCGGGGAAGACCGCATTGAATAGGCGCCCGCTGCTATTAGCGTCAACAATAGCGGTGGAGATTGAATATCTCCCTTAAACTAAATTTCCAGGGTCATATTTCATTATCTGTCTGCAGATCACAACAGTTCCGCAGTGACAAGTGTGCCCTTAAGCTTGTGGCACTCTGTGCTAGTAACAGCCAGGCCAGGCTGAGGCTGGTTGAGTATTTTTATTTTCTATTTATTTATTTTGCTTAAATAAATGTAAAAATAAACTGCACTCTGAAGCACAGCTGTACAGTATTTCGCTTTTACCCACATGCTCTGTTCAGCTTGCATGCCATATACAGAGTTGGTGCTGCTAGGTGGCTCCTTCATGGGTCTGTAGTGTCACTGCAGCAGGTTTGCATGTGACCTGAAGATGGTGTTGTTGTTTTGTTTTCCCTTTAATACTGCATTTTACTTTTTTGGCTGTAATTATTTGTTGTATGTCTTTTCTAAGGTTGCCGTTCCCTGTTATGTTATAGTGGTCCTTTGCAAGGTAAGTTTGCAGTAAGAGCTGATGTCATCATGCAGCACTCTCATTGTGTAATCCCCTGCCTCTGAGCCTGCAGTGTAGCCTGAAACTGGTATCATGATAGAAAAGACGTACACGAGGATGGCAGGCATCGCGAAAGCCTGGATTTATTGCATTGTTTAATCAATAATTCTAATTGCATGGGTGTCATAAAGAAGTGTATTGATTGTCATGCAGTAGAATGTTGGCCATAAAAAGGAGTTCATAATCATAATACATGTTGCTTCAACACACTAAAACATCTGCTCTATTTCAGCTGTGTGAAGGTCCATACACACGGGGTAATATTTCCCAGCGTGTATGGACAGCGATGATCACGAAAATCGCTGCAGTCAGCACTTATTATTTTTTTTTTTTTGCCGCTCTGAACGTCTTTCCATAGCAGGAGGCTATTGAAAGCTGTTCAGTCTGCTGGTAAAACTAATGGACCAATGTCTGCCACCAGCGATGATGCAGGAGGCTGCCTCACCGCTCATAGCCTGCCCATACACACTGGGCTTTCTGCTCAGTCACCCTGTGTGTGTGTGTGTGTGTGTGTGTGCCTTTTACATATTTACATTTAATAAATTGTTTAAACTCATAAAAAGTCATTTGCTTTGTGAAGTGATTATCATAGGTTTCTAAAAATATGGCGTAAAGGATATGTCCAGTACTGAGAACTAAAAGCACAAAGGTCATGGTTTTTAAGACAGGAACATTTTATTTTCTTGTGAGTCAATTTTTACTCTGTTCTTACAGGCATTAAATTGTATAGTCTCTCGTTACGTGTTCATATAAAGTTGTGAAAGTGAGTAATGATTACTGATGTAATGTAAACCGTTTCAGAACTTGTAGTTGTTCTGATAGTATAATAGAACAATTGCACTTATGAGGGGGTTTTTTTGTGTGTGTGCGTGTAAACTATTTCATAAGGTTAATAAACTTTTTTCAATCACGGCACCCTGAACTATCATAATTTAATTAAAAATTAAAATATTAAATGAAGTAAATTGTGTTGGTCATCTTTTAGTTTTAATTATATGGGGAGAATGTTGTTTGTGCACATAGTTTTTTTGGCAGCCACCAGCACTGATTTTGCCTATTACATAGGGGTGTGGTATTGGGTTCCGACAGTAATTATCCCGACGTCGGGATCCCGACTGGCCGGACTCAGACAGCATGGCGAGCGCAACAAAGCCCCTTGCGGGCTCGCTTCGCTCACTACGCTGTGGGCATGGTGGCTCGCTACGCTTGCCACCTATTCTATTCTCCCTCGTGGGGGTCGTGGACCCCCACGAGGGAGAATAGCTGGTGGTCGTCGGGAACCAGTCTGTCAGTGTTTTAACAGTCGGGATCCCGACGTTGGGTAAATGACTGTCGGGATCCCGACTGGCGCCCTTACATAGACCTTAAATAATTTGCATTGGTCCTAGACCACCAAACCGGGGCACCCCTGCAAGGGTACTTTAGCACCCCAGGGTGCCACGACACAGTTTCTCCCTCCTTTTTATCTATATTTCTCTTTCAATGGTCCTGGTGACACAGCTCAACACTGGGATGTAGGAGGGTCCGAAGGAGCCAGGCACCTATCCTAAAGTTTTAGAGGGTAGGCTCCTCCCCTACTGCATCCCTGGACTCTTCAGTTCGTGTTAGGTGCCCACTGGAGTGGGTGCTATTCTAAAGGGCTGCAGGAGCAGCCGAAGAATTAGAGTAGTTAGGGGATTTTTATTGTTTTATTAACTTTTACCCTAGCTAGGTAGGCACAGTGTGAGGATTCTCATAGTGAATCCTCACACTGCTAGCGCAGCAGGAGCTGACAGAAGCGCGTCCTGTCAGCTCACTGTGCACAGGGGAGACACTGTCTGGTCTCCCTGTGCAGCGCTTATAGCCTGGTCTCCCTGTGCAGCGCTTATAGCCTCTTCTAAGAGGCTGCCTGGGCTCCGGAGTACCCTGAAACCGGCTCCACATTTAGGTGGGGATCATGGGGGACAGGCGCTCCGTGATGGCGGCGGCCATTTTATGCGGAGCTTACACGCTGAGCTCCTAGATGAGAGGACAGCAGCGTTGTGACAGGCATGTTCCAAGTGATCCCCAGTTGAGGGGGAGACACTGGAACTAGGAAATCCTACCTAAGGAGCGGCTGGCTGGGGGTGGTTGGCGCCAAAAGGTCACGGACCCCGCAGCAGCAGGGACCTGTGGTCTCTTCCTTCACTCTGACTTTGGCGCCTTTCAGAACGCTTGCAGCGGAGCTGAGCTGGCTTACTGATCCTGGCAGAGTGACTTGGATTTCCTGGGCATCGCTTCCCCGCAGTTGAAACCAACAGACAGATAAGTGACTGGGTGCATTACCTCTGTATAAACGCTTGTACATTGTTTGCACTGTGTATACTGATAGATATACATTTATCACTTGCATCATGTCTGAGCATCAGGCTGTGGTTTTGGGGGAGGGAGCCCTTAGTGCACTGAGCGCGTGCAATGTTTGCACACAAAAGTTTGTCCCTGAGCAGATGGCCAAGGGGGGCTTATGTATTACTTGCGCTGATGTGAGACCCATGGGCAGTGAACCCCATAGGGCAGAGCAGATGGAACCTGCGTGGGCCAGGGCCCTAGGCAGGTCAGTAAACGCTTTGGTGCAGCTTTTGGACAGGCAGAGTGATGGGCTGGTAGAATCACAGAGACCTATGCCATCATCTCAGCAGTCGTCTGGCTCCTTGCCTCTTACCCAGGCAGATCCTGCGCTGATTCAGGTGATGCAGGATACTGCTAAAGGGATCAACAGGTTCAGTGAAATGCTGGACAAAATGGATGATGTGGCAGGGACCCCTAGAAGGTCTTATGCTTTGACTACTGTGGTAGATGAGGAGGAAGGAGAGTATACTGACATCCCCTGGGATCAGGGTGATGATTTGGAAGAGAACTCTGCTGCTGGTATAGAGGATCTCATTGTAGCTGTGAAGCAGGCTTTAAAGCTGTCTGTGGAGGATAAGACTCCTGTTAAAGGTGTTTTTAAGCGACAGCGGAAGGAGGCTGTTACTTTTCCTTCAGATGAGGGGTTACAGGAATTGTTAGAAGGGGCTTGGAAAACTCCTGATAAGAGGCTTCAGATGCCTAAGCGATTCCTTAGTCTGTACCCCATGCCAGAGTCTCATGCGGAGCTCTGGGAAAAGGTCCCAGTTGTGGACGCTTCAGTGGCACGGTTGTCCAAGGCTACTGTATTACCAGTACAAGGCGGTGCAGCTTTTAAAGATTCTGTGGATAAAAAGCTGGAGGGAAACCTCAAGGCTATCTTTGAAGGGGTGGGGTTTACCTTACGGCCCCTTATTGCTTCAGCCTGGGTCTCTAAGGCCATGATAGAGTGGGCTGGTGAATTATGCACCATGCTGCAGGCTGACCCTGGTGCGTTACTGCTTGCAGAAAAGATTAAGGCAGCTGCAGAATATGCAGTGGAAGCAGAGGAGGAAGCTATTAAAATGGCAACCAGAGTGTCCACAGTCTCCATTAATGCCAGGAGAGTGCTTTGGCTTAAAGCCTGGGAAGCAGACAATGAGTCCAAGTAGGCTCTGGAAACATTAGCCTTCAAAGGAAAGGTACTCTTTGGTACCGAATTAGAGGAGATTATAAAACAGGCCACGGGCGGCAAAAGTACATTCCTGCCGGCCTCCTCAGCAAAGCAGACGTCCAGATTTT
This sequence comes from Crinia signifera, assembly GCF_055691185.1. Lineage (NCBI taxonomy): Eukaryota > Metazoa > Chordata > Amphibia > Anura > Myobatrachidae > Crinia > Crinia signifera. Next base: position 304,665,895 of record NC_139217.1, on the reverse strand, counting down.
CTGCTTTTAAGCCGTCCTTTCGGCCCTCCCCTAGAGGTGGTGCGTCCTTTCGAGGACAGTCTTTCAGGGGAAGGTTTCAGTCCTCTAGAGGCAAGACACAAAAGTCAAAATTTGGCTCTTTTCACAAGAAGCCTGCCACAAAAGGAGAGGACAAACCCTCTGCATGACTGTCAGGGGCTTCGCCCGACAGTGACAAAAGTGGGGGGGCGTCTCACACTCTTCAGGGACGCTTGGGCTTCTCTAGGCCAGGATGCCTGGGTGTTAGATATTATAACACAGGGTTACAAAATCCCTTTCAGAGGGCCGCCTCCGAAGAGGTTCATTCCCACATCCTTACCAAAGGAGGCACGGCTTCGTACAGCTCTTGTGAGAGCAGCTCACTCCCTTTTGGAAAAAGGGGTGGTTACACTAGTCCCCAGGGCAGAGTGGAAGAAAGGCTTTTACTCCACGCTGTTCCTGGTGCCCAAACCAGACGGGTCTTTCAGACCAATACTAAATTTGAAGTCTCTAAATGTTCATTTATGGTAGACCATTTCAAAATGGAGTCCCTACGGTCAGTACTCCTGAGTCTGGACCAGGGAGAATTTTTGGCGTCCATGGATGTCCAGGACGCATATCTGCACGTCCCTATACACCCGGAGCATCAGACCTTGTTGAGGTTTGCCATAGGAGACCTGCATTTACAATTCCGGGCGTTACCCTTTGGGCTAGCAACCGCGCCAAGGGTATAAACAAAGATAATGTCAGTGATGGCGGCGGTGCTGAGGCTCAGGGGAATCACAGTAATACCCTATTTGGACGATCTCCTGTTCAAAGCAGAGTCAGCAGCCATGCTGCAGAGTCACAAGAGGAAGGGGATGGTAGGATGCGCTAAATAGATGATATAACAGTAATTATGTATAAAAAGAATTCTGGTCAGGTGTGAGAAAAGGGAATACACAATTTATTAAACAACACAATAAAAGAAACACAATAAAAAAACCACAGTGTGGTACATAATATTAAAAATGGTTTAGGACAGAAGGTTAATAGTCACCCATTCGGATATCCTTGTGCCAGTCCTTGCGAGGAAAAACCCCAGAGGGTATCACTTGTATATTTATCTTCGGAAACAAAATTTGTAATCCAATTGATAGATACTCCTGGGAGTAAAGAGGATATTTGGGAGATTCCACACCAAGATGCCGGGCCTTTTAGGAGGTGGAGTGCCTCCAGAAGATTTTCGTATGCCTCGGATGGTGATGGTATGACAAGTGGGAGTATTCCGGTGTCTTCCACAACAAAGTTCTGGGTCTTAAGGAGGTGGCGTGCCTCCAGGAGATTCTATGTGCCACGGATAGAGGTGGTGTGACCAGTCCACTTTGTTATCCCAATAATTTAGTGATGAGCCACTTACGAGTGGGGTTCTATGGATTTTTGTAGATATAAACGCTGGCAAGGGTAGTAGCTGGCAAGGGTGAAGATAGCCAAGGGTCCTATTTAGGGTAATCACCAACGCGTTTCGCTGGCTACAGCAGCTTTTTCAAGGTGCAGAGTCACTTGGCAGAGGCCATCAGTTTTTTGCAGGCTCACGGCTGGATTTTAAATTTGCAAAAATCTCAGTTGGTACCGTCACAAAGGCTCCAATTCTTGGGAGTCATACTGGACACCCATCTTCATCGGGTTTTCCTCCCGGAGGTAAAGGCCAGGGATCTGGTCACCCTAGTCCAGGAGATTCTCAGGGCTCAGAGCATTTCAGTATGGAGGTGCCTCAAGCTCCTGGGGAAAATGGTGGCGTCATTCGAGACGCTTCAATTTGCCAGGTTCCACTCTCGGAGGTTCCAATGGAACATTTTGTCAGCCTGGTCAGGAAACACTTTGACCATGAAATCCGAGATGATAGTGCTGTCTTCGGACACTCGGGAATCCTTGAAATGGTGGACAGAAGTAGATTCCCTTCAGTGGGGTCGGTCATTACAGACCTGGGACTGGTTGGTAGTAACTATCGACGCCAGTCTCAGGGGCTGGGGGGCAGTAGTCCTGGATCTCAGGCTTCAGGGCCTGTGGACGGCAGAGGAATCAGCGTTACCAATTAACATCTTGGAGCTGAGAGCTGTCTGGAAAGTGATTTCCTTGGCGGGAGACAGGTTACAGAACCTCCCTTTGAGGATTCAGACCGACAATGCCACAGCTGTGGCGTATCTGAATCACCAGGGAGGTACACGCAGCAAATTGGCCATGTGGGAGGTGTCCAGAATCTTCCTATGGGCGGAACAGAATGTTCCAGCTGTATCGGCTATATTCATTCCAGGAATAGAGAATATAGAAGCCGACTTCCTGAGCAGGGAGGAGCTCAAGGAAGGGGAATGGAGCTTACACCCTCAGGTGTTTCACCAGATCACTTCGATGTGGGGAACTCCGGATGTGGACCTGATGGCATCCAGGGTCAACCGTCAAGTGCCCAGGTTCTATGCCAGAACGAGGGATCCACTAGCGGAGGCAGTGGATGCCATGACTATTCACTGGCAGGGAGATCTCCTTTATGCATTCCCACCAGTACCAATGTTACCGAGACTTCTGAAGAAAATAAAGGGGCAGAAGGTTCCAGTGATCTTAGTGGCCCCAGATTGGCCAAGGAGGTCCTGGTACTCGAGGCTTCAGAGGTTGTCTGTGGACTCATGGCGTCTACCTCTGAGACCAGACCTTCTAAGACAAGGCCCATTCAATCACCTGGATTCCGATCGATTGATTTTGACGGCCTGGCTATTGAAACCACCATTTTGAAAAGGAAAGGGTTTTCTGAGGCAGTAGTACAGACGATGATAAAAGCCAGAAAAGCTGCATCTTCGGCAAATTATTATAGAGTCTGGAAGACTTACATTCGATGGTGTGAGAGAAGAAAGGCTCATACATCTCATTTTAAGCTATCAAGAATGATGGAATTCTTACAAGATGGTTTTTCATCGGGTCTAAGCCTTCAGTCACTGAAGGTGCAGATTTCGGCCTTGTCCATCTATTTCCAGAAAAAGATAGCCATTTTGCCGGAAATTCAAACCTTTTTACAAGGAGTATCCAGGTTGAAACCTCCATACAAGCAACCAGTAGCACCTTGGGATCTATCACTGGTTTTGGAATGCCTTCAGAAGGCACCATTTGAACCTTTAAGGTCGGCTGACTTTAAGTTTCTCACGTGGAAGCTAGTGTTTTTGTTAGCAGTAGCATCTGCTAAAAGAGTTTCAGAGTTGGGAGCCTTGTCATGTAAATCTCCCTTCTTAATTTTTCATGATGACAGGGCTGTTTTGAGAACAGTGCCTCAGTTTTTACCGAAGGTGGTATCTACCTTCCATTTAAATCAGGAGATAGTTCTACCTGTGTTTCAACCCCCAGAGGGTTCTAAGAAAAGGGACAAGTTGAGAACTTTGGATGTTGTGCGTGCTTTACGCATATATGTGGACAGAATGAAGAGTGTCAGGAAGACTGACACATTGTTGGTATTGTATGACGTACACAAAATTGGTTGGCCTGCATCTAAGCAGACTATTGCTAGGTGGTTGCGGTCTGTGATAGCCTTTGCATACACCAAAGTGGGTAGACCGGTACCGGCCAAAATAAATGCGCATACCACCAGGTCAGTTGCCACCTCTTGGGCGGTTCGACATGGGGCCACAGCTGAGCAGGTTTGCAGAGCTGCCACTTGGTCATCTGTTCACACATTTGCCAAATTCTATAGATTCCATGAGTTCGCGTCGGAGGACGCATCATTCGGGCGAGCAGTGCTGAGAGCTGCAGACCTGAGCGTACCCTCCCAAAGGACCGGCTCTGGAACGTCCCAGTGTTGAGCTGTGTCACCAGGACCATTGAAAGAGAAAAAGGGATTTTTGTAAGAACTTACCGTTCGAATCCCTTTCTCTGATATGGTCCTGGTGACACAGCGATCCCTCCCTTACGCTCAGTAAGTATGCCAGAAGTTTCATGATGTTCATGTTAAAATGGTTAAAAGTTAACAGTTTCTGTTATAAAATGTGCATATAATATGTGCAGGCGTTTGTACTGAGTTAATGTATTCCAGTGGCTTTGAAAGATTGAACTGAAGAGTCCAGGGATGCAGTGGGGGAGGAGCCTACCCTCTAAAACTTTAGGATAGGTGCCTGGCTCCTTCGGACCCTCCTACATCCCAGTGTTGAGCTGTGTCACCAGGACCATATCAGAGAAAGGGATTCGAACGGTAAGTTCTTACAAAAATCCCTTTTTCTTCTCCCTCCTTTCTATCTTAAACCTGTGAATAGCTGCCTTTTTTTTAAATGTTATTGCTTTAGAAATGCTTTGACTGTAAACAGAGAAAGCTTCTTCATTAAGTATGCTTTACCGTTATTGACTTCTGTATTCCATCATGGAACACTTACACAGAAGTAGGTCTATTTTTGTATCCAAACAATAAAACTTGCTTCGGTACTTGTGTAGTTTCATGGCGCCACTAAATCGCATGCGATTTACTATCCAGTTCCTATCCCCACTGTCCAATAGGGCGTGGAGTTGATTTTATATAGTGTGGCGAGAGCAGCGTGGCAAGCGGACACGGAATGTATTCCACGGAATTGCATGCAAATACCATGCAATATCGTGAGTCGCTGTGGAACAACACAAGTAGCGTAATCCTTGTCCCCTCGCGGGGCTCGCTATGCTCGCCACACTATATAAAATCAACTCCATGCTCTAGTGGATAGTGGGGATATGAACTGGATAGTAATTCACATGCGATATCGCATGTAAAATCGCATGCGATTTAGTGGCGCCGTGAAACTACACAAGTACTCTTGCTTTTCCTCTCCTTTAACCACTAACTTGCTAGGTCGCATTTGATGCGACCACAGCCAGCTGTGCTATGTCCATCAAGGCATATCTGATGTGGCGTGTCACCCAGCTATTGAAAAGGGAAAAACCACTTGCTCTTAAGTTCCCCAGACTGTTATCTAAAGGTCCATGACCACGAGATTCAGCAGCACGCGCACCGGGGTCAAAAATGTGAGTAACTGCATTGTCCCCCCTCAGAGCACTACTTGGTAATGGGAAGAGGGGTGATACAATATGGCGTATTTTACTGCTAGGCGAGCAGAGTGATAATAGATATCAATTGCTAATTGGGGTTGGAAGGTAATTGTAGGGCTAGAGATACATCAGTGAAGTGGTTAAAAATAGCTTAATCTCCATACCAATCCCAAAACCAAATATACACAACAGCGTTATTATAAGTCAAGAGTATGCAATATCTGTATGAAGAACAATAATTCTGTACATAATTTTGTTGGTGATGCAAATGAGAAATGCTACACTCTCTATTCCAAAAGTATGCACTGTGTAACTTTAAATGTAAAGAGAATGAAACTTTGTTCTCTAGTGACACACAAGTATAAATGTTTCCAGCTCTTTCTGTTGACTGTTTTAGTTGATTTTGTGATGTGTACAGTACTAAAGGCATGTATATATTTTTCCAACATTATGTTTTAAGTATGCTTTGTACATTGGCTGATCTAAATTTTGTAGCTCTTTGAAACTCGGGGCAAAATTCTGGGGAGTCCTGTATTTTTAAAGCAGGAATCACTTACAAGGTTTTGCTTTGTATATGATTGCAGCTTTAAGGTCCATACACACTGGGCGATTTTGCCCAGTGTGTATGAATAGTAATGATCGTTTTTATCGCTGGCGGGAAAGCCGATCAGTACATACACTGAGCTGCTTTCCCCCTGCCCGGTGCCGTCAGCGGGGAGAGGACGGCTTTGCATAGTGCAGCGCTATGCAAAGCCATCCTCAAAGCTGCTCACCTGCCAGCGATGATGTGGGAGCGCGCAGCAGTGCTCACCGCCAGGGCATACACTGGGCGGCTTTGAGCTGAAAGCCGCTCAAACATGCAGTTTTGAGTGACTTTCAGCTCAAAGTCGCCTAGTGTGTATGGGCCTTTGGAATTTCCTAGGTGTCTGCCATATTTCTAAATAGATTGCATCTCACAGGCTATTATTTCTATTTGCCTGCTTTGGTGACTTGATTAAACCATGAATATTAAAATTTCTGTTTATTTCCTTAAGGTATGGCATACGTCCGGAGCATGTCATTATATATGGCCAGAGCATAGGAACTGTCCCGTCTGTGGATCTTGCTGCTCGGTATGAAAGTGCTGCTGTGATTCTTCATTCTCCCCTTACGTCTGGCATGAGGGTAGCCTTTCCGGACACAAAGAAAACCTATTGTTTTGATGCATTCCCTAAGTGAGTATTGCTGTTTTGGATAGCTAAATGGATAGCACATTTTCAGGTACTAGAGCCACCAAGTTAGTGCAGAGAGCTGTCCACCGTTTTTAGCCTTTTGTTGGTATTCTGTCATTTTTAAATCCCTATACAGTATATGTTTCTCTCAGCTTGGACTGCACTGCCTTGTCCATCGTTCACAGATTATACTCTTGGGCTTATAAAGATTTGCCCACTGGCAATATCATTGACGAGAAGACTCCATAATTTTTTGTGTGTGAAAGAGCTATTTACTTATGTTTGTAGTTATTATGCCCCATATGGGGACTTGTAGACTTTATTTTCTGTGCCTGTATGGTTTTAAATCCACATTTAACACTTATGGTTCCCAACTAAAAATGTTCAAATAAGAGATTTATTTGAGGGGGTTAAATGGCGGGGATCTCTGGCGGGACTACTCGCCGTTTAATCCCTGTGCCGGCCGCTCACCCTATTCTACATTCTGTGGGAATCCTTGCTGTCAGAAGACGGCGAGGATTCCACCAAACAGCGAGTCTCGTGGCTAGTGCAGGGAGCCCACTGCAATCAGCCATGAGCCTCGCCTTTCTGGTGGCGGCAGACACCATTTCCCCTTCACTTCAAAAACCTAGTGAGGGGTAAACGGTGTGTGCAGGGGGTCAGTTGCCTACTGGCCCTGTCGAGCTGTGACAGCGAGCAGGCAGCACTGCTCACTGTCACAGCGAGCAGGCAGCACTGCTCACTGTCACAGCTCGCAAAAATCATTGAATACACCCCTATATGTGTGCTTTATCTGTTATGTTGTAAACTCTAAATTTGATCGTGTGTGTGTGTGTGTATTTTTAGTACTGATTTTTCATCTTTCTTTATTACAGCATTGACAAAATTTCCAAAATAACTTCCCCAGTCCTGCTAATCCATGGCACAGAAGATGAAGTGATTGACTTTTCACATGGCCTGGCACTCTTTGAGCGTTGCCAGAGGCCAGTTGAACCCCTGTGGGTTGAAGGAGCAGGACACAATGACGTGGAACTTTATGGACAATATCTTGAGCGATTGAAACAATTTGTCACGCAAGAGCTTGTAAATTTGTAAACTGCAACTTTGTAAAAACATAATACTAAAGGTCTGTATAAAGTTTCACAGCAGTGCTTTGCAGTTCTCCCTGGCCACCAAATGGTTTAAATGACCATGTCGTCCCGTCCTGTGTCCCCCCCCCCCCCCCCCCCCCCTTTATTTTAACTCCCCACCCCCAACTCTTCTGGACTGTGAGCCATAGCATTATGTTATAAAACTGGCTTTTTTTTCTGGCAAATCTTGTTGGGTGCATAACAGATTATTAATCATTTGTTATGGGAGCTGCTATAAACGGGGATAGATATTGTTTTCAGAATTTGTCCTGGCCCTAATTTGTATAATAGAGCGTTCCTCCCTTTGTACCCCTGCATTACCATTGTGCAGGCCAGCGAGACCACTGTTGTATACAAGTCTACCAATGAAGACTTTCCTAAAGGCTACTGACATTGCTTCATCACCAGTCTCAACATTATTGCATGTTGTCCAGACCATTTCAGATTTGCCAATAGTCATAGTGGTCCCGCTGGCAATAGCAGATATTGCTAACCAGGAGAGACCACCACAGTTAAACCAAGCAGAGCTGTGCCTTAGCAATGAGGAAACTTATCCTGAATAGGAATCCCCTTTTAACACAGGCAATGAAGGTTTTTTTTGTATACCAGTATTAGAATGTGGAATTACACGTAATGTACAGTCAGGCCTCTGTACATTTGTGTATATAATAACTTTTTTTATTTTGGTATGTCTACTGTTTCACTATGAGGTCTGCGAAGTAGTTTTTTGTATCAACAGGATGCATCCATACCTACTGGTACTAGATTTTAGTATTGCTTATCTGATGGCAAGCTGATTGTTGTCGTAATTTCTATCCTGTTTAAAAGGGCAGGCCATCAAAATGTGTGCAGGATTCAAATGACAAAAAATGATCATGTACATTGGTAAAATGCCTGTTAAAAGAGCTGTATTTTATTTTTGCTTTGTTTTTTGTTTGTTTTTTAAATCTTGTAAAACATATCATGCAGAATATTGTTGCTAAATTCTTCCAGGTACTTCCTACTGGCCATTACAAGATTTGTATGGTCTAGGAAGCTCTGCAAGGTCCACTTGGCACTGACATTTAAAATCCTACACTAGATGCTGTGATTTCATATACTGAACTATGAACAACTGTCTTGTGGAACGACGTAACCCACACGCCAGAGCTTTGGGGTCAATCCAATTTTGGTGGCACGAACTCGCACCAAAGTGTTCTCTGCCCCATAGGCCTCCAAGCAAACTTGTGAAAATGCAGGCAAAAAATTGGATTGTCCCCATACTCCTGTTCATTACCACTACTAAAATACTGAAATGACTTGAGTTTTTTTTTCCCCCTTTATTGTAAGCCTCCACATACATTATTGCCCTGGTTGCACTTTTTTTTTTAAACTATTGTATACAAATGACATGTCATCCTGGCAATGTTATTTTTATTAACAAATCTGCTGGTCAAACTTTTTTTTTTGCTTTTTATATAAATGTTACATCAGTGACCTGGACGTCTTGTATAAGAGCGTTTCTCTACACTAGGATTGCTTAAAGGGAATCATAAATGTTTTTCACTTCTGTTGCTGAGCGACAAGGTTCTGGAATCCTACACTGGCAGACCAAACTCATTTGGCTAAAATCTCTTATTAAAGCTGGTAGTGGTTTTCATGCAGCCTTTGAAGTTTGTGGACTACAACACAGTGTGCTTGCACTGAAACCAATTGTGACAGTAAGCTGCTGTTTTTATAGCAATTGTTGGAGTGGGGGATGGAATAACCTTTAATAAACTGTTCTGATACCACTGACAACTGGCCATTTGGAATAATTGCTGCCACAGAGCCCTTTATGCTCACTTTTAGTACAGTACAAGGCAGAAATGTGTTCACCTCCATGGATTTTTAAAAATATATACCATAACTTTAGTAGTAGAGTGTGGGTTTTTTTTTTTTTCTTTGTTTTTAACATTTTTTTTCTTATGACAAAGTTGAATACAAAATAAATTATAGGATTTAAAATTTCGTTTTTCATATCAATTTACAGATGAAGGTTGTTTTTTATTTTTTATCAAAGTACTGTGGGATTTTTTTCTTGTCTTTTTTTTTTTTTCATATAAGTTGCCTGTCCTTCAACTTTAAACTTAAAGTGTCAATGATGAATGCAACTACAAGCTAATGGTATGTAGTACAGTTGTGAATGGATAATACACTGTGGATACATATAAAGGCCTTATTTAGTGTAATAACTGTTGTGACTGTCTGGGATTGTATACAGTTTAATATGTATTCTAAAGCCTTGCATTGGTTTAGATGTTACCCAGTAAAATCTATAACTACTATCTGTGTTGCACTTGTGTCTCTGTCAGTTCCTGAGCCCATGTTACAGTTGGGCAATTATGCTATTTTTAAAGTTCTCTAAACCACATCATGACAAACCTTTTTAGCACTGTTGGAATGGATGTAGAAAATGTAGTATTTATATTAAGAATACTTTTTATTAAATTCTTCACGTCACACTTTTAAAGGTGGTAGCAGCACTCCAAAATGCTGATACGGGAGGATTTTATGTTAGGAGTTCAGCTGAATAACGTGTTTGGCATCTTTTCTAAGAGCGAGCAAGTACCAACCATTTTGGCTTTATAAAGTGTGTGTGGATAGATAGATATCTAATCTTGTTGCCCGGCACTCGCTTGTTGAATGTGTGATAAATTACCCGGTGCCTTCCTCATGGGGTCGTCTGACCTTACGGATATAGCATACAGATAGGCGGCACTCCCAGGATTTCTTGTGCCAAAAAAAGTAGTTAGCAGGTGACTGGTACTTTCTCGGTGTCTCTCTCTCTCTCTCTCTCTCTCTCTCTCTCTGTCTCTGTCTCTGTCTCTGTCTCTGTCTCTGTATCTCTTTCGGTCTTTTTCCCCATTAATTAGCACAGACACACCTTAAGCTGGGTACACACCTACAGCTTTATCTGCCTGGTGGAAACAAAAATCTGTTAATGTATGGGAGCATTTGACAATCAACCATTCACTCCCAAACCCTGGATAATGTGCAAAACGATTGTTTGGAAAAATCGGTTAACTCAAATGGATTTAACCAATTTGTTTGAATGACCATTATTTGTTTTCCAGTGTCTATAAGCAAATGTTTCTGATATGCTTCCATACATTACCAGATCTGTGATTTTATCAGACAGAAATCTTTTGGTGTGTACCCAGCTTAATATCCTTTTCACACAGAACGCTAATTTGCCGTTCGACACAGGTCCTTTTCTTGTGTAAAAGGGCCAACCTGGGTCAAGATTTCCAGGTATTTATCCTTTTCACACAGAAGAAATACCTTTTGTTAATCAGAAAAGTAATTTTTGCTTTTCTGTGTGAAGGGGGGGGGGGGGGGGGGGCTGCTGTGTCTCAGTTTGGGACCTGCAAAACAACACTGCACTCAAATGCCGGAATTTAGAGTTTATTCTGATTGAAAGTGGTAGAAGTCTGAGTCATGAAAGAATTTAATATCTGTGTTGCAGCATCGTGTGCTATAGTAATTATTGCGGATTCTAAAGATGGTACAATTTTTACTTTTTCATTTTGTGTTGAGTGAGACTGTGTTTTTCAGAGCATATAAATACATATATTTTAAAGAGTTTAAAACGTGAGGTATAATGCACTTGCGTTTTTTATATATATATTTTTTATTAAGATTGTCTAGGCGGAATCTTAAGCTCTCTGGGCTGCGGTGTCCGCCATGTATATGTATTGATACCTTCTGCAGCATTATCCTTGAAAGTGGCATATTGCAGCCAGCTAAGTGGTTTCAGGGAACTTCCCTTCTGTGAACAGCACACACGGTCTTTGGAGCTTGGATTCAGACTAGACATGATGAACTTGGTTTCCTTAGCAGGATCCTGAGTCCGTTTGGGAGGGAACTCTAGATATGCTGGCGTCTAGGCATTTGCTGTCACTGCATGTGGGCTCAAGCACAGTGGAGTAATACTCCCAATGTCTATTAGGGACAATGTTAAAGTTCTGCATGCCAGCCACATTAATTTTCCAGTTGCTTGGATAAAAACCACAATCCCCTGTGGATTAAACAACCCTTTTATCAACTTTAAGTTAAAGTTGGGTGGGGTGTGTTGAAACTGAAATCTAAATTGCAGTGTAAAAATAATTCCGCAAGTATTTACCCTGCACAGAAACAAAATAACTCACACAAATTTAACACTTTGCACATGTTACATCTGCCCCACCTGCAGTGCACATGGTTTTGCCCATTTTGCAAACAAATTTGTACTGCGATCAGATCTGAATAAAGGCCACTGTACCAGTCTTTGCCTGTTGCCATTGCACTGCATACTTGCCTACTTTTATGGAAAGTCTGGGAGATTCTGAAGTTATCCATTGCTTTCATGAACCCTAGAGAGAGAGAGAGAGAAAGAGTAGAACAGCCTTCACAGCTATACGCGTCCCCTCGCGGGCTTCACAAGTATCCGCGTCCTGTCGCGGGGCTCGCTGCGCTCGCCACACTTTCTATTCTCAACTCCACGCTGACGTGGATAGTGGGGGTATGAAAAGGTCGGAGGACGTGTACCGCCGCTGCTCGCCACGCTTCGGGTTGACGTTGATCGTGGGGTGGCGTTAACAATTGGGGCCATTTCACACTTCAGGGTGGCTATTTGGGGTCTGTGGGCCATTTAACATTGTTCCCTATGTGAAATCGGGTCAATTGGGCCATTTAACATTGTTCCCTATGTAAAATCGGTAATTGCGTCGGTCGCATGCGATTTTTTTGGCCGCATGCGATGCGACCGACACGATTTACATTTTACCATTCATTTCTATGTTAAATCGCGGACATCGGTCGCATCGCATGCTATTATAATAGCATGCGATGGGCGCCGTTCTAGGAAACAAGTACCAAGTGACTAATCCTGCTGCTCTATAACCTCACGAGCAGGGCCTCCTACATTTTGACTGTAAATACCCTGTTTGTTGTATCACTGTCTCCTTTGTAAAGCGCAACGGAATATGCTGCGCTATATAAGAAACTGTTAATAAATAATCACTGCCCCAAATATACCTTGGTCCGTCCTCCCGCTCCAGCATCTCCTAGAGAACTAGGTAGAAATTCAGCAAGTATGCTACATGTAATCCATATAATTTTATAAATTGAGATGTTTTGGAGAGATATGAAGTACAAACCAAACTGTGTCCGTCATTTTACAGGCTGTATTTCAAAAAGGACAGGAGCTGATAGGTTGGTACTTTATCTCTTGCCATTTTATCCATGTGCTAAGGCTTAGTACATGTGCCCCATAAGTTTTTAACATTTTTCTTTTCATGATACTTGTGTAACTTTATTTGCTTTGATGCAAATATTGCTTGGATCCAAATAACACAGGAGATTGAAGATATTTTAAGATCATGGAAGGAAGAGGATACCCTGATAACAGCACTTCCGTTGAACTTCATCCAGATAGCAATGTTTTTCCTCTTAAGTTTAAATGGGACATCCTCACCAAAACATGGTATTATTTTTTACTAGTGCAAATCATAGTGTTTAAAGATGTGACCTGCAAAGGAGCTTTACAATTGCTGTATGTTGATACATCACATAATATAATACATCACACCATAAAAGGAAAAGCACAAAAGAAAAGAAAAACTAATCAGCTTACATTGATGACCAAATGTACTAAAATTCAGAAAGTGGAAAGTGATAAACTACAAGCTAATTGGCTCCCAACGGCCATTTTAGTCATACATGGCCTGCAACATGATAGTTAGGAGCTGGCCATTACAACAGATATGAGCAGATTCATTTTTGGAGTGTTCCAAAGCTAGTAGTCTGCTTGCAGATTCACAAGGCTGCGTACACAAAGTTCATATGCAGATTCACCGGTACAGCTAGGTTTAAGGGCATCAGCCACTTGTCAAATGCGCCTTTGGCTTACCACACGCTTATCAATATATTTCTTGTTTGATCTATGAACAACAGATTGGTAGTGCATCATCAGGTGTGTACATATACCGTATATGCGCGTACTTTTGTACTCAAACATATCAAATCAGCCGTGCAGCACAAGCAATGCTGATATATCAGCCAGAAATATCGGTATGTCTGGTTGTGTGTACAGCCATCCAGTTGCTGCTACACGGACAATATTTTAAACAATATGCACACTTATGACAGTCACTAGTAATATTTTTGTGCAAATTGTCTAGTATGCACACTATGGGCCTGATTCTGGTTCACTTGCAAAAGCAAATTCTCTAATAGACAAAACCATGTGCACTTCAGAATCACCCCTTATATCTTTAGCAACCCACATTAGCAACCCCCTCTGTCATCTGTACATTCAATCCTGACTATATTGTCAATGACTGCATACTCCTGGATGTGGCCACTGAAGATATCTTTTGTGAAATCTTTTGTTTGTCAGAAAGCTCCAGGATTTCAAGGGAAATCATGAATGACATTGTATCGTTTGAGTTGTCGTATAATGTGTTCCCTGCTTTAGACATCACGTAAAGGTGTTAATTGATGTCAAATAGGTAGTCCCTGCCAGTCAAAGTAAAGCTAGAGCAGTCTCACAAACTGCATCTGGCTTCGGGAATACTGAGCAGGGTGGTTAATTTTACAGATTGAGCTGCAGTCCTACAACCTATAAAACAGGCATGTCCAAACTGTGGCCCTCCAGCTGTTGTGAAACTACATATCCCAGCATGCCTTGCCATAGTTTTAACATTTCTCTAATAGCCTGTGTAACATTTCCCTAATAGCCATTTCCTAATAGACTGTGGCAAGGCATGATGGGACTTGTAGTTTCACAACATCTGGAGGGTCATAGTTTGGACATGCCTGCTATAAGAGACATGTCCAAACTATGTCCCTCCAGTTGTTTTGAAACTACAAGTCCCTTCATGACTTGCCACAATTTTGCTATTAGGGAATGCTAAAAATTTGGCAAGGCATGCTGGGATATGTAGTTTCACAACAGCTGGAGGGCCATAGTTTGGACATGCCTGGCCTATAACCTTGATGGCTAACCTTGACACTCCAGCAGTTGTTGAACTATACCTCCCAGCATGCTCCGCATCAGATTTAGCATGGCCAAATAGCAAGATCCATTTTAAATGCTGCTGTTGCTGATCTTCCTTGCAAGACGCTCATCGTCTGCTGATCTGCTCTGCCAGTCCCTCCATTGGTTGCCTGTCTTTTACCGGATTCAATATAAAACACTCGCATATAAAGCTATTAACCATACTGTACCAGCATATATCTCTCTACTTATCACAAAATGTCTCCCATCTCGACCACTCCGCTCTGCACATGATCTGCTTCTCTCTTCTGCATGGATCACTAGCTCCCATTCACTATTACAGGACTTTCATCTGGCTACTCCCATCCTATGGAATGCCCTTCCACGCACAATAAGTCTCTCCACTAGCCTCCAGACTTTTAAGTGTTCCCTGAAAACTCACCTCTTCAGGCAAGCCTATCATAGTTAAGTTCTACACGCATTACCCTCTGAGGCACTTTTATATAGCTTCCCTTCTGGACTTGTAACTTGGTGGGACTGCTATGCTATTACTGATGCCTGTCCTTGTGTTTCCCTCCTATGTCCCTATAGATTGTAAGCTTGCAGCAGGGCCCTCTAACCTCTAAATCTGTCTGTTGTTACCCAGTTTGTTTTATCACTGTCTACTATTGTAAAGCGCAACGGTACCTGTTGCGCTATATAAGAAACTAATTAAATAAATCAAGGGCCTATAGCCTTGATGGCTAACCTTTACACTCCAGCTGTTGTTGAACTACACATCCCAGCATGCTCTGCTTCAATTTAGCTTTTTGGAACTACACATCCCAGCATGTTCTGCTTCAATTTTGCTATTTGGCCATGCTAAATCTGATGCAGAGTATGCTCTGATGTGTAGTTCAACAACAGCTGGAGTGTCAAGGTTAGCCATCAAGGCTCTATAGGTAACACCCATCACTGATCATGTTACATTTTCCTTAGAACTGTGTTGCAAATTGTAAAATTAGCAAAAACCACAAACCTTGCTACCACAATAAAGATGGTTTGTTGCCTTCCACCCTAAATATACTGTATATAAATAATAAAGAGAAAAAGGAATCCAGAAGGTAAATATGGGTTTGGCAATAGGTTGAAATACTTGTAATCATTGTGGTTAATGTATTTTCAATATAAACAATGCAAAACTGGAGCTACATAAGTGATTCTGCCCTAATCAGATGCAAACCACTTTTAATTCCCAGCCACTTAATTTTTTACATATTTAGCTATTGTACTCCAAGGTGAGCATCTACTATAATAATTACCTAGGAATTCAATTCAGCACAACGTGGTGTCGCACACCACAGCAACGTCCAACTGCACACATTAACCTTTATCAGAGCCAGATTAAGGGCATGATTCTGGTTCACTTGCAAAAGCAATCTCCTTTAGTGGACAAAACCATGTTACTGCAGGGGGGGGGGGGGTTATGTAACATATGCAAAGAGAGATTTGTGTGAGTTAGTTAGTATTTACCCTGCACAGAAGCTAAATAAGTCACCCAAATGTAACTCTCTGCACATGTTACATCTGCCCCACCTGCAGTGCACATGGTTTTGTCCATTAAAGAAGGAGTTTGCTTTTGAGAGTGAACCAGAATCAGGCCCTAATGGTTCTAAAGCTGCGCACACACGGGGGCGATTTTGTATAACATTGCGGGAAATATGGTCGCTAATCGACCATATTGCCCACGATGGGAGTGTGCATCGGCGATATATCGCCGGGTGCGCGCTCCCGTTTTTACCCCTGTAGTGATCGCTGGTCGCAGAAACATGAAAAAGAGAAAATGAGCAATATACTGCTCAGCCATATATTGCTCAGCAATATATGGCTGAGCAATATATCTCCCCCGTGAGTACACACCTTTAGACTGAAAGTGTTCAAGGGCCTATAATAAAAAGTAGCGGATATGAGCTAAGGCATGTAGAACCCATACACGATAAGCCCCAATATCTCCCTAAATATATAAATATGTAAGATAGAAATGCAATTTTAATACTTGAGAATTATGGAAAACCATTTGGCAGCTGGTGTCTGTCTGTTATCATCATACTTACTTGATGGTGGGCCTCATTTTATGTAAAGGCTGGGAGCTGCAGCGCTATCTGCCCCATTGTTAATCTGGCCCTGCTCTTTATTACAGGAACCAATTTATGGTGTGCAAGTAAAAATGAGAAAAGCTATTGGACACGGTCTGCTCTTTGGAACTTTGAAACTACATGCATGCAGATATACATTTCTGGCATTAGAAATGTTGGGGCATGGGACTGACCATATGGAAACTGTGTGTGTGGAGTTACAGAAAATATCTGCACCTGTTACATCTGCCCCCCTGCAGTGCACATGGTTTTGTCCATCTGAGAAGGAATTTGCCTCTAAGAGTGAACTAGAATAAGGCCCATAGTACCAATATAGAAGAAAGATAGCAAAACTAACCCTGAATATTATAGACCAGTCAGCCTTACATCCATTGAGGGGAAACTATAAGAAGGAATAATAAGAGATAGTATCCAAAATTTCTAAGATCAGGAGACGTTGATAAGTAAGGCTCAGCACGAGTACATCAAAAACAGATCATATCAGACTAATTGCATTAGCTTCTATAAGGAAGTCAGTACGGGGGTGGACTTAGAGAAATCTGTTGATGTAATACTTCTTGATTTCACTAAAGCTTTTGACACGGTGCCTCATAAAAGGTTATTAATAAAACTAGGTAAATTAGGCATAGGTGATAACATTTGTAATTGGCTTAAAAATTTGGTTCCACAAACAAACAGAAACAGAGAGTGGTGGTAAATGGCATAGATTCCAGCTGGGGTAAGGTCCTAAATGGAGTCCCACATGGTTCAATATTTGGACCCACCTTGTTTAATATATTCATTTATGATATAGTTAGTGACATAGTGAGTAATATTGCTATATTTTTGGATGATACAAAATTGTGTAAGGAAATTAACTCCGTAAAGGATGTGGATACTCTGCAATGCGACTTAATTAAACAAGGAAGGTGGGTGGAAAGGTGGAAAATGCTGTTTATCGTTGAGAAATGTAAAGTAATTCATTATGGGAACAAAAATGAACAAGCTACTTACAGGCTAAATGGAGTAATTATAGGGAATTCTGGAAGGGAGACGGACTTCAGAGTCTATTGTAAATTATAAAATGGGTAATAGTGCACACTGCTCAAGGGCAGCTGCAAAAGCGAACAGAACACTAGCATCCATTAAAAGGAGAATGTATTCAAGGCATTCAAATGTGATAGTGACTCTTTACAAGGCATTGTTGAGACCACACTTGGAATATTGTGTTCAGTTCTGGGAACCGCACCTTAAAAAGGACATAGATGAACTGGGACAGGTACAGAGAAGTGGGCCTTAACTAGTAAAATGTCTCAAATCACTAGAATACAAAGATAGGCTAACTAGACTGAATATGTTTTCACTGGAGAATCAGAAGTTGAGAGGGGATATGATTAGTGTGTTCAAATACAGGATTGGGAATCATATGGAACTGGGAGATGATTTGTTCACTAACAGGCCTATACTTAGGAAATGCGGGCATGTACTGAGGCTCGAGGAAAATAAATTCCGTACTGAATTAAGAAGATGATTCTTCACCATTAGAACAGTAAAATTGTGGAACTCATTGCCGGTGGGGGTGGTTACAGCAACTACTATTAATGAATTTAAATCAAAACTGGATGCATTTTTGGCCACTAAAGGAATCATATAGATATGACTTACTCAAGTCAAATAGGTTGAACTTGATGGATTGACGTCTTTTTTCAACCTTAATTACTAAGTTACTATGTAATACGCTGGTGGCTGGATGTATTACATCATACGTCTGGTTGACACTGTACAGATTTATTAAGACATTATTAAGGAAAAGTCATTAATACCAGCCTGAAGGAATGGAACAAGGCACATTTTGCACACAAGTAACCCCCCTGATATACTATGGCCTCTTGATATAGAACAAACCTGTTTTATAAGAACAAATCAAGACAAGAATAGGGCAACATGGATGAAATCACTAGTATGCAAGGTGCCAATTAGAAGAAAATAGGTCAGTCTCTCATTCAATATCTAAATAGGTCACTGCAGGAACATTTGAATTAACTACTGTATATAACATATATCAATTAGAGCCACGATACACTCTTTTACATTATATGCATATTATAGTTATTGTTTGCGCAAGCCAATAAAAACACAAGTACAAGAATTAACAAGACTATTAAACTGCATTAAGGATTACAGTTACTACCTTAAATGTAATATAACAATATATTTCACAAATATTTCTAAATCGATAATCAATATTATGCATTTGCTTGAATCGATAGCAACTAAACCAAAACATGTTTCTTGATTGATTACATTCATATCTATCTGTGCATAATGTCCTTTGTGGTAAAGATGAAGTTGTCTCTGTGTTTGCTCTAAAAAATAATTTCTGTGCTAAACTAGCTTCACTTGTGCAAAACAGCTTCATAGGCACCCACCATACATACAACTGCATGTTAGGGATGGCCATCGACCATCAATGATTCAAAATGATTACAATGCGAAATACTTTTGCCTTCGATGGGGGAGAACCAAATGGTTTCAATACATCGATAACACAGCTCGCACCCCCCGCTCCCTCACACACACACGAGCCTGAAGCCATGCCCTTATGTTCTGATTGGCCCATGGGACCGTCAGTCAAAGAAAATGGATCACCATCGATAACTAAAGCTATCAATGGTTATCCATCACATAGTTTTACCATCGATGGCTGGATGCAGTATTGCCATCAATGGCAACCAGCGATGACGACTGCACCGATGGCCATACCTACTGCGGGTGTTTGTGGTGGGGGGTTATCAATTAAAATTGTAATTGCTCAGAAGATGGCGGCATGTACTGTCAGGTTTTGCTGCCTGGTCTACATTTTGGTATGGCAGCAGGGTACTACTGAACTTGGTTGTAGTGCAAATAAAGTACAAGTTATATGTAAGAGATGAATAAGCACACACTTTTTCAGAGTCCGCCCCTGCTGCACAATACCATAAATTCAAGCATTGTGCTGATGGTGGGAGGGCAGCAATGAAGCACCTCCCATCTGGGCCTCTCCCATCAGCCCCCTCTGGGGGAATACAAAGTTGGCAAGTATAGTTATAACAAGCATAACAACAATAAAATGACATGTCCACAGAGGAAAACTGGACAGTTAGTCAATATTAAGCAGAATCTAGTTATACTTTATCTAGTACATTCTATGAAATGATATAAACTGATTGGTTGCTATTCTGTAGATGACTCAAAGTTATTTCATTTTTCTGTATAATTAAAATGAAGCCGAGGGTATGAGCTATTGTTCTAGTCCATACACGTGTTCTTCGGACCAACTTACTCTTTCAGGAGCAAAGAATATCCTCCTATGTATTACACTAAATGATCTGTGTAAACATATTCATCCATTAATAAAGAAATCTCCCAGCACTCCCTTATTGATACAGTGTCTCATACTCAAATAGAGAAAGCATAAATAATACAAATATTTAATGAGTCTCTCCACGCAGTCCTTTGTTTTACCACAAATCATCAACAGTGTCTGCATGTTCCACAGCTGCAACCTTTCTATGCAATCCTCAGAGAAACCACTCTGTCACCAAGAGCCAACGATATGTGTTCTATAAGAGAAAAATACATTAACCCTTTGATTGCCAAGTGAGTTTGTCAAGCAAACCTTTTTATTCATCATAATGACCTGTAATGTTTACATTATCTAGGAAATATAATCTTTTTCTATACATCATTTTTATTTGAATTTATATAACAAAGGAGAGCGACGCTGGCATTTTAGCAGATAGTTTGCACATCTCTCACAGAGATGTTGGCACTCAAAGAGTTAAGCATTTCTTTTTTTACAATAAAAGGAATCCTCCTCTTCCTAATGGAATGCGTGGAGGACAGGAAAACACCAGCACAATATCCAAGGAATACAGTCACTAAGTCTAAAAGCATTGGGTCGACACAATTAGGTCGACATGGGTTAGGTCAACAGTCAAAAGGTCGACATGCCTGTACATATGTCCACACCAGTTGCCGACACTAGTAACGCTGATTATACATATGCTCACACCAGTTGTCGACACTAGTAACGCTGCATGTACATATGCCAACACAAGTTGCCACCACTAGTAGCGCTGCTTGTACACATGCCCACACCAGTTAAAGTACACTCACATTTTACTTAACTAATTCAGGCAACTTCAGGCTGGCAGCTCATCCTCTCCTTTTTCCAATAGATGCTGACAGTCGTGTAGCTCCGCCCCCTCAGGACATTACCCCGCCCCTTTTTCGGTCCCTGCCGCGATGCTGACCAGGAGCAGGGAGGGATCCTCTGTGCTGTCAGCGCTGCTGCCTGTAATGCAGTGTGATACACATTGCCAGTGAGTCCAGGACAGTGATGTTTGAGGTGGCAGTTGATGCGGCTCCCCTTTTTGAATATTGGTCTGTGATGCAGCCTCACCTCTGCAACTGCCACTGGTAAGGAATCCAGCAACAGGGCATTTTGTACCTAATGGAATGGGCCATGTTGGAGGGTATGCCTGAATCAGGCCTGGAATATGGGTGCAGCCCAGGACAACTGTAATGCAAAGTACTGTATAACAGCTGAATGGATGCTTTCACGCTCTTATAGAACTAACGACAACCAGCGGTACTAGGGGCCAGATGCACTAAGCTTTAAAAAGTGATAAAATGGAGAGTGATAAACCCCCAGCCAATCAGCTCCTACCTGCCATGTTACAGATCGTGTTTAAAAAATGTCAGGCAGGAGCTGATTGGTTGGTTGTTTATCACTATACAATTTATCACTTTTTGAAGCTTAGCGTCTCTAGCCCTTGGTCTGATATACCAGTGAACTTTTGCAGCAGAGACTGAGTGGTAAACAGGAACACAGGAAGGATTATCTGAAGATAAGCAGTATATGGCTCAGAGACCCGGTAAAAGGTTCAGCAGTTACTGAGGCCAGAAAGAAATTTAGAGAGGATGGCCGCGCCAGGAGTTGCAGCCGTGTGTATATTCGTGGGGCACTAGCTCCCCTTGGGTAGACGTTCAAAAACAAAAATGAATATACACTTCGGCGCTACTCCATAGGATTTTTAACCATGTATCTTGGTTCACTGTCATAGAATTTTTCGTGGTTTTCTCCGTGTTTACACAACGTCTTAAGGGCACCTACTGACCTTAAATAAGGTCCCTATGTGCCCGTAGAGGTTTCTTTTTATCCTTGCCAGGACAACTGGTACTCTCAGCAGGTAGACAGATAGGTGGATTACTGACCTTATAGAAAGGCCCTATGTTCACATAAGGGTATCTTTGTCTTATTGAACTCACAACAAGTCCGTATCGGCTGCACTCCACATACAGACACTAGGAAACACACTCACCTCAAAATGAGGCCCTATGTTCATGTAAAGGTATCTTTTCGCATATCCACATCCAGAAATCCCCTTGAAATAATGCTCGGATATCGCCGTAGCAGGGAAGAAGTTTATTCCAGGACGTGTACAATAAAAACATACAGAAAAATCCAATTAAAAATACACACAGTCTCAGGTGAGCCCAAAAGTCACTCGCTCCCTGTATCCGGATACTAGGGGGAGTCAGACCAGATGGAAAAAAGGTAAAGGGTCTCACCTGTGCTGTGGATTCAGTCCTCTCACCAACGCGTTTCGGGCTTTAAGGTTAGCCCTTTTTCAAGGTGTGAGGAGTGTTTGTAGTACCAGGGTATTTATACCCTCTAAGCAATAAAAAAACAATAAGGCATCTAAAAAACCCGGCCTGGGGTAGTAATTCCCCTTTCCGGTATTATCCTACATACCTCTCTAATACAGCTTCATAACCTCTCTATCTACCTAAACATATATACCGCTAGAGTCATACATGCTGGTGACACATATCGGGAGAGAATTACAGTGTATAAGAGATAAATGCATAATATCCGTATATGTTACATTCCGGAGATCCCGGTTTTCTATCTCTCTTCATATCGTACTTCGCCGGTCAGCTGGTCTGGGGAGCTCGTTCCTGCGGAAGCGCGTCATTGCGCTTCCGTTTTGGACATCCTCCGTCACTTGGAACGCGTGCTTCCTGATTTGCGTTCCAAAGTAGCGGGCGCCATTTTGTGTGTGGCTTTCACTTCAGTGCTTGGTATTGCATTCTCGTCCTTATTTCCACGCCATATTGGAGGTTTACTCCGCGGGATCAGCAAGCCATACAAACAACATATAAAGCAGAATATTAGTATTGTATATTCATCATCCTATTCTCAAACGAAAAGGTCATTTAGGCTTGAACATAGTTGATACAATATATATACATATATTGTTTAAAAAGGCGAATATCAAAAATATATATACATATACAAATACAAAAATATATATATATATACAAAAATGGGGTCTTTAAAAAATTCATTAATATAAAAAGGAGATGACTAAAAATATTATTTAAAAAGTATAAAAATACATTAAGAAATTCATTGGAGTAAAAAATAGTAAGAACACCCATATAAAGCTCATAGAAAAAGTCTCATAGAAAAAAGTCTATAAAAGTACAAAAACTATAAGAAACACTTCAGTTCGAACCCAATATTTAAACCACGGGGCTCAATGGTTTTGTGCGAATATATCTTTTTCATTTCCAAACATGATAATCTCTTTTCCTTATCATTGGCCCTCCAATTATCTTTAACAACATTAATGCCACAAAAAGATACTATATGCTTGGTTTCCATATTGTGTATTCGTTTGAAATGGGCCGAGACATTATGTGTCTCCACCCCTTTCTTAATATTTCTAACATGCTCGGCCAGGCGTGTTTTTAACATTCTGGTTGTTTTACCTATATACTGTTTCTGGCACGAGCATTCAATTAAATATACGCAGAATTTGCTACTACACGTGATGAAGTCATCAATAGGAAACCATTCATTAGTTTGTGCTACTTTATACTGTGTTATCGACCCGCCTCCTGCTCCTTTACAGACTCTGCATATGGAGCAAGTCCCACATCTGTAAAAGCCCTTTGACTTGATGTGGTTATATGGAGAGGGGGTATTTATTGCACTTTTTACAATCAGGCTTTTTAGGTTATTCGCCTTCCTATATATAAATTGTGGGTTCTCACTCAGATATTTCTTTAGCATGGGGTCTCCTTTGAGTATCCCCCAATGTTTTCTAATGATTTTTTCTATTTGTTTAGACTGACATGTGTATCTTGTGATAAAATTCACCCCAGATTTTTCTTTCGGGGGTTTGGGCACCATCTGTATTTCTGTTACATTTGTCTGTACTGATTGTCTCCCTTTGTTTTTGGCTCGTACAATAATTTCATCTTTATATCCCTTGCTTTTAAATTGGTTCTCTAGTTTTTTTGCATGAAATTCATACATATCGATTTCAGTGCAGTTTCTGCCAATTCTCTGAAATTGGCTGCTAGGAATACTTCTCAGCCAATTTATGTGGTGGTTACTACTATAATTTATGAATGAATTGCAATCAGTTGCTTTTTCAAAGTTCCTTGTTTTAATCGTGCAATTTTCGATATATATATGTAAGTCCAGAAAATTTACATGACTTGAACTTATGTCAAAAGTCAACTTAATATTCATATCATTGTCATTTAATTCTTGACAGAAACTTTCAAGGGATGTGTCATCGCCCTTCCAGACAAACATAATGTCGTCAATATACCGCTTCCAGGACACTAGACTGGCACCGTGCCTCACATTAGCATATATGCCTTGCTCTTCCCATCGAGCCATAAAAAGGTTTGCATAGCTCGGTGCCAGTCTAGTGCCCATAGCGGTGCCAGTCAGCTGCAGGTAAAAGTCATCATTGAACCAGAAGTAATTATTATTGAGTATTAATGCTATACCCTCCAAAATGAAATTTTTCTCATCTATGGGGGTACCTTCTTTGTCCAAAAAGTGTGCCACTGCACTAAGTCCCATTGTGTGTTCAATAATTGTATACAAAGAGGTCACATCTGATGTGACCAATTTGTAATTAGGCTCCCACTTTATGGTTTTAATCATTTCCAGGGTGGCAATTGTGTCCTTCAAATAGGAGGTAGTTTTCAGAACCAGTGGCTGCAGAAGAGTGTCCAAATAATGTGACAAATTTGACAAAATTGAATTGGTGCCCGCTACAATTGGGCGGCCCGGGGGATTATTCATGCATTTATGTATCTTAGGTAAGATATATAAGACAGGTATAGATGGAGTTTCTATCATGATATATTCTTTTACTTTTTCTTCTAATACCCCCTTTAGCATGTACAGGTTTAAAAAACTCTCCAGTTTTTTGCTGATGGTGGCTGTGGGGTTCCCTCTTAGTTTTTTGTAGGTTTTTACATCCAAAAGTTGTCTATAAATCTCTTTATTGTAATCTACTGTATTGAGGATAACTACACTACCACCTTTGTCAGCTGGCTTTACTATTATTTCGGTGTTATCTTTTAGGGTCTTAATTGCATTTCTTTCTCCCTTTGTCAGATTGGGGTTTTTGTTAGGTTTAATCTGCATTTTTTCCAGATCATCCCTTACCAGTTTTTCGAAAGATTCCACCAGACATCCCCTTTTATGTGTGGGATTAAATGTGGATTTCCTTCTAAAAACAGGGACGGTATCTACTTGATTTTCCACCGTCATGTTGGTATCATCACCCATTTGGTCCTTATCGTCAAAAAAACGCTTCAAAGCTAGTTTGCGTACAAATTTTTGTAAATCAACAAAGACTTCGAACTTGTCTACTCTGTTGGAGGGGGCAAACTTTAGGCCTTTCTCCAACAGAGCAGTTTCATCCGCAGTGAGCTCGTGGTTACTCAGATTTACTATTTTAGTTTTATGATCTTCTATCTGGGTGGCGACCTCAGTAGGCGTTTGTTCCGCCTCTGTTGCAGGGGGTCTTTTTCTCTTTTTGATTCTGTTAAGCCCCTTTCCTCTTTTTCCCCGGGGTTTAATTTTTTTGGTTACCTGTGTCTCGGGGTCACGGGACCTGGCTCTAAAAAATGTTGTTCATCATCTCTTAATGTATTAAACCTATTTTCGGTTTCCCAATCCGTCCTTTCCTCCCTCCAATTGTCTTTTTGCCTAAAAATCTTTCTTCTCCACCTTTTTTCTTTCGGTTTCTCCCAATGTTGATTATCTCTGTTATCCTCATTCCAATGGTTATTTCTAGATGGTCCTGGATTTTCATTATTCCTATCATTTTGATATCTAAGGGGATAACTCCGGTTTTCCCTTGGTGTTTCCTCTCTCTTATAATGATATCTATTTTGATTAATGGGGTAACGTCTATATTGATATCTTTTTATGGGGGTTTGAGTGGGTTCCACCTCCCGAGCCCCTTCTTCCTGTTCTTTCCGTGCAAAACGTATCTCATTTTTGGTGAGACAATGCTGATTTCCCTTTTTATAGTCATTTTTGTCTCTCCAGAACTTTTTCTTTTTCTTTAACATTAAATCCTTTTCATTTTTCTCTATTTTAGATGTAACCACTCCCTCTAATTCTTTATATTCTTTTGATTTAGAATATGGTTCAATTAATGATTTGTATATGGCAATATCATCCTCTATCTTACGCAATTCTTCATTTTTTTGATCAATGATTAGCTGCATAAGTTTAATGGAGCAGTCATCTAGAGTCTGGAACCACCTGTCCATAAACTCTTTGGATTCTCCTCCAAAAGATGGAACTTTTTCAAACCCCCGAAAGAAAAATCTGGGGTGAATTTTATCACAAGATACACATGTCAGTCTAAACAAATAGAAAAAATCATTAGAAAACATTGGGGGATACTCAAAGGAGACCCCATGCTAAAGAAATATCTGAGTGAGAACCCACAATTTATATATAGGAAGGCGAATAACCTAAAAAGCCTGATTGTAAAAAGTGCAATAAATACCCCCTCTCCATATAACCACATCAAGTCAAAGGGCTTTTACAGATGTGGGACTTGCTCCATATGCAGAGTCTGTAAAGGAGCAGGAGGCGGGTCGATAACACAGTATAAAGTAGCACAAACTAATGAATGGTTTCCTATTGATGACTTCATCACGTGTAGTAGCAAATTCTGCGTATATTTAATTGAATGCTCGTGCCAGAAACAGTATATAGGTAAAACAACCAGAATGTTAAAAACACGCCTGGCCGAGCATGTTAGAAATATTAAGAAAGGGGTGGAGACACATAATGTCTCGGCCCATTTCAAACGAATACACAATATGGAAACCAAGCATATAGTATCTTTTTGTGGCATTAATGTTGTTAAAGATAATTGGAGGGCCAATGATAAGGAAAAGAGATTATCATGTTTGGAAATGAAAAAGATATATTCGCACAAAACCATTGAGCCCCGTGGTTTAAATATTGGGTTCGAACTGAAGTGTTTCTTATAGTTTTTGTACTTTTATAGACTTTTTTCTATGAGACTTTTTCTATGAGCTTTATATGGGTGTTCTTACTATTTTTTACTCCAATGAATTTCTTAATGTATTTTTATACTTTTTAAATAATATTTTTAGTCATCTCCTTTTTATATTAATGAATTTTTTAAAGACCCCATTTTTGTATATATATATATATTTTTGTATTTGTATATGTATATATATTTTTGATATTCGCCTTTTTAAACAATATATGTATATATATTGTATCAACTATGTTCAAGCCTAAATGACCTTTTCGTTTGAGAATAGGATGATGAATATACAATACTAATATTCTGCTTTATATGTTGTTTGTATGGCTTGCTGATCCCGCGGAGTAAACCTCCAATATGGCGTGGAAATAAGGACGAGAATGCAATACCAAGCACTGAAGTGAAAGCCACACACAAAATGGCGCCCGCTACTTTGGAACGCAAATCAGGAAGCACGCGTTCCAAGTGACGGAGGATGTCCAAAACGGAAGCGCAATGACGCGCTTCCGCAGGAACGAGCTCCCCAGACCAGCTGACCGGCGAAGTACGATATGAAGAGAGATAGAAAACCGGGATCTCCGGAATGTAACATATACGGATATTATGCATTTATCTCTTATACACTGTAATTCTCTCCCGATATGTGTCACCAGCATGTATGACTCTAGCGGTATATATGTTTAGGTAGATAGAGAGGTTATGAAGCTGTATTAGAGAGGTATGTAGGATAATACCGGAAAGGGGAATTACTACCCCAGGCCGGGTTTTTTAGATGCCTTATTGTTTTTTTATTGCTTAGAGGGTATAAATACCCTGGTACTACAAACACTCCTCACACCTTGAAAAAGGGCTAACCTTAAAGCCCGAAACGCGTTGGTGAGAGGACTGAATCCACAGCACAGGTGAGACCCTTTACCTTTTTTCCATCTGGTCTGACTCCCCCTAGTATCCGGATACAGGGAGCGAGTGACTTTTGGGCTCACCTGAGACTGTGTGTATTTTTAATTGGATTTTTCTGTATGTTTTTATTGTACACGTCCTGGAATAAACTTCTTCCCTGCTACGGCGATATCCGAGCATTATTTCAAGGGGATTTCTGGATGTGGATATGCGAAAAGATACCTTTACATGAACATAGGGCCTCATTTTGAGGTGAGTGTGTTTCCTAGTGTCTGTATGTGGAGTGCAGCCGATACGGACTTGTTGTGAGTTCAATAAGACAGAGTTACTGAGGCCGTTAACTATCACAGAAGGAAGACATTGCTCTGACAGTGTACATCAGGTCAGAGTAGGTTAAAAAGGCAGTAGCGGAAGTTTATAGGCTGCTGGAGTCATGTGAGTGTGGATGTAATGCAGGGACTGATTTAGAGAATCACAAGGAAAAATCCAAAATGGTTGTACCCATGCAGATGGCTAGTTTGTTCACAAACATGTCAGGATGGAATCCGGATGCTGTGGAGAACCTGAAGATTTGCAGACAGCAATGATAAGGCAGGGCGATAATTTTGTACTTTTGTTCTAACTAGAATGTTTGATATTATGTGGGAAAGTGTTGGCGAGTGATAAAGTGGTCAGAGATAAAAACAAACAGCCAATCAGCCAGTGGAGTAACTATAAAGTTGCTGGCACCCTCTCCCCCTTCTCCCATTAATTATATATTTTTTTCCCTATATGCTCGCCAGGGGTTTCATGCTTGTTGCCAGCGGGTTACATGCTCCTTGCCATGGGGTTACATGTTCACACTCCTGTAATTCAGCACTTCTGTGTAGCACTGCACGCACCGCGCCCCCCCTGACATCTTGTGTGTAATTTTAACAGATTCAATGCAGACATCCTGACTACATGGAATGTCCCCCCGCAGCGCCAGCTCCCCCCGCCCTATTGGACTGCAGTGCTATAGTTACGTGACCAATCAGCACTTAACTGTCATGTTACAATCTGTATAATTACAGTTAGGTGCTCATTTTATATAAGAAAGAAAGAAAGAAAGAAAGAAAGAAAGAAAGAAAGAAAGAAAAAGAAAGATATTGGTGTAGCATGTAATGACCTACTAAAGTTAAAGGGATAAGCAGTCTAAATGTGCATTCATCTTTTCTGACCCCTGTTATGTGTTTTGGGGCAGTCAGCATCCTGCACATGTACACAGTTCTTGCTAGTGATAAATAATCATTCTGTTAAAGTTCCTGTTTTTGTACATTAGAAAAAGAAAGCAAAAGATTTCCTGCCCACTACAGTATCTCATAGCGAGAAAGCTTTCCCTGGCAGAGCTGAGTATATAATGTACGTTATGCCCTTTTGCTCTGAAGCAGCCCAGAGCGGTAAGTAACAAAGTTATGGCACCTTTTATCTATTGACAGAAAACATTTTTGTCATAATTTTCATTGGATATTAGAACATTGTTTCCCTTCTAACTGGACCAGATGTAGACACGTTCGTTCAGGTCTGTATTTGTCACTTTCCCCGATATCCACTTTTTCTTATAAATAGATTCCTACATACTAAATATTCTTTTTTCCATTTCAGATTTTTGTTTTGTATGTTGCTTATTTTGCATTGCTTTTTCCCCTGTGTAGTTGTATTTAAATACAATAATGTACTAATCCTACATGCAGTCTTCAAATGTTCTCTGTATTATTAAGTGCAACAAGGTGCATTGAAGTATGCTGATGTTCAGTGGGCTTAATTCATGTCTGTACGCAATTGTAATTGCTATTTTCTAGGCTGTGGTACTTTTTTTATAGCAAATAAACAACAGAATGAAAAGAGACGCTGCCCGGAGCCATCGCAAACTCAATCGCAGTAGCGTTTACATTTGCAGCCCATGTGCAACTGCGAGAAACATGGTGGCTAAGGACACAAGACACTTCCCATAACCATTCCGTTATCGGACGATAATTACTTCACTATGTGAATTAGGCCCATTGCTCCTACATGACTCAGATGTTTTTTATTATAAAACTCCTTTGGCAAAATGGCACAGTTCTCAAACAGCAGAATGTTTTTCAGTAATTTCACAAGTGCATAATAGAGACAACTCAACACATTTTATCTATGAAATACTTCACCAGGGGTGTTTATTTCTTTAAAAGATTTGATTCAGAAATTAAGATAAGCCAAATCATTAGTTCTTTAATAATAGCAATTAATTGCCTGATACCAATATGCTGATCATAAAAATAAATGGTAAGATATTTTTAAAAAGGCCGCAGAAGATGTACCTCCACTGAGTAGTACCAGTCATCAGCGATGAAGATTTAAAGACACACAGGTGTCTGACTTGTTGATGACTGAAGTTTCCAATGCACTCTGTACCCCTGCTTAGCGCATCCAGATCAATAGCAGCACAGGTGTGTCATACCTAGGAATATGTGTTAAGGTGCCCAAATACGGTACGATATTCCCTGTGCATTTTGAACTAGTTGCATGCGATTTGAATGTGATTTGCGTGCGATGTTATGCGGTTGGGACCTTGTTCAAAAAGCACGGGCTGCACAGACTTTATATGCTGTGTGATAGGATGCCCATGGGAGCACGCATCGCATCGCACAGCACCATTGTACCGTGTATGGGCACCTTAACAGATATTAACATTTAGTTCTATACTTGTTTGTTTATTAAGTAGTTAACTTACCTGCACTTCAAAATGAGGAAACATCATAATAGTAATGTCAGCGTTCCCCATAGAGGTGAACAGCAGCTTTAGCCTTTAATGTACGGGATATCATATAACATTTATTTTTATAAATACTGCATATGCCTTGGTCAATTATGATCAAATTGAGAACAAATACAGTAATAAAGCCAGACTGGATATTAAACATAGAACAATGTAAGTGGGTGGTGCTTATAAGCTCAGAATCTCTAACACCTCTATAGCCAAAAAGTATTTCTATTTCTACATGGAAAAACAGAAAGCTCTTTCGCCTGTGGTGTGGAAAGAATCTAGTGTAATCAAGTAATGCAGACAGGTTTTCTTTGTGTTGTCTACCTTTGTTAAGCATTTATGCAGCAGCTGTCCGTAGCTCTCTCAAAAGCACTAAGAACATCAATGACTACAATTGTTCTTATTGAGGATTGAGTGTGTCATATTCATATACAAATAAATAGCAAAGTAAGCTCACATTATATAACAAAATAAGAAGTACCAAATACCTTGGGCAGAATGCTGTGCAAATTTATTCCCGAGAACAAACTCGCACCTACTTGCTTCTTCGAGCCTCAACATAGAGTCACTGACAGAGCACTGACATAAAGTCAGTGATAAAGTCCCAATATAGAGTCACTGACAGAGCACTGCCATAAAGTCACTGATAAAGTCCGAACATAGAGTCACTGATAAAGTCCCAACATAGAGTCACTGATAAAGCACTGACATAGACTCACTGTTAGAGCACTGACATAGAGTCACTGATAGAGCACTGACATAGAGTCACTGATAGAGCACTGACATAGAGTCACGGATAGAGCACTGACAAAGAGTCACTGATAGAACACTGACAGAGTCACTGATAGAGCACTGACATAGAGTCACTGATAGAGCACTGACATAGAATCACTGATAGAGCACTGACATAGAGTCACTGATAGAGCACTGACATAGAGTCACTGATAGAGCACTGACATAGAGTCACTGATAGAGCAGTGACATAGAGTCACGGATAGAGCACTGACATAGAGTCACGGATAGAGCACTGACATAGAGTCACTGATAGAGCACTGACATAGAGTCACTGATAGAGCACTGACAGAGTCACGGATAGAGCACTTACATAGAGTCACTGATAGAGCACTGACAGAGTCACTGATAGAGCACTGACATAGAGTCACTGATAGAGCACTGACATAGAGTCACGAATAGAGCACTGACATAGAGTCACGGATAGAGCACTGACATAGAGTCACTGATAGAGCACTGACATAGAGTCACTGATAGAGCACTGACATAGAATCACTGATAAAGCCCCAGCATGACGCCACTGGTAGAGCCGCAGCATAATGTCAGTGGTAGAGCTCTAACAAACATTTCTACAGACAAAACACACTGTACAGTAAGATACAGAGTT
The DNA here is from genome assembly GCF_055691185.1 of Crinia signifera. Classification (NCBI taxonomy): domain Eukaryota; kingdom Metazoa; phylum Chordata; class Amphibia; order Anura; family Myobatrachidae; genus Crinia; species Crinia signifera. Next base: position 304,633,949 of record NC_139217.1, on the reverse strand, counting down.
TACAATGGACTCTTCCTTATTTATTTACAATAAATAGAAACAGAAGGAAAGCTCATTTGTTCCATAAAAATATTCAAAATATGAGTGTAATTTAGGAGTATGCTATGTATGCAAAATATTTGTTTGCATATAACCATAGTGGCTGGCAACAGTCATGACAATGGTTATGGCATCCGTGTAAATAGCAATCTTCTATAGCGGTTACAGTGTGTCCAGAAATATTTTAATGCAGGGAATGTATTTAGCCTCAGGTCTGGATAAAAGATTCCTGTTTTATATTTCATACGCAACTCACTTTCTGTTTTTCCTTCTGTATTTCTTGTATTTTGGCACAGAGCCTTTGTATGAGATTATTGTAATCTCTGCAGATGTCACTAACTGGCATACAACATCACCTAGTCAGTCCTGTTCAGGCAGTTTATGGGTGTGTGCTGACCGGCACACATAATTACCCCTATTGGAATGGAATGGAATCACAAGCAGCTCTCACTAACAAGATAAAGATATATAAATGACAAGGAGCTCAGTAAAGTTGCATGCTTATTGCCTACAATACATTATGAAGAGTCACTAATGATTTTATGCCGCCAATAACATCTGTCATTTGCACAGGTCATTCCAATGGTCTTTATCACACTAGGGCTGTAATAATTACTTTTTAATTAAATTGGGATGATTTCATCACTAGCCATTTACAAGAAACAAGATTACAATTACATGAAACACATTACCATGGAATAACATTGTAATAGTTTTTTTTTTCTATGATCCATGTTGGCTAATTGCTGTTTGAGCCTATTAACTTTGAACTGTAAAAAAAAAAAAACACAGAAGAAAACCTAAACACTTAAACAAGGTATTTATGCGTATTGGTTTCCTTGGGTTAACCCAAGGAAACCAATACGCATAAATACCTCCATATCCAAAGGAATCCAAAGCGGGACTTCAGACCAATAAGGATCAGACCCATTTATTTTTACATTGCGATTTTACTTCTTTTATATTATATTGTACACAGTTGTGAATATTGATTGATGTATGTGTGTTTTTTATTTATATACCCAGTGCTTAAAGGCACAGTACTTAATAAATATTATGAATTGAAATAACCAACAGACATATTTCTAGCGCTCCACTTTTACCTTTGTTCTTTTGTATTTCCCTTAGGGGCGTGACACCCCCTGTAGGAGCAGCTTGACAAACCACCCTATTAGGCGCCCGTAAACTCCTAGCCGTAAGGCTATTAGTTATTCCCGTAATTGTTAATTTTATGCAACTATTATATTCCTCGTTAATAACTTAAAAACAGACACAGCTGGAGATCAATACCAAATTCTTCAGTAATCTTACCGTAACCCTTCTCTCTTCAGCTAATATATAAATGTATTGTCAATGATATACAAAGAATTTAAGGGTTCTACTGTTTTAAAATAATAAAAACCACCCCTCACCTAGATGTTTAAATTATATAACATTTAGGAGTAGTTACATTCCGGGCCAGATTAAGGGGGAGGGGCACAGGGGGTCAGTACCCATGGGCCCCCCTCTATCTAGGGGCACTCTGTGGTTGGCATGTATTTAATATATATATATATATATATATATATATATATATATATCTTTTTTTTTTTAGCTAAAGGTTTTTCTTCTACGATCCCATGGCAGCCTTAACATTGGGATTTCATCCCTCCTCCTCGTAATTAGACAGGTTACTTTTTTCCCAGGGACCTCCCCTTCCTGTATAAATCCCTGCTCCTCCCAGACCCTGGTGTCTTTTTTTCCTGTCTCTTTGTGTAGTTAGAGGCAGGAGTGGTTACTTTTATTTTGGGCTCACTTCGTAGATACAGGGGGTCACTAGGGGAAGAGCAACATGGAAGCGTGGTTCTAAGAGTACTTAGAGTACTAGCGGCACTATGGCAGCTTGGATGGAAGCAGAGGGATCTCTGAGCAAGCGGTGGTGCAGCATTACTGAGAGGCCAGTGGCAGTGACTTATTAAGCTGGTTTAAGGTAGGACACGTCCTTACTATTCAGATACCTCAGATGCTTAAAGGATATCTCTTATGGGAATATGTTCATTCAGGTTCTGACAGTATGGAGCAGCAGATACTGCCTTCCCCCACTAGAGAAGAGAGTGCCCCTGTGAGGTGAGCCTTGTTGTTGTTTTTTTTTATGCTAATAGGAATAGGGTTTTTGTTATAGCATAGTGACAGGCTTTCTTTCTCCATAGTGTGCCGGAGAATGAGGTACAGACTGGAGCTAGAAAGAAAACAATTAAGAAGAAGCATAGAGAAACATGCTGCATGAACTGTGACAGAAAGTTTGAATTTGTACAAGGCAAAACTCTATGTGAACAGTGTGAAGTGCAACCTAAGCAGGACTCAGGAGCAAGTAGTGATAGTCATACTAAGATGCTTAAGGATTTGATGGACTGGATGAGAGACTCTTTCGTGTCTAAAGCAGAGTATATGGAACAGCAGGGCTCTAAGAGGTCCAGGGATCAAGCAGGTCTGTCATATGATGATCCCAATACTTCTGATGAGCCTGACGAGGCACAGGTTGCCGATGATGAGCCTGATGAAATTAAGGAGGACACTAGAATATTCAATTTTGAGACAGTTGAGATTATTCTGAAGAATATGAATTATGAAGATCCGGTAACACCCGTGGGGGGGGCGGATGTATTATTTGAGGATAGGTCGAAAAAGACAAGATCCTTTCCTGTACACCGTGTAATCAAGGAGGTCATTAATAAAGAATGGACAAATGTGGAGAAAAAACAGGGCAAGTTGTTCCGAGTCGACCGGATGTATCCCATTAAAGATGATGAGTTTATTAAATGGTGCGGATTGCCAAGAATTGATGCAGCTGTGGCGGAGGTCACATCTCGCACTACCTTACCGTTGGAGGACGGGGCCTCCTTCAAGGATCCAATGGATCGAAGAATGGAGAACTCATTAAGGAAACTACACTTCTCCACGGCTGTATCTTTGAAGGCTGGTGTATCTATGGCATCAGTAGCCAGGGCCCTTAGGGTATGGTGTACCACTCTTCATAATGACATTGAGGAGAAGATCTCCAGACAATATCTATTAAAGAATTTAGAGGTGATCCAAAGATCGGTGGAGTTCTTATGCGAGGCCTCATTTTATGTGACAACATTTGCAGCCAGGGCTATGTCAGCTGGAGTAGCCACAAGAAGAGCTCTATGGCTAAGGCCCTGGGCTGCTGACTCCAATTCAAAGAACCGTCTAGTATCATTACCTTTTGAAGGAGCATTTCTATTTGGGACCAAATTGGATGCGCTAATTCATAGGCTCACGGGAGGTAAATCCTTGAAATTACCTCAAGATAGGAAAACTCGTTTCCAATATCCTTCAGGCTCTAGACAAGCGTTCAGAGAAGCCAAGTCTTATAGGCCGGGTAGGCCATACAGTCAAAGAGGGGCTTTTGCCTCTTCTCGCCAGTCCTTTCGTCAAAACATCCAAAGAGGTGGCAGGCAATGACAGTCAGCAGTTTCCCCCGGTAGGAGCCCGGCTGTTACTATTTGCCAGCATTTGGGGGAATTCAGTTCAGGTCATTTGGGTTCGGAACATAGTGTCCGAAGGTTATCAGCTGGAGTTTGCTCAGACACCGATCAAGAATTATTTTATGGAGTCGAGAGATCCAAAATCAAGGTTGGAAGAAAGAGAATTGAAGAAAATCATAGTCAATCTGTTACTAATAAGGGCGATAGAACCGGTTCCATCAGAACAAAGGATGGAGGGGTTTTACTCCAATCTTTTCCTGGTAAGGAAAAATACAGGGGGTTTCAGAACTATAATAGACCTGAGGCGTCTGAATCAATACCTGGAGGTAAGGAAATTCCAAATGGAAACTATGAAGACGATCACAGCAGGAGTAAGAAGAGGAGACTTTATGGTGTCTCTAGACTTGAAGGACGCCTACTATCATGTTCCGATCCACAACAGTCACAGGAAATTTCTCAGGTTTTCAATCAAAGGGAAACACTATCAGTTCACGTGCCTCCCCTTCGGGTTAGCCTCATCCCCGAGGGTATTCACGAAAGTGCTAATAACAGTGATAGCGAATCTCAGAAAGAAGGGGATTCTGTTATGGCCCTATTTGGACGATATTTTGATAGCTGCTCCCTCCAAGCAGATTCTAATGGGACAGCTCAAGATAGTCATGGAGTACTTGCAGTCGCACGGATGGCTAGTGAACGTAGAAAAGAGCCAGCTGGAGCCAGCACAAAGAATAAAGTTTCTTGGAGTGATGATAGATTCCGTGAGGTTCAACATTTCCCTGTCAGAGGAAAGATGTATGAAGATAAGAGATCTAACAGTCGCCTTGACAGAAAGAAGAGTTGTAGTTCTCAGAGATTGGGTGAGGCTTCTGGGAATGATGTCATCCACGATCGGGATAGTTCCGTGGGCTCAATGGAATATGAGAGAATTACAGTGGGCAGTGTTGCCATACCTAAAGAGAAGATGGGCAAAAACAGAGAAGGTGTCAATTCCAGACAAAGCAAGGAAATCTCTGTCATGGTGGAGCAAGCCAACCCTGAGGGACAAGGTGACGTCGTTGCGGGTGCCCAAGTTTGTAGTCATTACAACCGACGCGAGCCAGTCGGGCTGGGGAGCCCATTCCGAAGGAGAGACAGTACAAGGGCTATGGACAAAAGGAGAAAGTCTGAATTCATCCAATTGGCGAGAGGCCGAGGCGGTATGGAGAGCAATCGAGTTCTTTTCTCCAAGAATCAGGAAGTCAGATTTGAGAATCTTCTCGGACAATACCTCAGTCGTGGCCTACCTAAATCATCAGGGGGGTACGAAGAGCAAGTCCCTAATGAATGTAGTTGCGAAGATAGTGTCATGGGCAGAAGAGAATCTGAATTCCCTAACAGCCTTATTCATGCCTGGGAAACAGAATGTGCTGGCAGACTTTCTCAGTCGAAAGCAGATCCTCCCAGGCGAGTGGGAGTTGAATGGAGAGACCTTCAGGGAACTGACCAGCCGGTTCGGAGTTCCAGAAGTAGACCTCATGGCAACACATTTGAACAAAAAGGTAGAGAAATTCTTCTCCAGATATTGGCTACCCCAAACATCAGCAGCAGATGCCTTATCAGTCCAGTGGACGTTCCGGCTAGGGTATGTGTTCCCACCAATTCCATTAATTCACAAAGTGCTAAAGAAAATAATGGAGGATCAGGTAGAGGTGATAATAATCCTTCCTTTCTGGCCTCGGAGATCCTGGTTCGCAACAGTACAGAGATTGGCGATTCTAGGTCCATGGACCCTCCCACTGAGACCAGATTTGTTAAGACAGGATCAAGTGCTTCACCCGGATCCAGCTACTCTAGCTTTGACGGCTTGGAGATTGAGAGGAACTCCTTGAAGCAGAAAGGTCTCTCAGATCAAGTGGTGGCGATCCTGCTACAAGCAAGGAAGAAAGTTTCTTCGAATATCTACTATAGGGTATGGCGTACCTTTATCAACTGGAGAGGGGTAACTTTACCAATCCAAGAGACATCCACAGCAGAGGTTCTACAGTTCCTGTGTAGAGGGTTCTCCGAGGGTCTGGCCAACTCTACATTAAAAGTGCAGATCTCAGCCTTGAGCATTCTGGTGGAGAGGAGGTTAGCAGAAGAACAGTTGATTATAAGATTCTGTAACGCAATTAAAAGGATGAGACCTCCAATTAGAGCGCTAGTAGCATCATGGGATCTGAATTTAGTTTTGACGACCTTAATGAAACCTCCATTTGAACCCTTGTCCGAGACTTCGTTGAGATATTTAACATGGAAGACAGTATTCTTAGTTGCCATAACATCGGCAAGAAGAGTCAGTGAACTACAAGCCCTTTGGGCTGAAGAACCTTATTTAAAGATACTTCCAGGAAGAATTGTTTTAAAGACAAATACACATTTCGTTCCAAAGGTGATTTCTGAATTTCACCTCAATCAGGAAATCTCACTACCTTCATTCTATCCTGACCCACAGAGTGAAGAAGAAGAATTGTTACACAAACTGGACGTGGTAAGATGTATTACCATTTACCTACAAAGAATGGAGGAAGTTAGGCAATCAAGAAGCCTGTTCATCATCCCGGAGGGAGCCAGAAAGGGGCTTACACCTACCAAGCAGACCATCGCTAGATGGTTGAGAGAAGTTATCTCATTTGCATATAAATTGGAAGGAAGAGAAGTTCCGGCAATCATTTCGGCACACTCCACGAGGGCTACGGCGACGTCCTGGGCTCTGAAGGCGAATGCATCAGTCAAGGATCTGTGCGACGCTGCTACTTGGTCCTCAGTTCATACCTTTTCAAGGCATTATGAGCTAGATGTATCAAGAACTCAATTTGGGGGTCAAGTTTTGCAGAGTGTGTTTAAAAAGTAAAAATCTATAGAACATGCTATTGTGTCCCTCCCTTTCTTATTGGCTTTGGTATTTTTCCCAATGTTAAGGCTGCCATGGGATCGTAGAAGAAATTATCGGATTATACTCACCGATAATTCCTTTTCTTCTTAGAGACCATGGCAGCCATGGTTTGCCCTCCCTTTGTGTTCTTTTTTCCCAGGAATGGAAGGAGACACTCGAAAAGACACCAGGGTCTGGGAGGAGCAGGGATTTATACAGGAAGGGGAGGTCCCTGGGAAAAAAGTAACCTGTCTAATTACGAGGAGGAGGGATGAAATCCCAATGTTAAGGCTGCCATGGTCTCTAAGAAGAAAAGGAATTATCGGTGAGTATAATCCGATATTTTTGCATGGAAGTGGGGTAGTGCTGCAGCTTCACCTATCTGCTAATGTGACAATGATTAATGGTGCTGAGCATCGGGAGTCAAGGTACACTAACTGCACAAGTGTGCAGTGCATTACTGGGAGTTGACTAAGTCTCATGAGATTTTGCACAAGAGGTCAGAGGCTGAGCGGCTTGTGCTGAGCTCTGCTTGGTAGAGCTCATCACATGCTTCTCAGGCCCACGGAGGACAGCAGCAGCAGCAGCCTCGTCATGGGAGGGTTTTTAATCACAGGTAGCGTTGAGCATGTCAGGTCTCCTACAGAGTAAGGTACAGAGGGACAAGCAGAATAATTTAGAACAAAGGTCAGACCATAGATACACAACCAGAGTGTACACAGACAATGATCTAACACACAGATAATTTATTTCCAACTATTGTCACATAGAAAATATAACACAATAACCCATTATAACCTGTGAGAATACAACAATTCCTGATATATTTTTATACAAATATATGTTTATTTTTGTTTATATATTGAGTTTTATCAAAAGAAGGAACATTGATTGCTAAACATATAATTATGATGTTGACAACACACATGATCTACTTAATTCCTGACACACTATTACACCACCCACACTGTTGAGTGACAATTTATATACAGTACACAAACTTTCCAGATTTCCATCAGTAAGCGTTTTCATTATCTGAGGATTCACAACAATAAAATACATATGGAGAATTTCTTCCAGCATACACAATATAAGCGGAGTTGCCTATATAGAATAAAAAATAGTGCAAAATATAGCTGGATTCAATGTTTAAATAGAAATCTAGGACACCTCTAGACACAGTGGGGGAAATTTACCAAAATGGATTCGTAGAAAAAAGGTGTATTCGTAGGGAGAAATACACCTTTTTTTTACGAATTTGTATTTTCGGGATTTACAATCCCAAAAATACAACAATTCGTAGTCCTAAAGATGGAACATTCGTATTTGTAGTTACAAATACGAATGCCCTACACCATCGATAGGATACGACAGAAATCACCATTCAAAAGAATGGTGGTTTCTGATTTACTAAGCAGCCGTACTGACAATACGGCTGCTTAGTGGTGTGAAACACCCACGCAAATACGACAGGAAAATAGAACACCATTTTCCTGTTCTATTTGCGTTTTAGCCTGCACGGATCAGTCAGATCCGTGCAGGCTACAGTGTAAAAAAATAGAAAAATAAATAAATTTAAAAAAAAACGGCGTGGGGTCCCCCCCACAGCCATAACAAGCACCAGGCTGAAGGAGCCGGGGCCGGTAATTAAAAATCAGGGAACCCGACAAATAGGGGTTCCCCGATTTTTAACAACCAGCCCCAGGCTCCAGGTCCGGGGCTGGTTCCCAAAATACGGGGGACAAAATGAGTAGGGGTCCCCCGTATTTTAAGAACCAGCCCCAGGCACAACCAGCCGGCAGGGTAATGTCACAGCCGGGGGACACTTATAATATAAGGTCCCGCGGCCAAAACATTCTCCCTACCGACCAGTCAGCCTGGCCAGGGGCCCTGGGGGAGTGGGGACCCCCCCAATGAAGGGGTCCCCCCCCTCCAGGACTTACCTGACCAGGCTGAAGCCTGGTGCTGTCCTCGATGCCCCAGGGCGGTGGGCATCGAGCTGATAAATGGTGTAAAAAAAAGATGAACCTATTGTTTTTTACTGTGGCACTACAAGTGCCAGCAAGCCTCCCCAGCAAGCTGGGACTTGGAGAACCACAAGTCCCAGCCTGCTGGGCATTAAAGGGCCCGCTGGCACTTGTAGTTCTACAGTTAAAAAAATAGTGCACAAAACACACTGACACACTTTTAAAATAAAACTTTATTACACACAAAGCCCACTCATACTAATACTTACCTATCTTCTTCCCATAGGTCGCCCTGGTCCTGTGTCGGCGTCTTCTGGTCCTGTGTCGTCTTCTTCCTCCATGTCGACCGTCGCTGTCGCCGTCCGGATCCGACGAAATCCATTTGGGAAGCTGTGGAAGGAAACCATACTCACCTGTCCCAGCGCGACGTAGTCCAGGTAAGGGTCTTGGCAAAAAAACAAACCGACACCCCGAAACCAGACCGGACTGACGGAGACGCACGTGTGTTTGTTTACATCGTGCGGCTCCGCCTCCCGAATGCCGCTATTGGCCGCCTTGCGGCCTAGCGGCTCCTGATTGGCCGCTAGGCCGCAAGGCGGCCAATAGCGGCATTCGGGAGGCGGAGCCGCACGATGTAAACACCGTGCGTCTCCGTCAGTCCGGTCTGGTTTCGGGGTGTCGGTTTGTTTTTTTGCCAAGACACTTACCTGGACTACGTCGCGCTGGGACAGGTGAGTATGGTTTCCTTCCACAGCTTCCCAAATGGATTTCGTCGGATCCGGACGGCGACAGCGACGGTCGACATGGAGGAAGAAGGCGACACAGGACCAGAAGATGCCGACACAGGACCAGGGCGACCTATGGGAAGAAGATAGGTAAGTATTAGTATGTGTGGGCTTTGTGTGTAATAAAGTTTTATTTTAAAAGTGTGTCAGTGTGTTTTGTGCACTATTTTTTTAACTGTAGAACTACAAGTGCCAGCGGGCCCTTTAATGCCCAGCAGGCTGGGACTTGTGGTTCTCCAAGTCCCAGCTTGCTGGGGAGGCTTGCTGGCACTTGTAGTGCCACAGTAAAAAACAATAGGTTCATCTTTTTTTTACACCATTTATCAGCTCGATGCCCACCGCCCAGGGGCATCGAGGACAGCACCAGGCTTCAGCCTGGTCAGGTAAGTCCTGGAGGGGGGGGACCCCTTCATTGGGGGGGTCCCCACTCCCCCAGGGCCCCTGGCCAGGCTGACTGGTCGGTAGGGAGAATGTTTTGGCCGCGGGACCTTATATTATAAGTGTCCCCCGGCTGTGACATTACCCTGCCGGCTGGTTGTGCCTGGGGCTGGTTCTTAAAATACGGGGGACCCCTACTCATTTTGTCCCCCGTATTTTGGGAACCAGCCCCGGACCTGGAGCCTGGGGCTGGTTGTTAAAAATCGGGGAACCCCTATTTGTCGGGTTCCCTGATTTTTAATTACCGGCCCCGGCTCCTTCAGCCTGGTGCTGGTTTCGGCTGTGGGGGGGACCCCACGCCGTTGTTTTTTTTATTTATTTATTTTTTCTATTTTTTTTTACACCTTGCAGCCTGCACGGATCTGACTGATCCGTGCAGACTGCTAGAAATAATTCGTATTAGCGGCCGTATATACGGCCGCTAATACGAATCATTACACCATCGGAGGGTTACAAAGCAGTCGTATATGACTGCTTTGTAACTGATCCTCCGGAACACGACTTTGCATACGACTTAAACAGTCGTATGCAGTCGTAGGGAAAATACCAATACGAAAAACTAGGTTTTTCATATTGGTAAATTTCCCCCAGTGGGTGAGATTCATAGGCGAATCTAGGGGGTGGTCCGGGGGTGCACAGGACCACCCATTAGCACATTTTGTAGCTGAGGGATGGGGCTTTCCAACGAGCCCAGCCCCGTGTCTCTAGCCCTCTGGGAACCGGAGATACGGCCAGGCAAAGCTGGAACGTTTTCCCTATAGGATAACATGGGACCCCCACCCAGTTCAACGGCTGCCAGTTCCCCCTTCGGCATCACTGAAGCTCAAGGTTGATCTCAGTCGAACCCAAATCACTGGACCTTCAATCTGATACCAGGCTGGATCTATATGGGTTAATTGGTTCCAGGGATATTGAGGTTAAACCGTTTTTTTTTTTTTTAAATGTAATTTCATGACTGTTTATGTTCTTTGAGGGCAGATTTCTCTGGAACCAAACAGCCCAGTTTCACGGGACCAAAATCATTCGAAGCCAACTCAAAAGTTCTTCAATATGATACTGGTCTCATGTAAATGGGTCAGTTGGTTCCAAAGATATAGCTGGTTTGTTAAAGGGGGGTAGGGAGAGGAGAGTGGTTGTCTCTCCCCCTCACACCAGAAAATGCAGGGACTAGGCTGGTGTATAAAGGGTCAACCTGGGAATGGCCCTGCATGATCCTGGGACCATATTCCCGGGTAAATCCCTGCATTTAATGTTGTGAAAGGGGTATTATTTCAAAGGGGCATTACGGTGTGCAGCATCATGTGTAAGCGGCATTATGTGTGCAGCATGATGTGTAAGTGGCATTATGTGTGCAGCATCATGTGTAAGGGACATTATGTGTGCAGCATCATGTGTAATGGGTACTATGGTGCACGGCATCATGTGTAATGGGTACTATGGTGTACGGCATCATGTGTAATGGGTACTATGGTGTGCGGCATCATGTGTAATGGGTACTATGGTGTGCGGCATCATGTGTAATGGGTACTATGGTGCCATCAAGCAAGAACCCCCTAGCAATGAGCACGTAGGTAAGCAGCACTTATGTGGCAAATATGTAATGGGCATTACGGTTTGTTATATAGTATGTAATGGGCATCATGATATGTGGCACAATGTGTAATGGGCATTATGGTGTGTGGCCTTATGTGTAATTGGCATTACGGCGTGTGGCTTTATGTGTAATGGGTATTACGGAGTTTGCTAAAATGTGTAATGGGCATTACTGTGTATGGTCTAAAGTGTAATACCACACCCCTTTTTGTGATGCCACGCCTCCTTCCCATGAGGCCACGCCCCTTTTTGTCGCGCGGCTACGCCGCGCAAGGGTCCCCCTACTATTATGTCTAGTTCTGGGACCACCCATTACCATAATTCTAGATTCGCCTATGGTGAGATTTAATAGGATGAGAGATTCAGAAAGTGAGAGATTTGGGAAGAAATCTCCAGTTTTTTTAAAGTGGCAATCATTTACACTGCAAAACCAGTTCGATTTTGCAGTGTAAATGATTGCCGCTTTAAAAATACTGGAGATTTCTTCCCAAATCTCTCACTTTCTGAATCTCTCATCCTATTAAATCTCACAGTGTCTTCAGACCATAATATCTGTCTGTGGAGGGTTTTTTTTTATTTTTATAAAGGATATTAAAATATACATCAACCTGTTCATTATTCAGCTGTATCAGGCATATGAATTTTATAGGATAAAGTAAAAAAAAAAAAAAAAAAGCATTTACAATGTTGTATTTCCAATCAGGGCCGGTGCTAGGGTGTTAGGCACCCTCCTGCAATCTATAAATTTGCGCCCTTCCATACTTTACAAAGTGATCTCACAAGGAAGGGGCGTGGCCACACAATAAAACTCCCATTTCAAATTACCCCACACAGTAGCACAAGCATATTCACATTACACAGCACCAGTGCCATAACTAGACATGTGGGTGCCCTGTGCCAGAAAGGGAATTGGAGACTGCCTGACCACCACAGTCAAAACAGCGAGAGTGTGCGCTGAAGGCATGCAGCAAAAATATAGCAGCGTGGCCTCATGGGGAAGGGGCGTGACCATATAAAAGTACCAATAACACCGTAATGCCCATTACACATTATGCTACACCCACTGTAATGCCCATTATACATTATACCACACACAGTAATGCCCATTACACCTTATGCCACACATCAAAATGCCTCTTACACAATATGTCACACACCATAATGCGCATATGACAGTATGACACACATTATACTACACGTAATGCCCCGAGTACTCCTGCATATGCCCACATTGTTATCGCTGCTTATACATAACACCCACAGTTGGCTACAGTAGCAGCGCTGCTTATATAAAGATAATGTCCACAATTACTGACAGTAGTAGCGCTGCTTATACATAATGGCCACACCAGTTACCAAAAGTAGTAGCGCTGCTTATACATAAGGACACACCAGTTGGTGACAGTAGTAGCACTGTTTATAAATAATTTCCACAGTAACCAACATTAGTAGCGCTTCATATATAAATATATATATATATAAAACGCCCACACTAGTTGATGACAGTAGTAGTGCTGCTTACATATATGGCCCACACCAGTTACTGACAGTAGTAGCGCTGCCTATATATATGCCCACGCCAGTTGCCGACAGTGGTAGCGCTGCCTATGTATATGCCTACACCAGTTTCCGACAGTAGTAGCGCTGCCTATATATACTGTATGCCAATGCCAGCTGCCGGCAGTAGTAGTGCTCCCTAAACATATGCCCATGCCAGTTGCTGACAATAGTAGCGCTGCCTATACATATGCACATGCCAGTGGCTGACAATCGTAGCTCTGCCTATACATATACCCACGCCAGTTGCTGGCAATAGTAGTGCTGCCGATTCATGTCTACGCCAGTTGCCGACAGTAGTAGCGCTGCCTATACATATGTCCACGCCAGTTGCCGACAATAGTAGTGCTGCCGATACATATGCCCATGCCAGTTGCCGACAGTAGTAGCATTGCCGATACATATGCCCACGCCAGTTGCCAGCAGTAGTAGCGCTGCTGATACATGTCTTTGCCAGTTGCCAACAGTAGTAGCGCTGCCTATACATATGTCTACGCCAGTTGCCGACAGTCGTAGTGCTGCCTATACATGTGCCTACACCAGTTTCCGACAGTAGTAGTGCTGCCTTTCCATACTGTATGTCCACAAAAGTTGCTGACACAGTAGTACTCACCTAGTCCAGGCTGGCAGCTTCCTTTTTTCATCAGAGTCTTGCTCTCCATGTAGCTCTGCCCCTTTTGTTCGTTGTAGCCCTGCCTCCTCGTCTGTGTAGCCCCGCCCCTTTTTGGTCCCGGCCACTGACAGGGGGTTAGGAACCGAGATAGAGATCCCTCTGTGCTGCCAGCTCCGCTACCTGTCACGCTCATGCTCATGACAGGCACAGCAGCAGCCAGCAGCCACAGAGATCAGCAGAGGATGCAGGGCTGGGAGTGCACCTATTCTGCCTGGTGCCTGCCTGCCCTGCATTCTCTGTTGACCGGGTAGCACCGGCCCTGTTTCCAATAGATAATTGTGAAGTATTTTGATAAAACCTGGGAGTTGTAGCAGCTCTTTGACCACATGGTAAAGCGGCCTACACATGGGGAGATTTGCTGAGCATTGTGAGCGATGCTCATTCGCTCAGCACACAGCAATGTGGCCAGCGCTGTGTGCTGGGCTATCTGTCAGGGCCAGTGTTCTCCCGTAAGAACACTGGCCCTGGCCAGCAATTAACTAGATTTATCCAGCATGCTGGATAGTACTCACCGGGCAATAGCGATGGGCAGGGTCGTGCATCACTATGGCCCCTACACATGGAGCAATGTAGGAGCATTTTCTAAGCGATCTAACTAGAATGCCCTGTAATTGCCTCAGGTGTAGGCCCCATTGGTCCTTATTTGATTTAATTTTTGTTATGTACCCACTACTCTCTCTCCTTTATCCTTCTGGGTTCATTTAGAAAATAATAGATTTGTATAGGATATATTAAGAAAATAATATTTAATGATAGTGCACAGGAGACTTCCGGCTCCGCCCCCCGATGTGAGCGGTCGCACTTCAGGGGAGCTCCGTTGCTGCACCTAACAGCACAGCGTTAGAAACGGGAGACAGGACAGATCACCCACCCAGAAGCCCTGCCAGGCACTCCAGGAGGTGGACACGCTTCTCGACCCTCTGATGGCGTCTAAAACCGCCAAACAAAAGGCTGAAAAGAAAGCAGCCGAATCCAAGATGGCCGCCGCACTCGAGGCTATGCAGGGCTCACAGGTAAAATCCTCACTAACACCCCTGCTGCCCCAGCAGCACAGCGCTGCAGAGGACAATGATTCCCCAGAATTGTATGCCACTGTGGTCAAAGCCATTCAGGCTACTATGGCTCCTCTGATGGAGGCTCAGGCTGAGAAATTTACAGCAGCCATACATGACATCAAACAGCAGCTGAAGGATATAACCAGAGGGCAGAGGGAAACAGACAGCAGGGTGGGTGAAATGTTTAAGGACGTCTCAGACATGAAGGTGATTAACAGTGATCTGCAACAGAATGTTTACCAGCTTCAGAATAAACTGGACATGTTGGAAAACAGGTCCAGAAGAAACAATCTGCGAATAGTGGGATTGGATGAATCTCTTAAGGGGCCTGAACTTTTCAGCTTCCTAACAGACTCGCTACCAGATATGCTCCAAATTAAATCTGACTGCACGGGCATGGTAATAGAGAGAGCCCATCGCCTGGGCCCCCCCAGAAAGGTTCCTGACAGCAGACCCAGGGTAGTGATTTTTCGCTGCCTTAATTTCTTGCACAAGGAGGCGATTTGGTCGGCCTCCAGGAGGCAAAAAGATCTTAATTGGAAGGGGTCGAAGTTTATAATTTTTCAGGACTACTCTGCGGAGGTTACAAGGGCCCGTAGGGAGTTCACTCCGGTCTGCGCAAAACTATTCGCAGCAAACATAAAGTTTGCTCTACTCTACCCGGCCAGGCTAAGGATCCATGAGGGAGACTCCTTCAAGGACTTTATGACGGCTGCAGACGCAGCAGGTTACTTGGCGGAGAAAAACGCAAGCCCTGACCCGCAGGGAGTACCCTTACTTGAGTATTGACATTGTTGGTTTATAGCCCCCAAGTTAATACCAGAAACTCTTGCAGGACTGCTGCTTAATTGATCAAAATGGGCTCGGCTTCTTTAACTAGAGAGACAGAATCCGCAATGGTTGATGGGGGAGACGGGGAGTACTTCGTATGTTAAATCCCTTATTCTTACATAGACTTGTTCCAGCGTCGCCTCTCCACAAAAGAGGTTATAGCAGCAAAAGCGGAAAGTGATGCCCATAGGGGTGGGGGTCAGGAGGTGTGGGAATCATGGCACAGCTCTCGATATGGATCTCAGCCACCCTCCCCCTCCGAGTCCAATCCAGGATGGAGCCATTAGTTGCTATGATTGTTTCAAGACGTCAATGTTTAAAGACTGTGATGACTAACTCTCGTGTTCTAAATGTTTCAAGATTTACATATGTACATTTAGGTACAGGTGCAAAGGTGTCGGCTAGGCGCGACCCTGAAAATACCTGATAATTCTATGGTTGGTATTGTGGCCTCCTATAGTAGGCCCGGAAGTTCTATTATATTTCTAACTCAAAACGTCATACGATTTGGTTATGACATTTATTTGTCCGGTATGTATGTCCCCATGTCTGTCCATGTGTATCCTTGTGTTTCCTCCCACGCCCCCCATTCCAGATCTGAATTCCTAATTTCTACTTCTCAAATGTTTGAAAAATGTCTAGTTTAAAAGTTGGCACTCTAAATGTGGGTGGGATCAATACGCCAGCTAAAAGGAAAATTTTTTTGATATACCTGAATCGGTTGAAAATGGATTTAATGTTTTTACAGGAAACCCATCTCCTCCCCCCTGAGATTTTGAAGTTAAACGGGACACAATGGAAGGTTTTAGCGTCTGCCCATTTCAATTCTAAAGCTAGAGGTGTTGTGGTATTAGCCAGAAAGGGATTAGAAGTTGATGTCAAGAGGGTGGAAGCAGACCCGCAGGGGCGTTATGTGCTGTTGGAGGTACTGATTCAGGGGCAGAATCTAGCACTGTGTAATGCATATGGGCCTAACTCAAAATCTAGAGAATTTTTTGATATCTTATCAAATAAGATCCAGGAGTTTTCCACAGCAGATTTGATTCTGGGAGGGGATCTAAATATCGCTGCCTCAGCATTGTTAGACAGAAATGTAACACCGGGTGATAGGAGTCCAGTGGTCAACCCGGTCTTTACCCAACTATTGCAGCAATTACACCTGGTTGATGCTTGGAGGGCTTGTTACCCGACAGAACGTGAATACTCATGCCTATCAGCGGCGCACGGTACTCTATCCAGGATAGACTACGTGTTGACCACGACGGGTTTGTTTTCAAGGGTCATTGACGCAAACATAGAACCTATATGTATTTCGGACCACGCTCTATGCTGGGTCACTTTAGCCACAAGGGTAGATAAGGGCAAAATTAGGCAATGGAGGTTTCCCTCCCACCTCTCGAACTTACCTCCTTTCAGGAACATGTTGGAGACAGTGTGGTCTGAATACGTGTCTAACAATGCAGAAATGGAACTGGAAAACCCCATGCTATTTTGGCAGGCGTTTAAACCAGTAATAAGGGGCCACATTGTCTCCTATTGTAAGCTGAGAGAAAAAAACCTGAGTTCAAAATACTTAGAAACCCAACTAGCACTGACTAATGCCTTCCAGACCTATAAACAGGTACCATCCCAAACAAATAAGGTAGAATACCTGAATGCCAAACAGAATTTTGATAATATCCTGTCCACCATGGAGGCTAAGTACTCCTTTCGCAGAGATGCAGCCATTCACAGATTTGGAAATAAACCTGGTAGACTTTTGTCAAATTTATTGAAAGGTCAGAAACCGACTCCCGTAATTCAGTCAATTAGGTCCCCTGATGAGAAACTAATAAGACAAGCGGCAGGAATAACCCAAGTCTTTAGCGACTTCTACTCTCAATTATACCGCGCTCCGGAGGTGAATAGGGAAAAACAAGAGTCCTTCTGGGCCAAATTGAACACCCCCAAAATCTCAAAGGACCAGGCAGAAGCCTTATCCCTACCAATAACAATAGAGGAAATAATGGGGGCCATAAAATCTCTTAAATCAGGAAAATCCCCAGGCCCTGACGGGCTCACTAATGAATTTTACAAGATCTTAGCCCCAAAAATTGGTTCCCCCCTAGTCAAAGTATTTAATTCCATCCTGTCAGGATCACAAGTGCCATTATATTTCAATTCGGCTACCCTTAGAGTTCTTCCAAAACCAGGAAGGGACCTAGAAAAACCGGGATCTTATAGACCAATATCCCTACTTAACTCTGATTACAAGATGCTAACTAAGATCCTAGCAGAAAGATTAAAAAAAGTCATGCCCTCTGTCATACACCCAGACCAGACGGGGTTTGTGTGGGGACGTCAGTCGGTGGTGAATATTCGAAAAGTGCTTGCAGTAATGGAATGGATAAAAAGTCATCCCACAGATGGTCCTAATGTAATCCTCACGCTAGATGCTGAAAAAGCTTTCGATATGGTGAGTTGGGACCATTTGTTTGGATCTTTGGACAGGTTTGGGTTGCCAGAACAGTTCATCAAATGTATACAAAACCTTTACCACTCCCCCTCTACCCAAGTGTTGGGCAATGGGTACCTGTCCCCACCTTTTTATATTCAGAGAGGCACAAGACAGGGATGCCCGCTGTCCCCACTGTTGTTTGACTTGGCACTGGAACCTCTGGCCATAGCCCTGAGAGCATCGACCCAATACGAGGGGATCAGGGTGGGCTCTATGGAGACCAAACTTGCGATGTTTGCAGATGATATGCTGCTGTTTGCTTCAAATCCCTTAATATCCATCCCAGCTATAGTCCAACTAATAAATGATTTTAGCTCATTTGCAGGGTACAAAGTCAATTATACCAAATCTGAGCTGTTGGTGCTGTCTGGCGACCCGGAGCTGTTCAAACACCACCCAGACATAAGTCAATTCCCGCTGGCTGCGTCCTCATTCAAATACCTCGGAATACATATCCCAAAACGCATTGATCAAATTTATGATTTAAACTTCAAACCCACCCTGGCGAAAATCTCAAAGCAGCTTAAAGGATGGATGAATCTTCCCCTGTCACTAATGGGCAGGGCTGCAGTTATTAAAAGCATAGCTTTCCCTAAGATTGCATACATTCTCCAGATGTTACCATTGTCCCTGTTAAAGTCAGATAGCAGATCCCTCCAATCCACTCTCTCCGCCTTCTTGTGGGCAGGAAAAAAGGCCAGGATCTCTTGTGCCAAATTACAATTACCCAGAGAGGAAGGGGGCCTAAATCTACCTAATGGGGAATTGTTTAGTAAAGCTGTGGGCTTTAGATACATAACCAACTGGCTATGGGGGCGCTCCATGTTTACCAATTATGATTTAGAGACCGCACTTATGCATCCTTACTCGCCAGGGGCTCTCCTACACTCCCCTAAAAATAAGATTCCAAGAGATATTATGGAAAATGTTTTATTTAAAGACACATACAAAACGTGGGTGACCACGAATAAAAAATTATCCAGGTGTCCTCAGGTGTCGACATTCACAACGTTCTGGGGCAACCCATTGTTTGTCCCGGGGTTGGATAATGCCACATATCTGAACTGGCGGGAGAGGGGCATCTCGGCGATAAGGGATGTGTATGATCCTGGTGGCGGGATGCTCTCTTTCTCGGCTCTGAAAGAAAAATACCAGCTATTACATACCCACTTCTATATGTACTTACAAGTGAGACACTTTATACAGACCCAACCCAAGGCAAATGAAGGACAAATGGTAAATGACCCGATTCTCACCCTTCTTACAATCACCCGCACCTCTACATATAGACTTAAGCTATACTATACTCACTTAACTAACTTGACAAAAGATAAGTTATGGGAGAAATCCCTAATCAACTGGCAAAAAGACATCCCCAGCATAAGAGAGGTTGATGATATTATGGTACACCCCCTATCAACGTTTAAGTATTTGTTCTCAGCTTTACTGCAAGAGGTGTTCTTTAAAATAATCTCTAGAGCTTACTTGGCACCGATACAAAGGGCGCATATAGTACCAGACGCATCTGATAGATGCGTAAAATGCAACAGAACAAAAGCAACCCTGTTTCACAACCTATGGGAATGTGGTAGAGTGGCGAATTTTTGGAATAAGGTGGTAAATTTTGTGAATTCAGTTTTTAAGATTAGAGTGTCAAGGTCTCCAATAGCCTGTCTAATGCTAAACTTCAAGGAATGGGATCTGGGAATCTCAAAGAAATTGATCACTCCAATCCTATCGGTTATCCTATGTACTGCTAGTAGATTGATATTGAACCACTGGATAAAAAAATCCACCCCATCGATCACGGAACTCAAAAGTGTTATTCTTAAAATGATATATATGGAAAGGAGAGCGACACTACCAGACGTGGAGAAAGGTGTTCTTCGTTTTTATAAAAAATGGGGCCTGTACATAGATCAATTGGATGAAAGTACGAAAGATCATATTCTGAAGCTGTTTGATAACACTACATGGTATCTGTATAGGAGAATATCTGATGGTAGAACTGCATAGGATTGTTATATTTCTAGTTATGTTTTAGGAAATGGTGTATTCCTTGTGTGCCAACGTCCTCTGAGACGAATATGCGAAGGAGAAATGCATTTATAGTCATATGTATATAATATATGGTGACAGATCTGGGGCAACCCCCCCCCCTCCTCCCTTCCCCCTCCCTCCCCCCTCTGTGTGTTTATGTGATACCCTTTTCGTATGCATGTGATGAGGTGAATGATTGTTTGTTTATATGCTCATGTGTATAATGTTCAGTTTTGTAATGTTTCTCAGACTGGTTCCCTGGGTACGGGAAAATTAGGACAGGGTTTCTTGGCTGTCCGCACTGGATGCGGCGCTGGGTACTCTTAGTTTATTAAAGGCAGGGAAGATTGAGATTAGACAAAGATTTGACATAGGTCCGATGTGATAGTTTTCTAATGCCTGTGTGCACTGGTTTGTGTATTCTGATTTCTGTATCCCAAGAGACAACTTATTGTGAAATCAATGTGAAATTTATGTTTTGAAAAAACTCAATAAATTGTTTTGAAAAAAACAAACAAAAAAAATGATAGTGCACAGTAATTAGCTATGACTATATTTTACTTTTATATTTATCACCTCAAATCACTTTTCTGTTGGTGGTTAGGAACTTAGGACTGTGCAAACTAATAACACTGTATGAAGTGGAGTTCATTGACTGTTTCGCTGTCACATGTCATAGCCAAAAAAATCAAACCAATAGAAAATAAATCTCTACGTTTTTCTCCAATGAGCATTGCTGTCTTATAGGGGGATGCTAAAGTCTTCTACAGATTGGAGAAGTGGAAAAATTGAGGTTTACCACAGTAACCAATAAGCTTCTACGGGTCTACCTATCATTTTATAACACCTGTGCATAAAGAAGTACATTGCTTGACCAATGTTGCTTTTGCATTTTGCAGAGGATCTTTGCATTTTGTAAATGACCTCTCCTATAAATAAAGAAAACGTTCAAATTGTTCTAGTGATACTTCGCTAATGGTAATGTGTAGAATAAACCAGCTGTATCACATTTTCCAAACCATATAGATGTTCTTTTATGTAGTAGTGTCAGTTTGTAACAATGTTTGACATTCTCTGTACAGTGATGGGGAGCTAAGTCTTGTGGAAACTGTCTGATGTCAAAACTAATTACTGATATATGTTTACCAAGCTTTGAGTTAATGGATTGTGAAGCCGCCATTTACACAGTACTTCATTCATTGAAGTCAGTGTTTTGTTTTAACCTCTCCTGGGAGTCTGTGTGTATTTCACTGCTACTACCTTTGGTCATTGACTATTTAAGGTCTGCAATATTTCAGTAGTGATCACCGGGACCAATGCACAGCACATAATGGGACCTAGGCTAAGCTAAGAATGTTCTGTGCTTAGCTGTGCACATAGGGAAGGCTGCCGGCCAGTTCTTTGTGCTCTATGGACCTTAATGGAGCTTTCTGAATCCAACTACGTCCATAATAATCTCATATCATAGCCCCAATAAAGTAATGCATACTTGTGTTCAAAAGGTCAACAGTCATAAGGTCGACATGGTCACAATGTCGGCATTCAAATTTAGACATGGTCACAATGTCGACATGAAACAAGTCGACATGAGCTTTTAATGTTTTTTGGTGTCTACAGCATGTCAACATTGGTAGGTATGGAGTATGGACACCATCCAAGTGTACCGTGTCCCCTCGCTACGCTCGCCATGCTTTGGGCACGGTGCCTCTCTGCGCTCGGCACATTATTATATTCTCCCACCACGCCATAGTGGATGGTAGGGTATGAAATACCACCTGTCGCTCAAAAAAATGTTTAAATCTCATTTTGACCTATTTCATGTAGACCTTTTCAATGACGACCGTTTGACCATGTTGACATTCTGAATGTCGACCTTTTGACCATGTTGACTTTTTGACCATGTCAACCTTTTGACTATGTGGACCTTTTGACTGTTGACCAATAGTTGTTAACCTTTTGACTGTTGACCTAGACATTGTAGAACCAGTGACTGCATACCATAGCCAGGACCTTACCGTAACACAGCTTTTGCGTCAAATGTAATTTAATTTTGATCTCTTGAAAAAGAGGTGGCTACATAGGCATATTAAATCATACCCATCATTCCTAAACCCTTCCTCTAACTTATATGTGAATACACCTTTAAATTAAAGCTGATAGCCTGCACATTAATACAATATGAATTATATAACTATAACTTGAATGGTTTAGTAAATAGCCAAAATAACAGATTAAGGGCCAGATTCTCTAAGCTTCAAAAGTGGAAAAATGGAGAGTGATAAACAGCCAGCCAATCAGCTCCTACCTGCCATGTCACAGACTGTGTTTGAAAAATGTCAGACAGGAGCTGATTGGCTGGCTGTTTATCACTCTCCATTTTATCACTTTTGAAGTTTAGAGAATCTGGCCCATTGTGTTAGTGGCCAAATATATTTGGACCTACTGTAACTGTATATAGCAGCAGCATGGCTGTATCTATAATTGGATTAAGATGTTGCAGTGCACATGGGCCCCTGTGTCCAGAAGGGTAACCACTGCACACCCTGCACCCATAGATTTTGCTTACTGCTCCACTGGTGTGCACAGACATGGCACCTGCATCATTTGCTTAGAGATCTGTGTATGCACATTAGAAAGAATACTGCAGAACTGCACACAAGTTGTATACTTTGGTGCAGATGTGTTATAGCAGCACGCATTGTGCCACTATAGCACTTCCTGCTTTGCCTCTTTACCAAAGTGATGTAGGAGAAAGCAGTACTGACAGCCTAGCAGCCTTATGTAGCAACAGCAGCCTTGAACACAACAGTGGCAAAACCCACCCAAACAAACGGAAAAAAACCCAGTATACAGTTACCATAGATAGCATGTTACTATCTGGTTATACACAGTGGCAAATTCAGGATTTTTAGAGGGGGGTTTCCACATGTAATCCAAAATCTGCCACTCTGCAGCGCATTGGAGTAACTACGGGGGTCTGGAGGAGTCGTAAAAGCCCTGAATATCTGTCTTTTTATACACTTTATACTGTATGAAATACAGTATTAATATTTAACAGTACAGATGGTCTATAGTATAGGCTGTTTCAAACGTTTAAGTAATTGGTCAGGACAAGCGGGGGCAAACGCAGGATTTTCAGAAGGGGGTTTCCAGAGGTGCGGAGCAAAGTACGGAGATGGACACTTAGGTGACCCAGTATATGTTTTGATGTTCCGCGGGTGGTAGGGGGTATTATATCAACCGCTCAGCATGTAGGGCCTGGATCAGTAATTTCCACTAATTACCCCTTTACTGCACTGATGGTGGGAGATGAGGTGGGAGAAGGGGGCATTGGGCTGAATGCAGGGGCCCTGATACATAACTTCCAGGGTGGTAGGGAATGTTTAATATGCAGAGGAGGGGTGTATAGTGGAGTGGGCTTATTATTCATAATTTTCTGGTGGGAGGACAACTTGCTTGACTGCAAATATCTCCAGTTTCCGGAAATAGATTTCTTAGATTTTAATGGAATTAAAAACTAGAGAATCCCACCTACCAAATGGTACTGGGGACGAGGGGATCAGAGTTCAGGAGGCAGAGCAATCTGCCAAGGAGTATATAAAACTACATACCAGGTGTGTGGAGCTTGAGCAGTAACCAGCTGCTTGAAGGCTGATATCTCTGGTTCTGGGAACAGTAGAGACAAGCTTCTAGTGTTTTTCAAAGGGGGAGAGTCACAGATTTTGGAATATATCCTCAGAAAATCTCTAAGTCAGACAGAACCTGAAATATCTGACTGGGAACAGCAATTAACAGGCTTGGATGGGGACCACTGCTTTGAAGTCAGATATCTCCGGTTCCCAAGGTCCGATTTTAAAAATTCTTGTACTCTTGGAAAGAGGGGATCCTCAGCTTTCAGACAATGGCCCTTAGATTCCTGGGGGGGTTTCTGGGTACTCGGAAACCCCCCCTCCGTGCGCTACTGAGGACAAGGTTAAACATAATTCCTTAATACACAAACATAATAGAAACAGCACTGCACTTTCTATGCTCACAGTCTCCCACTTTACGGTAAGGCTCCTGTCTATTCCTCATGGTATCTGGTCCAGTGCAAAGATTCAGGGCTCAAATCCTCACATACATTAAATGTCATCATTTAAGGCACTTGCCAAGAGGAGGGGGGTTGCCAGGTAACCAGAACCCACCCACCCCCACCCCCAGCATTCGCCTATGATACATCATTGATGGCAGTGGCGTAACTATAGGCCCGCAGCCCCCGCGGTGGCGGGGAGGTGCTGAAGGGGTGTGTGCGCCAGGGGGCTGCGGGACTATTGTTACTCACTGTCTTCTGGCGCCGGTGCTTCTATCTGTGCCGGGTCCCAGCTCTCACGGCCTCAGCAGGCATCGCACAGCCCTCTGGCTACTGCTGCAGCGCTGCTAATACAAAAAAGTGACACTCGGAAAATGGCTGCCCCCATACTGCTGTATGGGGGACAGCCGTTTTCCGAGTGTCCCTTTTTTGATTAGCAGCGCTGCAGCAGTAGCCGGAGGGCTGTGCGATGCCTGCTGAGGGCTTGCAATGCCCTATGCTGCCTGTCTACAGGGAGTGTGTACGGCGCTGGGACCGGGCTCTGACTGCTCTTTACTGCCAGGGAGTGTGAGGAGCTTGCAGCACTGAGTACACGCTCCCCTTATTACTTCTTCTTTAGAAGCCGGCAGGGGGGGGGGGGGGTTGGGGGCGCCCCTCTGCATTTTCGGCAGGGGGGCGCAGAATGACTAGTTACGCCACTGATTGTTAAAAAAGTAGTCAATGTAGAAGATAGATCATCAATGAATTTGGGTCCCTAGTGGGAGGAAATGTAGCAATACACATACTGTACATTGCAATTTTGGCAGGTGATTTTAACTAGCTAGTCATAATGTGTAAGGTAAGCTTAAATTGCACGATGTTAAACATGCAGTCGATATCAATGTGCAGCCTGCTAAGTCAGTATCGCATAGCAAAAAAGACTGTGCAGGCAAGTTTGTTTTGACAGTTTGTTCTTAGACTATCATAGTGAACATAGACAAAATCTCCAGTGCATATAATTAAAATCACTTGGTCAAAATCGCCCACTTGCAAAATATCACACTCTGTGTACTCTCCTTTAGATACAGTATTTTAGGTTTGTTTTCAAATATGCATTGTAAATCCTTGTCAATCCTGTTGTTTTAAGGGGACAAACATATACATTGCTCAAAAGCCTCAATCTGGGCCCGGTAAGAGAGATTGCCTTGTTAAAGTCCATTACAATTTAATGGCAGACCAAATCACATTTCTTGCCTTTGATTTATGACCCACTCTAAAAGATTGGAAAATTAAAATAGTCTTTCCATATATCTGGCACAGAAATCCATTTTGCAACAAAGCTGGAAGGAATCCTAGTTGTTGTGTATGTTTGTTATTTATTACACAGTTGTAAATGTGCTGGTGAAATCTCTATGGAATAGCAGATAAAGTACAGAATGTATGGGGGCATTAGTCCTTAATCCGCAGACCTAGATTTCACCATGACTTAATAAACATGCACAGCTCAATTTCTCTTTAGACTTGTACGGATCTAATTTGTTATGGCATGCAAGTAAATTGGTTATCAAAATACATCATGCCAGAAATGTAAGCAATGTTGCTTATTCAACCATTTTAAACTCCCTTCTATGCCAGAGGCAATCTGTGCCTTAATATCATCCAAGTAAACACAGGCTCAGTGCTTTGCCATAAGTGTAACACTGATTTATAACTATATGTAAGCATATGTTGATGATTAGTATTGATTGCTTCATAAGTTATTATGCCAGTATAATTGCCTGCATAGATCGCACGTGAGGAAGCTAAAAATGGTTGTAGACCATTAACAATTATGTCAATATTTTTATTTAAATTCTTTAAGATGCGTGGAAATTGTTTAAAGCAATGTTAGGTGGGTAAACGGTAGTTATGGAAGTAACCATGTTTTAAGGAACAAATATTATACCACCCAACTCTGGATTTTGACAGGAGAGTCTAAATTTTTTGGGACTGTCTTGCTGTACCACCCGGGTAACAGTGTCATATGGTGGGAGGGCAGGGCAGTTGTGAGACCCCCTGTCATGTGCTACTTTGCATAGCAGCAGTGAATAGATGCTATGTGTAAACCTGTTAAAAACCTGGAAAGAAACTGCCAGTCAGCCCTCTTTGGTAGCTAAAAAGGTTCCAGAATTCCAGGTGCCCATTGAAGTCATGCTTACTCCTGAACAGAAACAGCAAGGAGTGAACTAGGTGAAGCGCTACCAAATGTGTTTTCTGCCATTCCGGGAAATACACAGATCATCCAACATGATGTTGTGACTCCACCCGGGGTGGTCATTAAACAAAGGCCATATCACATACCTGAAGCAAAGCCGGGCAGCGGTAAAGCAGGAGGTGGAAGAGATATTACGCCTAGGGGTTATAGAGGAATCCACCAGTGAGTGGAATAATCCTATTGTCCTAAGCCTTCAGGTGCTTTAAGGTTCTGCAATGACTTCCATAAACTAAATCAAATGTCCTGGTTTGATTCTTACCCTATGGTCTGGGTTGATGAGTTGGTAGAAAATTTAGCCAATAGTCAGTATCTGACTACACTTGATTTGACAAAAGGTTATAGGCAGATTCTGCTGACTGAAGCTGTTAATGGAAAAACAGCCTTCTCTACGCCAGAGGACTTATTCCAGTATAAAGTGCTGACATTTGGTTTACATGGTGCCTCAGCGGGATGCAGTTAAGATCCCGGCGGTCGGGATCCCGGCGTTCAGAATCCCGACGCCGGAATCCCGACCGCCGAAATGCCGACACTTTCTCCCTCCTGGGGTGTCCACGACACCCCTGGAGGGAGAATAAAATAGCGTGCCGAGCGTAGCGAGGCACCGGGCCCGCTGCGTGGCGAGCGCAGCGAGCCCGCAAGGGGGGGCGATCCACGTCCCCCCCTTGTCGGCATTTCGGCTGTCGGGATTCCGGCGTCGGGATTCTGAACGCCGGGATCCCGACCGCCGGGATTCAATACTGAATCCGCCTCAGCAACCTTCCAGAGACCTATGAATAAGTTGCTGAAATGCATCTGCGCATCGGTCGCCCGTGCGAACACATGGGGGACCGAAGCGATTAGAATAAGGTCCTATGACTCTTTACCTCTTATACCGATAATTATAAACATAACAACTTTCAATGGTATACAAGTAATATCTGACCAGAAGCTATAGTGTCAAGAAGATGTTGATTTTCCACAAGGCGACCTAGGCGTCTGCCTAGGGCCCAGGAGGTTCCAAGGCTCCCCATAAAGATATCCAAAACATTCCCAGTGGAGCATTGTAAGACTACCACGTGATGTTATGACCTCACACAGACCTGCCCACACTCTGAAACTCCTTTATGTTCTTTAATAGGATAAAAAAAAATGTGAACACACAAAATGGTCTAATCCACTGTATGTGGGCAGGCAGTTTACTTTAAATGTGATAAAGCTATTAAGTTTATTTCCAAAAGACTTAGGGCAGGATGTTCTAACATCTGCAGCCCTGTATCTGCCGGCCACCACATTCTTAATGACCGCAAATTCTCTAACATATGCGGTCATTAACGCAAGGGGCAGCTCTTGCGATAAGACATGTCCCTTGCGATGCGGCGCCAGTGCTGGACTTCCGGGTCTGCGGTAAGAAGCCCTGCGGTGCGGTGACACTGCGGAGGGGGACAGAACATACAGAAATGCGGTAAAAACCCTGATAATGGGGTTTTTACCGCATTTCTGTGTTAGAGAATCGCCCCCATAGACCCTGATTCAGATATGTACACAATGCTGATGTTCACCCAGCTGAGCACTTATTGGTTTACTGTGCACGGGCCAAGGTACTGTATCAATGCCACCTGCAATCAGCAGCAAAAATCTAGTGCTATGGATCGTCAGAGGGAGGAGGGCCCCAAACCAATATTTTGCCTAGGGTCCCCATGAGGTCTAAATCCGCCTCTGGTGCCAAGGGTGGTTTACAATGTAATTCCCTTGCACAGTGGCGAAGCTACGTTTTGGGCGCCCCCCCGCCGTTAGGGGGGGGCGCCCATACCCACCCCCGCTGCCGCCCCGTCAAGCACACCCGCGCCGCCCCGCCGCCCATGCTAACCCCCTCCCCCGCACAGTCTTACCTATCGCGCTGGTCCCGGCGGCTCCGTTCTTCTGCTGAGGACCACCACAAAATGGCCGCCCCCATACAGCAAACAGTTTCAGAGAACAGTGTGCTATATAGGGGCGGACATTTTGTGGTGGTCCTCATCAGAAGAACGGAGCCGCCGGGACCAGCGAGTTACGTAAGTCTGCGGGGGATTGGGGGGGGGGGGGGTAACTATAGCACCGCAGCCCCCGGCGCCCCCACATGCACAGCGCCCCCCCGCGGTGGCGGGGGCTGCGGTGCTATAGTTACGCCCCTGCCCTTGCACACAGACACATGCTATGGTGATTTTAAGAAACCTCCACACTCCACAGAATTTAGGTTATGACTCCAATGCTGAGTAGCAGCAATGCTAGCCACAGTGCTACAGAGATACATACATCAATGGAACTCCTTCTTGATACTTGTTGACAATTGTTTTGTTAAGGAATTCTAAATGTAATGATTAACTGATTTTACAAGCAGAAAGTTTTAACACAATTTTTGTCTACTAAAAAATGATAGCTTAATGAATTTACTGTAAAAACACAGTGAACACAGTAAAGAATAAACATTGAATAATCACACAAAGGGCATCTAATATAAAGAAGGCACTAGTATGTTTAATACGTTTATTCATCTTCTGTATAAAATAAAGTATGAGACAGTAATGCCTTACATAGATTTACCCCTTTTCAGGTCCAACGTCTAGTCAAGCTCAACAGCCCTAGCGCTAACAGCAGATCCAATGGTGAGCCACTTTAAAATAAGAACATTAACATTGTTCAACATTTAATGTAGACCATTTTTGGATAAAGAAATAAATTACATTTTTTAAAATTAGTTTAAACAATTAAACCAAATTGTTTGAATTGCAAAAAAAAAATAAAAAATGGACTGCAAAGGGTTAAATATTTGAATGCAATCAATCCTTGTAACCTTTGCTCATAAGTTATAACTGTCATTTTCCATACCTTTTACCGCTTCTCTTTCCTAAAATATACTCTTTCCAACTCCCTAATGTCCGTCTATGGAATAATGCCCAAATTTCTAGTTACAAATTGGCTTGGACAAGGATTTATAGAGATGTAAATTTATGTACTCCTTTCTTAAATCAAAGCTTTTGCTTAACATTACCGTACCCTGGAATCTAGTTATTCACACATCAAACATTGTACCATAAGAATCCATTCTGTTGTAATTGCTGATTGCATATAAGCTTATGAAGTCATTGAGGTGTAGGTAACGATATCGTTTATTGATGTCCTCCGTTCCCCGCTCTGTACAATGCAGTCATTGATAATATAGTCAAAGCTGAGCTGCATGTACAGACAACGGAGGACATCGCTAACAAACTATGGGAGCGCACATGCAGTATGTGGTGAAATTGAGCATACACACTGGATGACATTACAAACAATGTCACTCAGTAGGGCCAAAATGAGCAATATCATTTTTAATATTGCTTAGTGTGTGTGGTGGTTTAGGGTGATTTTTATGAGTGACTTACCGTTGCATGAGCAGGACACATTATATAGAAAATGACATCCAACGCCCGACAGTCAATCTCAGTGCATCATTATTGAGCTCTGAAACTATGACAGTTGGTCAACTCCACCTGTGCACCTTCCCACTCCACCTGTGCACCATTCCTGGGTCACCTGGATCATGTGACCTCCCGGATGGTCTTCAAACTATCACAGTTGCAAAACCCCACTAATCAGGGATACTCTGTGATATCGGCTTCTAGGGGGGGTGAAAAGGGGTAAAATGTTCTGCCCAGCAAACCCTTGCCTGGTTAGAACCGGTCACATCAGTTAGTTCTTTATTATACTTACATCTTTGTATTATTCCAATCATTTTTTTATACAGTATGTATAAATCTGGTGTGTTGCTGTGAGCTTTATTTGACATTACACAGAATTTTTCTAAACTAATAAAAATTCCCAAGAAAACATACAGTTTATATACAAAAAGAAAAAAATAATTTCACAATTTTGAAGAGACCTTTGTTACCCTGTCGCTTTAATTTTATGACCTAGACAGGTCAGAAATAACTTAAATGTGCGGTCTGAGTTGGGTTACTGAAATCAACTGACTGGACGGAATTAGTTTGTATAATGGAATTATTGTTTACATTTTTATTATGCTAACATAACAGACTGATTTAAATACTAAAATAGCTATTTTATAGTGTAGACTAGATTAATATAAACATTCACATTAATTAGTGTGAAATACTTGAAAAGTGCCATTTCGGACACTGGCTTAGGCAGCACAGGGAGTAAATTTATTCCATCTCGGTTGCTGGACTGTTGCCACCACCAGCTATATAATAATGATGGCAACCAGCACCTTGATGTGGAAGCTTATGTCTGCCATTTGCCCGGACATGATCATATGTTTGACCACAAATTGAGCAGTACATATGTTTATTATTGAGAACTTTGGTAAATGCGGTTGGAAAATTACCATTGTCTGCTTGTCTTTGTGGTACTTTGAGTGTAGTTACAGGCCACAGTGCCAGACACTGAAAAACTAAAATTCTAGGACTATTTTCTATAGAATGTGGGGGAATTGCCTGACAAAAGTTGAGGGTCTGATAACATATGTGAAACAATTATTTAAATTATTTAAATTATTTAAAACGCTTTTGAGCGTAATCTGCATGCACTTTCTCTTCTACCAAAGGCTGATGCAGAATCAGAAGAATGACTGCTTTATTATTTTCTTTTGTCATGATTAATTGATATAATTGTTATTTGTTAACAATATTTGTTATTTGTTAATGTGATCTTTTTTCCTTTATTATTAACTAAAATCCAGTTAACACATGTCATCATTACTGTCTCAGATGTATGATATGGTAGGTGTGAATGTGTTCCTGAAACACCCCCACTATCCACGTCACCCCGAAGCGTGGCGAGCGCAGCGAGCCCCGCCAGGGTACGCATTACTCGTCCCCCCAACCTTGACATACCCCCACTATCCACGTCGGCGTGGAGTTAATTTTATAAAGTGTGGCGAGCGCAGCGAGCCACCGAGCCCGAAGCGTGGTGAGTGGACGCGGATTACTTTACATGTGTTCCGTGTCCCCTTTCTTCGGGCTCGGAGGCTCGCTGCGCTCGCCACTATTTTATAAAATCAACTTCACGCCGACGTGGATAGTGGGGGTATGAAAAGGTTGGGAGGACGCGTAATGCGTACCCTCGTGGGGCTCGCTGTGATCAACATGCTTCGGGGTGACGTGGATAGTGGAGGTGTGCTATATCCCATTACATGACATAGACATGTACACTGGAGGTGTTGTTCTAAATCGCTATGCACACAAAATCGCATGTGATCGCATGCAATTTTGCGTGACATGCAATGCGATCCGCCTCCAGGATGCAGTGAATAAATTAACTAGTGAGATTGCATCGCATCCCATCCCATCGCACGGCACAAAAATGTGGCATGCGATGTGATTTCTCTACGCAGATTATCCAACTAAGCAAATAGCTTAGTGGGTGCCCAGAAAAAAGAAAGTACCCTACAAATTGCTAAAAAGCTGAATTCCCAAATACAGTGCCTGATTATACTGTGCAAAACAGAAAAGGCAGAACTCAATAATTGCATTACGGCGGCTGACCATCACTGCAAAATTTATTTTATTTATTTATTAACAGTTTCTTATATAGCGCAGCATATTCCGTTGCGCTTTACAAAGGGGATAGTTTAATACAACACAAAACTTTCAATAAAATATTGCAGCAAAATCGGTTGCTGAGAGTCTGGAAAGCAGTTAGTCAGGGGAACAGAAGCTGCTAAAGTAGTTTTGTCGCAAAGGTAAAGGAGAGGAAGAAGGCAGTAGTTTCACAGAGTCTGTCTAGATATTATGGGAAATGTATACAGGTTGAGTATCCCGTATCCGTATATCTATTATCCGAATTATTCCAAAAACCGTGGTTTTTGGAATCATTCGAATTTTTTTTTTTTTTTTTTTTTACCCTCCCTAACCCTCTTTTTATACTTACCAAGTCCCAGGGCGTCCACAGCAGGCCTCCGGCATCTTCTCCAGGGTCTCCAGCGGTCCCAGGAATGCCTTGCACGAGTGTGCGCGCGCGCCGGTGACGTCACCGTTGCGCGCGCACACTCGCGCAATGCATTCCTGGGACCGCTGGAGACCCGGAGAAGATGCCGGAGGCCTGCTGTGGACGCCCGGGGACTGCGTGGACGCCGAGGGACCACCGGACACCATCAGGGGACAGGTAAGTATGGCTAAAACAATTTATTCTAAAAACCGGAATATTCCCCTATCCGGAATGCTCGTGGTCCCGAGCATTTCGGATAGGGGATACTCAACCTGTACTTTCATACTTCCTCAAAATGTGTTATCTTTATATTTATATAGTACACATGAAAATAGGTCCATTTTGTGAAAGGAACTATGAGGATTATTAATATCTGATTGCACAGCTGCAAATTGGCAATTATCAATAGACACATGTATGGGGATGCGTTTACTGACAGGAAGCTGGCATATTGGGATGGTAACCGGACATTTTCTGGGAATATCAGGGAATACTCAGACGTACGAGGATAAGCGTGTGACACCAGCTCCGGCCCCGATCAGACTGCTTCTATCGCAGCCGCTGAGTAAGTCCTGAGCTAGGCACAGACTGCACACACTGGAAATATCATTAGATGGTGAGCTGCTTGCGAATGGATTTGCATCGAATTGCCGATCCAGCTAATTTTCACAAGCTTCACATGCCTGATCAAAGGGCTCTGCAAATGAGCAGAGAACTGATCAGGTACAAATAACGCCCTATAGAAACCTATGGGCCTGATTCAGAGTTGATCGCTCATCAGCTAACTTAC
The DNA here is from genome assembly GCF_055691185.1 of Crinia signifera. Lineage (NCBI taxonomy): Eukaryota > Metazoa > Chordata > Amphibia > Anura > Myobatrachidae > Crinia > Crinia signifera. The sequence continues at coordinate 304,601,058 of NC_139217.1, read as the reverse complement.
AAATGAAGCGATTATGGAATAATTGTATATGCATACCATACACATTGCACATGTGTGAGCCCAAATAGCAATAGAAAATGTGTATGATCGTAAACGCAATGTGACTGGGGTTTGACTGACAGGAAGCCAGCATTTGGGGCTGAAAACCTACTGTTTCTGGGAGTGGCCAGGCCTTTTATGGGAGGTTGTGGTCGGTGACATCAGCGCCGGCCTAGATGAGCCTGTCTCAGTCTTCGGGCCAGATGTATCAAACTTTAAAAAGTGATAAAATGGAGAGTGATAACCACCACCCAATCAGCTCCTGCCTGCCATGTCACAGACTGTGTTTGAAACATGTCAGGTCGGAGCTGATTGGCTGGTGGTTTATCACTCTGCATTTGATCACTTTTTGAAGCTTAATAGAAGCCATAGAGTTGTTGAGCTACTCACATTTGTTTTGCACAGACTGCAAAAACCATTGCTAATTAAGTATGGCTCTGCGAGTGGATAGTGATCTGCAATAATTTAGCATATCTCTCGCAAATCTACACGGCGTGTTTTCTTTCTGTCAGCAGCTATCTACTCTCAGACATCTGCAACTTAATATAGCGTTAAGGTCTGAATCAGGCTCTATATACACATGTACGAACAATGAATCCATGGAACACTGCACACAGATATTTATTTATTTAATTTTATTAACAGTTTCTTATATAGCGCACACATATTCCACAGCGCTTTACAGAGTATAGTTGGACATTCACATCAGTCCCTGCCACAGTGGAGCTTACAATCTATATTCCCTACCACATGTACACGCAAACCTACATTCTAGGGTTAATTTTGTTGGAAGACAATTGACCAACCAGTATATTTTTATACAGTATAATATGTCATTCTAGTTATGTTATCCACTTAAGAAAAGTAACATAATTCTTAAATATTTCCTAGTATGAAGAAAACAAAGTCATAGATACATACAAATACACAAGTGTCATATCACCATCTAGTGGAGGACTGAAGTATTTCATTTTCACAGTCTTTAAAAGCTAGATTTATATAAATGGTAACCTTAGTAATGTTTTTGTTATTTTTATTCATATTTTTTTTAAATTACACAAATTTCTATAGATTCAAAGGAAGTGAATAAAACTTTAAATAAAAATTTCATACAGTTCATATTTTATATATGGCAAACTGGGGGCCAACCCACCTCTCGAATTCCCATGCTGCTGTACGCTGACACATCTATTTATTTATTTATTTACAGTTTCTTATATAGCGCAGCAGATTCCGTTGTGCTTTACATCTGCTCGCATGCACTCGCACTGAAGAAAAAATTATTAGATGGTTACTCTCCATCGAATGATCTTTCCTCTGTTCGCTGCTGAAAGTAAGACAGGACATACTTTCAGTTGACCGGTCTTCTGCAAATTGGGGGTGGGTGCTGATGTCATGTGAGGTCATGTGCCCACCACGAGCAGGCACGGGCATGCCTGCATTCGCAGGGGCCCACCCAGCATTTCTATGGGCACGCCCACCATTGAAATACTGGGTGTCCACCCCGGCCCTGTCAATCAAACAGTGAGTCCCCCGGCAAATGAAATTTTTGCTGAAGGTGCTCACTGCAGGGGTCTGCACATGTGAATTAATGCCTATGAGCATTTGCAGTCCCCACCATCGGGGATGAATTGAGACCTGAGACAGGTCTGAATCAGCCACTGGGTGCCTTGGGCCATTGCAGAGTGCGCTGGTTTTCGTGTTTCAGAACTAATTAAAAATATTTATATTTATTGTAATTGGCAAATACATTGTTTATGGCTTCCAAAATAAAATATGTGGACAAACAGAAGCTGATCCATGTACCTATGTGTGCGGCCATCCTGCAACGAAATTCTGCTACTATTTCTATATGCACCAGAGGCGTAACTAATATTGTGGCGCCCCCCCGCCAAAAAATTACCTTACCCCTCCGCATGCCGCCGCCGCCGCCCCCGCATTCAGTCCGGCACCGCAGCAGATAGCCTCCGGGCTCCGTCTCCTACAGTAATGAAAAATTACACGACAAAATGGCTGCCCCCGTACAGCAGACAGTTTTTTTAGGGATGTTAGAGGAGGCGGCGGCCTCCTCTAGCATCCTTAAAAACTGTCTGCTTTTAGGGGGCAGCCATTTTGTCGTGTCATTTTTCATTACTGCAGGAGACGGAGCCCGGAGGCTATCTGCGGTGCCGGACTGAATGCGGTGGCGGCGGCATGCGGAGGGGTAAGGGGGGGTCTGACCAGAGTGCCTTGCTCCCCCAAGCAGCCGCGGTGGCTGCCTTACGGTAGCTACGCCTCTGATATGCACGCCATTCGCAAGGTGATTGACAGGAAGTAGGCACCTGGGGTGGAAACCTGACGTTTAATGGGAGTGCAAAGAAAAACGCAGGAGCGCTGGAAAAAATGCTGGATATATGTTTTCATCGCAGTCGCTGAGTAAATCCATTACTACCCGACACCTGCGATGAGTTGTGGCCAGTGTAAAAATCATTAGATGGTGAGCCTGTTATGATTTTGTACATATTCGCTCAGATGCGAGTGGATTTGTAGTCATACACATGTGCACTTAATAAATTTAGTGGGCTGTGTGCTTGTACCTACCCTCTACAGTATGTATAAAGAATAGTTGGGGAACATTCTCCTGGTTGCACATGCTTCCCAACCATTATCCCCTTGCAGTGGCGCCGGAACGGGGGGGGCGAGGGGGCAGCTTGCCCCCCCCAAAATTACTGAGGCGCTAAACAGGGGCTGCGTGGGCGCCGTGAAATCATTCCTGGAGCTCCCGGGCCCCGCTCCGGCGTGTGCTGCTTGGTCCGCCGGCTCTCCCCCTCCCGTTCCCATGAGTGCATTGCGGGCCGGGCCGTGCGTCATGACGTCACGCGCCGGCACCGCGCACTCAGAGTCAGGGGAAAGGCGGCAGGCCGTCTCTGCCCTCACTGTTTGTCTGGACGCTAATCTCTGTGGGGGAGAGGGCTGCGGTGGGCAGCTGAGCCGCGGCACGCATGAGGGGGTATCCATCCCACAGATCCGACTTCACAGCGGACCGTCCAAAGCCTCAGCCGGTGCCACACATCACCTACAGCGCAGAGCAAGTAGGTGGCTCTGCTCAGCAGGCTGCACTTTGAAAATCACTCCAGTCTCGTCTATCCAGGCCTGCAGCTCATGTCACATGTGGTTTGGTGGGCTGCTGGCATATTAAATAAGTATACTTATTTATTAGCTCAGTATATTTTATTTAATATACTTAGTTAATAAATAAGTATACTTATTTAATATGCCAGCAGCCCACCAAACCACATGTGACATGAGCTGCATCAGGTGCTGTGCCAGGGTGGCTGGGGACATGACCACGCCCACATTTACTCAAGGACACACCCACTTTACCCATGGCCACGCCCCTTCCTAAATGTGTACCGATTTCTGCCCTTCAAATGTTGGAGGGTATGCGCCTGCTCCCGGCCGGCGCACTATGTGTCAAAAACGGGCAGTATTTTTTTTTTAAAACTTACATTCCGCAGTCAGTGCACTGCTGCGTGCGCCTGCTGGCGCACCGCCTGCCGCTGCCGCACAGGCGAGTCGGCCGTGGGCAGCACGGGAGCAGCCATGACAGACTGGCTGCTGTCAGTCAGTCACATTGCGGGGCGGGAGGCTGTCCAATGAGGGATGGTTGCGCCGTGCGCGGCTGGGGAATTGGCTGGGGAATGAGAGGGCGGGCGGGGGAGTGGCCTGGGAGTCTGAGTGACAGGGTAAGCAGCAGTGACTGCTGGTTACTCTGCCTCAGCTTCTCCTATGTGTGTGACGTGATGACGTCACACGCCGGAGAGGCCACGCCGCGGCCAGACAGAGGAGCCCGGGAAGCTGAGCAGGGAGGGAGGCAGGTTGCCTTGCAGTTGCAGTGTCCCAGACAGTCGACCCAGAAATTCAGGCAGCAGCATTGTAAAAGCAGAGGTGTGTTTTGACTTGCAATGATATAAATACATTTTAAAGAAGTATATGTGTAATATATAAGTATGTATTAACTATCAGGGGGTAACATATAGAAATTTAGGGGGCGCCAAAATGAGATTATATCTTGCCCCCCCCCAACCTAAAAACGTTCCAGCGCCCCTGTCCCCTTGTCACTTGAGTCCCAAAAACACATATCATAGACTCCTGCCAACTGTGATTACACCAGAGGTGAGCTCTTTTCTATTACACTTTCCACCACTACTTCTCCATATGTACAAATCACTTAGATCAGGGGTGTCAAACACAAGGCCCGCGGGCCAAATCCGGCCCACCAAACCTCTTCATGTGGCCCGCGCAGCCGCCACCAGCCTTCACCTTTTTTTCTCGATTTTTTTTTAAACAAGAAAGCCGCCTCTTCAGCGCATGCGCGGCAGCCTACAAGCCAGAGACCGTCTGCCCTCTAGCGCAGTGCCGCCGGTCGTCAACCCCTCCTCCACTCCCACCTGCTGTATAGGAGCCAGAGAGAGGATAGAGCAGTTCCGTCGTGGTGAATGGTGCTGCTGCTGCTGTGCGCTCCAGGTCACTTACTGCTGAGTGTGCACTGCACAGTGACCGGGAGCACGCTGCCCCCCACTCCTGGATAGATAGTGCGAGGAGCGCTACTCACAGGAGGGAGGGGGATGCGCCTGTGTGAGAGTGCAGCTGTGTCCTTGGTGGTGGAGCAGCTCAGACTGGAGTGGACGCATCAGAGCGGGTAAGTGTCAAACTCTCTGCCTATGTGTGTGTGTGTGTGTGCACTGGCACATTGCAGCCCATCATTAATTGCTGTGTCCCATGATAATAAGCAGGACATATGCCCTAAGACTGAGTGCTGCCCCCCTGTGCAGGCAGCATGAGCCCTAATGCACTGCAGTTCACAGCAATAGCAGGAGGGAAATGCTACTGCTGAGTATACAATAATTGAATGCAGTGACAATAATTTATGATACTAAAGAGTGGACACATAGTCCTACAGATACAACCGGCCCTTTGAGGGTGACAAAACTGCTGATGCGGCCCCCGATGAATTTGAGTTTGACACCCCTGACTTAGATCAAGGAACAGTAGTATGAGCTGTGTAGTGCAGTACGACACTATGGCCCCAGCTCCCCTGGACATTGCAACATGGTAAAAGCTACTGGCAGGGACGTATTGGTAGAGATACAGTCAAGAGCATGGCATTGGTAGAGATACAGTCAAGAGCATGGCATGGGATAAGACTGTGGGACTGAGCCCTCAAATAAGTAATGTCTACTCTGCATAAGGCACTTTGGAGGTATGAAAATATATCGACTATGTATGTCATTAAACAATGTTTAATGGTTGGCCATTACATTTTTTCCCTGTTGATGGCCCTACTTTGTAAGTTTTAAGAATATCACACTATTGAACTGGAATCTATATATTTTTTCCATATCTCTTTTCTTTCAGTATACTATAACACTTAGTATTTATTTAATAGGAGTGGTTACACTTGGTTCTTTTTACTCAGGAATATTAACATATGTGCTGCTTGGATAACATGAAAATTCTTTGAGTGAAAAATAAACCGTAAAGAGCCGTTATGCCATATGTTTTTGTTAAATTACAGAATAAAGACAGTATTTTGTAAAGATCAACATAAAAAAACATAATCTGAACATGTGTCATGAGTTAGGAGTTATTGTTTGGATTGTGCAATTAGAAAATATTTGTCTTGCTTCTGACAAATCAAATACAACATTAAGCTCTACTTACCCTATATATCTTTGACTATAATGGACAAATAATCTGCATATTGACCAGTCATTTACTAACATTTATATTAGATTAGGTCTTGTTTTCAAGTACATCCAACATTGGAGATGAGTAGATCAGGGCAAACAGCAAGGCCAGCTCTACTTCTTGCAGGGGCGTAACCAGGGCCATATTTCAGTGCCATACCACCCATAGGCACCAAATTTTTTGCCGCCCCCCCACCAAACGAGAGAGAAAAAGAAAGAGAGCGAGAGAGAGAGATACCTTCAGCAGCGCAGGGCTGCAGTTCCCGGGTGTTCAGCCCCCTCTGCAGCATCTTCGCGGCGCCAGGTGTTCAGCAGCAGCACTCACTCCCCAGCGCCGGAAGCGTTACGCTTCTGTCATGTCACTGACATGACAGAGCTGCCTCTTTCCAGTGCTGGGTGCTCGGCACTTGATCCCCAGCGCCGGTTCACATAACAGACACTGCAGGCACAGCTGGGGGAGGGGCACTTCCCGCACGGCGGAATTTTTTCAAACTCTGGGCCCCATAGCAGCTGCACCCCTTGCACCTATGGTAGCTACGCCCTTGACTACTTGGCAGCTTTATTCAGCTACCTACAGGCCCCAGAATCTGGAGTCACAAATTAAGTATGTCTTTGAGAGAGGCATCCTTGCTGAACCTAATGCAAATGGCAGGTGTTGAACTTCTAAGACGCCACCTCCAAGCCTTCATCTGAGGTTTTGTAAAGTTGGTATTGGTGTGTGGGTGTTGGTGGGAGCAGTAAGCTGAAGTTTCGACTAGGGTGCCGAAAAACCTTGCACCGGCCCTCACAAGGGGTGTAGCCACTTCATGGAGAAGGCATCTCTGCATCATGCAGGCGTTGTGGCCATAACATGTGCAGCAGCGTACTTATGGCTGAAAAGCCATAGACTGCCTGTTATCTGTCTCTCATCCTCCTTATATGATAAGTGGCACCTTTGGCATGTACATGTCCCATCTGGTTACTACTGCTCTGCTTGCCAGCACTAAATGAACATCTCTTTAAATCCTGTTTCAGTGATTCTCTAAAAATCCATACACACTAGAAGATAAAGTAAAAGATATCACTCAGAAATGATATATTTTACTTTCTCGTCTAGTGTGTACACTCAATAGATGACCCCCTCCCTTGTCAATTCAGTACAGACAAGGTAGCCCCCCCCCCCCACCCCAGCTGTGTACCCTCCCGCAGAATCTACGCACAAAAGCTACCCAGCTATGGGTCTTTGTATTCAAGCTTTTGGAATATTTTCCACTCTTCCAACAGCACTCTTCTATCTCAGAACTATTCTTAGACCTTCTCGGATGCGCTGAGTGCTCTGAACTCCCCATGGATACTCAGTAATATTTATGTGTGGAGGCTGTGAAGTTCATTATGAAATCTTCATTTTTGCTCCTGGTTGGTAACATTACAAAACAACAGTTCTGCTTGCTGGTGCAGAGGGATGCTTGAAAGAAATTATTCTGGGCTGGAATTATCATATCCTATATTGGCCTATGAAAAAGGAGGCTAATGCTTTACGGTAATGTTTTTATTAATAAAGTTGTTTTAAAAAAACACTAAAAACATGGTTTTAAGAAACTAAGGGAAGATAAAGTTATTTATTCTGTTATGTTCTTGCTTAAGTTCTCTGCAATACATTTTAAAGTATAATGCAAACGAATAAAAGTATTGATTTGCACAATGTGACATAGCTCATAGTAAAGTGAGGAGGCAGCATTATCCTGATATTTCATGAAATGATTTATGAACTCCATGTGGCATCTACATACACTGTGACTAATGCCTGATTATTAGGGAATGTTTATTTGAAAGCACTCAGTGCTCCAGTGACTCACTTGCATGATCTGATCTGCTGCCTCTACATTATAAGGTACACGGCAAACCAGGCCTTGTTTTGCAGATCTTTAATTATGTTTTAACATATATACAATGGAAAACAAAGGCAACCTATATAGTAATGGAACTATACAATTTTTACATTGATGTCGGTCATAATACTTTCCTTAGATGAAGAGAAATGTTGTGTAACTACAGAAATTGTCAACAGTGCATATGCATATTCCAGGATCCAGATAGGCAAAACTAGCAGAGAACTGTGGCCTGGTTCAAAGATAGATGCTATCTCTGTCACTGGCAAACGCGGGGGGTATTGCCGTTTTGTGTCATTTGCGCTTCATCTGAAGAAGCATTGGATCACTCTGTGTGACCATGAGCCATCTGAGTACCTCAGGATGGCTGGTGTTTATTTTTCTGCAGCCAGGGCTAATAAAGCTGTGCCTTAGCATGTTATGAAAATGGGGCCGGCATGTCCACTTAGTTTAGTGTATACATGTAATATAGCAACCAATCAGTAATTATCTGTCATCTTTTTAGTACAAATTAGAAAATGAAAGAAAATTTCTGATTTGTTGATATGTTTTAATAGACTTAAATGAAATTTGAAAAGTTTGAAGTTTGAAAATAAACCTCATTGTATCAGTATTTGGAATAATATTGATAATAATAATAATAATGGCCTGGGATGGGGAGCTAAAGAGTCATGTACATAACACTGTTTCAGAGAGCACACATGTAGCTTACCTTGGCTTCAGAAAGTCCTTTGCCAGCCCATGCACTTATATGGCATTTATCAGGCCTGGCCAACCTGTGGGTCCCCAGCTGTTGTGAAACTGCACATCCAATCATGTCCCCATACTGGTTCATGTTGATAGGTTGATGGTAATGAGGTCGACAGTCAATAGGTTGACTACTATTGGTCGACAGGCAACATGTCGACATTGTCAAAAGGTCAACATACATTAGGTCGACATTGACAAAAAGTCTGACATGACAATGGTCAACACCAGAAAATGTTGATATGCGTTTTTCACAATTTTTTTCACTCAGATAACTTGCTCATACTTTTTTAATCCATGTGGACTACAATTAGGAATGGTAAATTGTACTGTTTGTGCTGGCCCGCAGCAAGCCTTGCGAAGGTACACGTTACATATCCTGGAAAACTCGTATCAACCTTTTCATGTGTTCAACATTTCCCTGTTGTTCTTTTGTGTTGACATTCGTCCATGTTGACCTTTTTTGCAGTGTTAACATTTTCACTGTCGACCAATAGTTACCTAGTTATTGCCTATGTAATAATTCACACCCCCCTGATACAGTTGTGACATTCCCAAATAATAAAAATGTGGCACGGCATGCTGATACGTGTAGTTTTACAACGGCTGGCGAGACACAGGTTGGCCAGGCTTGGCATATACACAGGATAATTTACTTTTATTTTACTGGGCAATATATCATTATCAGAAAGGTAACATATAAATATGATACAAGTAGTGTAATCCGGTGTAAAACGCCTGTGATCCCAGCAGGGTGCGCCCTAGAGCAGCGCTAGTGTGGATCGGTACAGACTCCTCCCTGTGTGCTCAGACATATATATGGTAAGTGCCTGCTAAAGTGAAAAGTCCTCCTCAGTGAATGCAGAGTGCCGGATAGGGAGCAGAACCCCCCAGCCTGCAGCCCTCTCACTGTCTCTCTCACTTCCTACTGTCGGGACTGATACTTTGTATCAGCCGCAGCCGCGATCGCAGACTGGTGGGTGGATCATGCACAGGAGAAATCACAGCCACATACACACAGCATAAACTCCGCTAATAAGACAAAGAGGAATGACCACGGGCTGCCAGCAGCACCTCCTTTGTTGTGCCTGAATCAAGCTCCGGGCTGGGGTGGAGAATACAGAGGGGACGTCATTTCTGGGAGGAAAACTTCTTCCACCTATTAAGCAACCGGTGCCCTGTGCAGTAGCAGCAGCAGCAGCGGCAGAGAGGGAGAGCAGTGGCCTCTGTATGTGCCATGGGCAGGGACTCTCTGCACGTGTAGCCGGCTACCCCCCACACCCGGTAAGTACCATCCCCTTATGTGGTCTTGTAGTGAAGGCAGTCCTCACTGGGCTAAGGAGAACATTCTGCTTCTTCATTCTAGTGGTTCTAAAGTCTAAACTAATCAGCAACAGCAGCTCTGCCTCTTCTGTGTGTCTGCTGTCAGCACTTACTTCCGCTGTGGCTTCTGTCCCTGGGCTCTGATTCAATGTGGTCTGCCTGCATTGTGTGTAGGTAGTCACATAGGACTAAATAGCATGTATACAGTGGCTGCTGCTGGGCTTTGATGCCTGTGGTAGAGGTAGACACATGGGACTATATAGCATGTATACAGTGGCTGCTGCTGGGCTATGATGCCTGTGGTAGAGGTAGACACATGGGACTATATAGCATGTATACAGTGGCTGCTGTTGGGCTTTGATGCCTTTGGTAGAGGTAGACACATGAGAGTATATAGCATGTATACAGTGGCTGCTGCTGCTGGGCTTTGATGCCTGTGGTAAAGGTAGACACATGGGAGTATATAGCATGTATACAGTGCCTGCTGCTGGGCTATAATGCCTGTGGTAGAGGTAGACACATGGGACTATACAGTGGATGCCTGTGGTAGAGGTAGACACATGGAAGTACAGTACACAGTGGCTGATGCTGGGCTATGATGCCTGTGATAGAGGTAGCAGCTGGGAGTCGGCTCATTGTGTTCCCTGTTCTTAACCATTTGCTGTCTGTCATGTCCACCATGAGCCTAGCATGGCAGTGACTCTTCCTGTCACTCATTCATTACTTGTTTCATGGCCTGTATATTTTTGTTGTGTGCATGCTTTTTATATTTATTGGTTATATGTACCTTTTTACATAAAGCCAGTTTCAACAGTTTCTTATATTCTTTCTTTATGATGCTTACAGTATATTATACTGTTTTATTGATTTATTTTTTGAACCCTCACTATAATTTCTCTACTGATCTGCCAATTGATTTCCGTAAGCAGTAGGCTATGTGTAATATGCCACACATAGAATGTATCTCTTCCTGTTCTCAATATTTGGCAGTGCAGGCTCTGGTTAACTTACCACAAGTATTACAGCGATGCCATCTGCAATGGAACGCTTTATACAAAATGATTTGCAGATGTGTGTGTTTGTTCATGATTAATAAAAAATTGGACAAATCCTAAGAGCAAATATTGCTAAAGAAAAAGTATTACCTTCATTTCTCTCTACAAACATTCCTGGTTTCTTATGTTGTTATGAAGGCATTTAACCCTTTGAGTGCCAACGTTACTGTGAAAGATCCTCAAATATCCGCTAAAAATGTAAATGTTGCTCACAGGGATCGGCTTTTTTTTTTTTTTTTTGGTCTGTCTAAAGGTGTGTACACACGGGGTGATATATCGCTCAATGTCTCCTTTTCATCGGCGACCAGAGATGGTCGCTGATGAAAGGGAACCTCTGCCGGCGGTGCTGCAGAGGTAATCAGCTGGTCGCGGGAGCAAGCTCCTGCGAACAGCAATTATAACGGGGCTGAAAACGGGAGTGCGCACCCGGCGATTTATCGCTGGGGCACACTCCCATCACTGGCAATATGGTCGCCAGTGATTTCAGCCCATATCGCTGCCGTGTGTACACGGCTATAGAGGTGGTGCAACCACTGACATTTTTTTTAATAGAAGTATTTTTGTTAGGGGACAGTGTAAAAGAGGCCACAATTCCCACCATTGCCCTAACTGTGTAGAGTTTGTATATTCTCCCCATGTGTTTCCTATGGGTACTTCAGTGTCATGTTCCACTCTTCAAAAATATGCTGGTGGTTTACTGGCTCCCAATACAAATTATCCCTAGAATAAATGTGTGTGTGTGCATATGTTAGGGAATATAGATTGTAAGCTCCACTGGGGAAGGGACTGATGTGAATGTTCAAATATTCTCTGTAAAGCGTACAGTATATAAGAATCTGTTAAATGAGTGACTTAAAAAGAGGTCGCCTTTTAAAGTAAACCAGGAATGCTGAAGACTTGTTCTTATTCTAGAGTTGCATGTTAATGTTGTGCCACCCTTCCATTAAGTTATGGTGGGCGATTTGGCTCCAAAATTGCTGGATTTGAACAATACCGGGAGTTTGGGATCAGAATGTGCATGTGCAGTCTAATACAGGACAGCATCTGAGCGCTCAAACACTGCTTGGCTGCGCCTGTCCCGGCTGTACAGCTCTGCACAAGCGTGACACGGTCAGGGGTCACACGTTGCAGCCCGTCTGCCATGCCCCGCACCACCACTCTCTACTCCCGGCACATTGCCGATTCCTGGACCCTCTCGCTGCACCCGCCCTGCTCCCGACACTCCACCTGAGTAACTAAATATTAGGGAGGCCAATCCTGGGATTGAAAAAAAATGCCCTGGGATGGGCATCCCTACATGAGATGCCCATCCCAGGGCCGCAGTGTAGTAACTGGCAAAGTAGTTATTGTAATGTGGTAACTGGCACAGTAGTTTTAATAGTATATGGTACGTGCCTGCATTGTAGGGAAATCTACTCTCAGGGTCTCATGTACAGTTGAACAGAATGTGCATCAAAATCGCAGGTTCAACATATGCCACCCTTCCAAAAGCAAATTACTTTGTTTGTAGAGCCTGAAAAGTATTCAAACTACATCCAGCTCAAAAGGATAGGAGCAGTACGGATGGTGTAATGGTTATCCTTAATGCCTCACAGCACTGAGGTCATGAGTTCGATTCCCACCATGGCTCTAACTGTGTAGAGTTTGTATATTCTCCCTGTACTTGCGTGGGTTTCCTCTGGGTACTCTAGTTTCCTCCCACAATCCAAAAATATACTGGTAGGCTAATAGGCTTTCAACATTTTAAACCTAGAATATCTATGTGTGCGCGTACATGTGGTATGGAATATAGATTGTAAGCTCCACTGGGGCAAAAGAAACAAAGGGTGGTGTGCCAATCGCACAGGACAAAGAATTGAAACGAAACAAACAGGACCCTCTATTTGAATATGACAAATAATATTTGTCTATATTATGAAGGTGTGCGACCACTGGACGCCACCTGCTCGCCACCTTCTTTTAAACACTCAATTGTCTTTGTTGCATCTTCTTATCACTTTGTGTTAATATTTGTGTTGTGTTATATTTCGCAGCCATCTTAACAATTACTTAATAAAAGTTACATTTTAATTATTTAGGTGCACCACATCAAGGACATACTTTCTTCTCCTTTCTCCTCCACTGGGGCAGGGACTGATGTGAATGTCAAATATTTTCTGTAAAGCGCTGTGTAATATGTGTGCGCTACATAAGAATCTGTTAATAAATGAAATAAAATATAATGCTGCTTTACTCCTGCAGACAACATTGGTATACACGCCTGGCATATGTCTTACATAGTCTGTCTATGCATGGACAATGTTATTGGTCAACCATACATTTGCAGTTACCATGGAAAGGCCAATTAAAACGGACACCGTTATAAAAAAAAAAAAATAATAATAATTATCCATTGACTTCAAATTTTAAAGAACAATTTGGAATTTGTTTCCTTGCTGTGGATTACTTGCAGATTTCAGTGTAATAATACTAGTAGACCACAGGAATACATTTAATAGCACTAGTTATACTCAGCATGTCAGGAATAGTTCTAAAAGTCAACATCCCTTTCCACCTTGGATCGAGCAGCTGCAAGTGGTCCATCTCCTGGGGCACACGTGCGTCTTTGTTTTTATCAACATGATACCTAATTCTTTCCTTTATTTACCCAATCCCTCCAAACTGAATTCCACCTGTCAGTGCAAGGAATCTTAAGTGCATACAATTCCCCAGTTGTGTAGCATACAAAAATCGAGTGAACAAATTATTAGAACAGGTTTATAATGAAATTCAAATATGTATGCATGTTCCGTGCTTGTTAAAGTAGTAATCAAAAGAAAATTATTAATAATGTCTATACAATAATGATGCCAGTTTTGCGCTATTTGGAAAAACCATGATTGGCCAGGCTTGCTGTAGTAGTGTTCAGTTGGAAGTTTATCTCTCTTTCCACTTAGTACATCTGCCCCATAGTGTATACTTTCTATTTAGTATTCATTTGGGCTGGTTCTTGAGTCAGAAACTGCTGCAGCTGCATTAGCTTCTTTGTTGATAGTCACGACTGGCACCTATTGCAAATGCAAGTACTGTATAAGCCTTAACCCTGGTCTACAAGCGTTTGTCTGAATGTTCAGGCACCGGGATGCCCACATTGAGCAGCTGCAGTCTCCACTATCGGAGGTCCCATGCTAGGTGCATAACCTCAGATATAGTATGGCCTCCAGTGAATGCGATTAAGCATCGGAGTTCCCAAACACTCCTGTGAAACGCCTGCTACACCCACCGGAGGGAATATCTTTGTGCATCTGTTTAGCCACTGCTCTGGAACAATAAGTGTGACCCAGTAAACGGACACCAAGGGACACATGCGTCAACATATGGTTGGGGAAAAAAAATTTACTAAATTATGTGAACGTCAACATCGCATTGATATTTGAGCTTTGTAATAGCTATTGTCCTAAGGAAATAGCATTATAATGATCTAATGTATGCCAGTCAGTTGCTATGCCCCATGTACATGTATATTTTCTATATCAGGGGTGGGGAGCCTTTTTTGTGCCAAGGGCCATTTGGATGGGGAAAAAATCCTTCGGGGGCCATATGTAAAAATTTCTCTTTCAAATTGTCCTGCTGCAGCCGTCCCACGCTCCGGCGGCTGCCGCTGAATATGACTGACAGTCTCCGGCTGCTGTTGATTAAGAGGAATCTCGCGAGAACTACTGACCTCTCGTGAGAATTCCCCTGTAGTTGACTCCCAGCAAAGCCGCTGGGCGGGTGGGTGGGAGGGCCACTCAGACGGCTACGGGGGCCGCATACGGCCCCTGGGCCTGAGGTTCCCCACCCCTGTTCTATATAAAGCACTGATGAATAGAATGAAAATACATTTGTGATTTGGAATATTACATATCTCAGAAAAAGGAATTCTTTCCATTTCCCTTAATAATTCAATGTTTTAGTTTAGGGCGTAAAGTAGTAATTTGGGAATTACTGAGGCACTCGCTGCAAGTAGAAGGCATCAGGCATAATAGCATCAAAACAACCATTAACATGCCTTAGTCAGCAGAGTTTGTACCATTCCCTGTAGTTGGGAATTTTCCATTCCACTATACTAGTATGCACTATTACTGAGTTAATGATATATACGCATTCTATGACAGCATATTTTAAAGGGAAAGTGAAATGAAAATAGCACCAAGGGATTTTGTTGAATATGAAAGATACTGACTGTGCATCCTTACTGACTATGAAACATAAACCAGACTGGACTGCTTGGTATTTTTAATTTTCTTTTAGGACCCATCCCCCTAATGTGAACATTTAGATCACCTACTCTCCTGCCTAATGTAAGGGGTACCCGTGTATAAATTGCTGTGTGTTCTTTTTTTTTTGTAGTGCCAAGAGCCACCCTTATGACTTAATCAGCCCCTGCTCCAGGTATTGCAGAGACTTTATTTCCCTTACATAGCCAAGTATTATTATTATTATTGGTGCCACACCTGCAACTTATTTAATTCTGAGACTGGCTTTATAAATGCTAGTTAGGGGTTTTATAGGCAACAGACACTACTTGCAAATGATTTGCGCATGGTGTCTGAATGAGATTACGCCCAAATGTGAACCTCAACAACAGCTTCCCCTTCCCATTTCCCAGGCCTATTATTCTGCTTTCAGACCTGTGACCCGGGAATTTGCCGGGTCTAGAATCCAAAAAATTCCTGGGTCTCAGCTCTGTGACACTGATCTGGAGCAGGATCATGGAACCAGGATATGTATGTATGTGTGAAAGGGGTATTAGTGGGGCGAAAGAGTGCAGATTGGGGCATTTTACATTCAGGCAGAATCTTTATGTTTTTATATATTTTCACATATAGTGGACAAGCAATGTTTAGTTAAAAAATAGAGCTGTTTTGGGACAATAAGGAAATCTGGTACACCATCTTCTAGTCACAATTGAGTAGTTAATGCTTTGGTCAACAGTGCCATGCTTTTTAATGAAAAAGTTGCTATGTTAATAGAAATGAGTGTTCCTAAAGTCTATTGTATGCACTTCACACAGGACCTAGAAAAACTCAATAGTAGGCGGAGACTGATTTTATGGTGGGACTTCTAGTAATGATAAGGTGCATTGATGACTGAATTTTAGTGCATAAATAGAATATAATCAACTTTATTGGCCATGTATGCTTGCTCACACTAGGAATTTTTTTTGTGGATTACAGTGCAGCATCAAGCAGGGATGAAGGGGGGGTGGGGGGAAAGAAGACATTACATTAAGAGCACAGACATTACATACATTTCATTAAGAAATTACATTGAGAGCATTAAGACAAACATTAAATGTGGGGAACACATGCCCGTGAGCTGCACAGAGCCTAGGCAGCATCAGAGGCACCACTGGTCGTTGCAGCAGCCAGGTAGGTAGCAATATAAGCAGGGACAGTACAGTTATCACACAGAGAACACATACCCATGGTGTCACTGGTTGTTGCAGCCAGGTAGGTAACACGATGAGCAAAGACAGCACAGTTGTAGTAGAGACAGTACAGTTATCACACAGGAGACGCGGGATACATATGGCTGAGTGCACACTTCCTAGACAGCCAGTTGTGGTGCCATCTTGAAGGCCTGACCAGGCCATTCTCCTGTAGAGAGAGCAAGCGGGGTTTGGGCAAGGGAGGGAGAATCAATGAGGCTGGGGGGTTGGGAGAGTCAATGAGTCCTGTGGCTGAAGTTAGCCAGCTTTCTGGAGCCATACCTTCTCCATGGGGGTCCTTCCGAGCAGCTGAGTTCACCCAGAGATCGGGCTTTCCAGTCCATGTTAGGGCTTTCAGCCAGAGCCTGGATGCCGGGAGTCTCTACTGTAGTGCTGGGCTGGGATCATGCACTGTAGGCCAGGATTCTCCTCTCTGCTTCGACGGTGTAGCGGCCTGGGGTCCTGCTGGCACGAGGTGTTCCCAGGGACCGGCAGCGGGTCCTCAAGCTGGTGGTATCGCTGCATCAGAGGGTCATCCCGGGTACCGCGGCTGTGGTGCTGCCTGTCTCCCCCTCCATACTCTCCAGCCTGGGGACGCCGTGACCAGCGCTGGGGGAACACATCGCTCCTCTGCGCTCTCAATCTCTTTCCGTCCCCCCGCCATTCCCCCTCGCCATCCACGCTTTCTCCGGGGGCTGGGGATGGGAGCTCAGAGGATGGAACATCGGGGGTGAAATGTAATAGGGTGAGATATTCAGAAAGTGAGAGATTTGGTAAGAAATCTCCAGGTGTTTTTTAAAGCGGCAATCATTTACTCTGCACAGCCAGTTTGATTTTGAAGTGTAAATGATTACACTTCAAAATCAAACTGGCTGTGCAGAGTAAATGATTGCCGGTTTAAAAAAAACCTGGAGATTTCTTACCAAATCTCTCACTTTCTGAATCTCTCATCCTATTACATTTCACCCCGGAGCTCTCCTGCATGCGACCATCCCCGGCCCCACCGGAAAGGTTGAGGAGGGATGGACTCCTGGATGCGGCAGACCTTATTGGTTCCATACTTGCGATCTTGTCAGAATGTAATTTGCTGACACTCCTATGTTGACAAAGTTTACAGTACAATTTTTGTGATATATTAAGGATTTGGCTAAAATCTTAAAAAAAACAACAAAAAAAAAAACAACAACCCCTGCTGACATTAAATTCTGGCATTTGTGAATGTTGAAATATTGATTGCTGACTTAATGTTGATGTCGATATTTGGAGCCTGTTAACATTCATTAAGGCAGTGGTTCCCAAACATTTTTGATTTGCGGCACCCTAGCATATCAGATGTTATCAGGGCGCCCCTAGCATAAAATTATTTATTGATACATTTCAAATACATTTTTAAATGAAGTGAGCTGTGCCTTTTCTGTCATCTTTGGGTTCAGTTATGTGCTGGTGTACATATTTATGCTTCTGATTATCCACATGTCTTATGATTAGAAGCCACTAGAATGTGTTTTGCTCATCACTTTAACCCTAAATAATTCAAATTGGTCTTAGACCACCAACCCAGGGCACCCCTGGAAGAGTCTTGCGGCACCCCAGGGTGCCTAGGCGCACAGTTTGGGAACCACCACATTAAGGCCAGGTTCTTCTTGTATACCACATTTTTAATTAGAAAAAAAGGCAGAATGCTTTAGTTTAGTTATTTGTCTTCTAAAGCTTTGCACCATGAGATGCATATAATATAAATCCTACTGCCTCGTGCTGTATCTGCAGTTCAGGGTGCATATTTTGTTTTTAAAGCCTGCGTAACTGCTCCTCTCAGTTTCCTGTGGAAATGAAGGAAGTGCAGTGTAAAGTGATAGCTGTATAACTCATTTTAGTAGCAAGTGTATCTTGGCAGTAAATTGAGATTGGTCTAAGACCAATACTGAAGTCACATCTGATACCCTGCTGCAAATCTAACTTACAACTAACTAGAACTAGACAGTTACACTGCACACATGGAACTATTGGCTCAGATTAGCATGGAGGATATGAAAGTATGCATCATTTATTGTACAATTTCTTTTATGATGCTATTTTGTTCTTTTTCCTCAGGGTACTTTTTGCATTTGACAATTGTGTACCCCAAATAAGATATGTTGCTTGCAATTCCAGTAACCCTAACTTTTAACAAAATCTTTCTAGAATCATTTTTAGATTTACATTTGTTACAGAATAAAGTTACATATTCACATGTTTCACATTTGAACATACAAGTCCTATCTATTTTGAAATATAATTGTTTTATTTATACAAATTTTGTAAATGTCAACTTAACAGGATATAAGGATACATACAATGAATTTAATTGGCAGCGAATTGTTCACCTTGCTGAAGCTGTGCTGTACATTGCAATGGGATCTTGCACACATTTTTGCTACAAAGCACTTTGTTGTGAACCAAGATGCAAGTTAGTGTGTGTTCTTGCACCCTGCACCTACTGCAGCCCATGCAGTTCCTCTTTCCTGCCTGAGTGGTCGATAGTGTCAGAGTGTTCTAGAAGCACCAGAGCAAAGAGCGACACCACAGACAGGAAAGAGGAACCGCGGTACTTATATGTAAGTTGGGCGCCCACTATAGTTTGTACCTGAACCGCACATGTTGTGACAGGTGAAGGATGCTAGAGTGAGCAAAATGCATCGGCCGGTCAAAGGGTGTAAGACTTCAATGTATAAACATATAAAAGAAATAGGGCCTGTTTGTGAGGTTGGAGATAAGCAAGTAATAGCCATTTTTCACCTAAAACCCTTGGACATGGGTTGCAATTCATATCAAAGTGGCTTGGAACCCATTCACATTGCACACTGCACCCATGCAGGTTAACAGGTCCCTGGTTATTTTTCTGGGACCCTCTTCCACTGAGAGATGACAGGTCGCGAGGTCGACATGTTTTTTTTTTTTTTTTTTCGAGCTGACCTGTGCCGACAGGCGGTATTTCATGCCCTACCATCCACTAGGGCGTGGTGGGAGAATAAAATAGTGTGACGAGTGCAACGAGGCACTGTGCCCGGAGCATAGCGAGCGGCACGGTTGACTTCCAACTGTGTTGAAATTCGGGTAAAAAAAAACAGTGAAAAAAACCCATGTCGACCTAGTTGCTTGTCGACCCAACGGTGTTGACCTAAGTCGGGTCGACAATACGATCCACACCCAACCTTTGGTACCCCAGCTGTTGCTGAACTACACATCCCATCTTGCACTGCTACAGTTTTGCAATTTGGCGATGCTACACAAGCACTTTTTTTTTAAACTATTGTTGTATGTATATTTTCACCTCCATTAGTAATTACTTTGATATACAGCGTATATTAATGCTATACTTTGACAATCCCCTCTCAGTCCTCATCTCTTCATCCACCCCCCCCCCCCCCCTCGATCCTTATCTCTCCCTTCCGCTTCCTCCTTGGTTCTTATCTTTAGGCCAAAATCCCAGGATCCCACCAGATCCCTAATGTCATTTACAGTATGATGCAGCATTTAAGGCACTGCAGGAGACATTGCAAAGTAGAATGTAGCTTCTACAAACATCGGAGATGTATGTAAATATCTTCTAAGGAAATCTCTGAATTAGGCCATAGTTCACTATGCTGGAGACGAGCACCTGAAAATTGCTTATTTTACTTATTTTTTTAATTTAGATTGTTACAATATACGTACTGGTAAAATTCATGGAAATAAACATGGGTTTTAGCCACTTAAGTTAAGTGATGCATTTTAAAGCCTTTTCCACAAACTTTTTGCAAGTGAATGAAATATGAAATCTACAGTTTCCTGTTACACACAACTTGACTTTTTGGTTTCTCACTTGTGCAACTGAGGCCTCGATTTCGCTGTTCCCTCTGAACTGCTAGAAATGATACATTTTGCATCAACTCCGTACTAGTCACTGTGATAGATGAGTAGTGGCTTGAGCCGGCTTGGTAAGCAAATGATCTTCAATTGAAAACATTTCAAATGGACAGGTTTTCCTAAGCAGCATCTCCTGATGTTGTGTGTCTGCGGTGTGTGAGGTGTGTTGAAAGTATCACTTCTGGTTACAATCCGAGGTGGAAACCTGCTTTGCCCACTATACGCAATTGTTTCTCTGTGAGACTTTGATGTCCTCTCAGGCACTCAACAGGTTATTACATTGAAAGATTAGTACAAACTACTGCTGCCCTGACTCAACCACATTGAGCTCCGTGTAATAATGACATGGAAATACAAGCACAATCAAAATGATGGTGAAATATTAGTTGTTACTTGGAAGGCCAGTGCTGGTGTATGTTACAACCACATTGTACATTCCTGTCTAGTGGCTATACTCTCCTCATGCTAACTCTTTCCACAGCTCTTCTGTAATGCTTCATTTCTATAATGTTGATTAATATGTCTACAGCCATGTGCCGGTTAATAAAGCGATTACTAAACCCCAAAATTGAAGTTTTCTCATGTGACCCGTGAAGTCAAATACATTGTTTCGTATATCTAGATATTTTATGCAATTTGTGTTTTACAAAAATATATAACTTCCCAATCCTCTACTGATACCTGGGGTGAAATGTAAAACCAGTTTGGTGTTGCAGTGTAAATGATTGCCGCTTTAAGAAAACCTGGAGATTTCTTACCAAATCTCTCACTTTCTGAATCTCTCATCCTATTACATTTCACCCCTGATGTTTGTTCTATACAGGGTTGTGTATTGGGTGGGTCTTTATAGAGGTCCGAGATGGTTTTTCAGGCATTGAAATATACACCTAAATTTACTAAACTGGAAATGTTTCTCATAGAGCAATGATTTTATATTGTAGCTATTCTAGGTAGGAGACAGCTACATTTGTTAGCATTTCACTTATCAACGTTTGATGTTGATATTTTGCAGTTGTCATCATGTTATCTGTCAACACCAAAACTGTTTTGACATTCTGAATGTTAACCATGTCATCAACACAGCAAAATGCTGATTGCATCCCTGATACTGATGAAGCATCATTCTCAAGCAAATGGATAGGGGTTGTCTTGCTGCTTAGATGAATGCAGGAAAAACCAGCGAATGTTCTTTTCTAATCATGAAATGTAGCCACTGGTGTGAGACTTGAGTGTGTACGTGCCTCTGCTTCAGCTGTACAGCACGATCCAGTATCTGTAGCATGATGTAAGTATACCAAACAATGCAACATAAGATCTGTATGCCGGTATATACTGGAAGAAGCAGTTGCCAACATCTTTTCTTGCTGTATGATACATACTAACCAAGTCATAGGTGACAGAACCAGGCAACTTAAATTAAAAAAACACTTCCAGCTAGGTCTATCAAGCTCTGCAGTACCTGCCGAAGAACCTGCAAAAGACAAGAGGGCTTGAAACGACAGTCACTTTCAGTATATATTAATATACCTATTTAAAAGTCAGTGGAATGAGGTCTCATTTCTTCATTATACCTACATAATTTAAAAGTTTGCATTATTGATCAATTATTTTCATTTTCTATGCAGTTGGAAAATGTATCATGTATCCTATAAATAATCTTTGGACACTTGCCTTATAATAAATGTGTTCTAGTAATAGATGGAGATTAGATCTTTGAGTAGAGCAGGCCTGCCCGGCCAACATGTGGCTCCCCAGCTGCTGTAAAACTACAAATCCCAGCATGCCCTGTATGAGTTTTGGCATACAGAAAAGCCACAGGTTAGCCTGGCTTGGACTAGAACAGGGATGGGGAACCTTTGGCACTCCAGCTGTTGCTGAACTACACATCCCAGCATGCACTGCTACAGTTTTGCTATTTGACCATGCTTAAGGCCCCCATACACTATGCGATTTTTGGCCGATTTCATCCGATTTCGGCACTTTGTGCCGAAAACCGGGTGAAATCGGCCCAAAATCGCAGGACTGTGACATCTGATCCGATGCGCGGTCCCGTGCGCATCGGATCGGATCAGGGAGGTCGGACGGTCAGTACATACGATCACGTCCGACCTCCCTGTTAGCTGGCGGCACCGGTGAGTGCTGACCTGGGGGCGGTGTGGTCAGCAGCAGGGCTCATCAGGGGGACGCCGGAGCGGGCAGCGGGTCCTGACGCTGTAACTAGCCGGCGGCGCCTGTGATCATTCACATATATCATTCAGCAGCGCTGCGTGCGGGACGGACGGGGCCGGGCAGTGGCGGGTATTATATTTTTAAAACACCTGTCAAATGACTAGCCGTTCTCTGATTGGCTGAGAGCTCTCAGCCAATCAGAGAACGGCTAGTCATTTGACAGGTGTTTTAAAAATATAATACCCCTCAGCCAATCAGAGAACGGCTAGTCATTTGACAGGTGTTTTAAAAATATAATACCCGCCACTGCCCGGCCCCGTCCGTCCCGCAGCGCTGCTGAATGATATATGTGAATGATTACAGCGCCCGGCCAGATCATCACACACAGGCGCCACCGGCTAGTTACAGCGTCAGGACCCGCTGCCCGCTCCGGCGTCCCCCTGATGAGCCCTGCTGAGCCCTGCTGCTGACCACACCGCCCCCAGGTCAGCACTCAGTACCCCCACTGCCCGCCCCACTGCTGCCCCTGATCACCACCGGCCCCCTGCCCCTCACCGCCCGATGCAGCTCCCCGTACATGTGATAAATTGCAAGCGATTTATCACATGTAAAATTTGGCTCATCAAGTGCCAAATTGTATGTGAGCCTCCCGGGCGGCTCACAGGAGTATTGGGTCCGACTTGTCCTAAGGACAAGTCGACCTAATGTATGGGGGCCTTTAAACTGTAGCAAAGCATTCTGGGATGTGTAGTTCAACAACAGCTGGAGGGCTGAAGGTTCCCCATCCCTGGACTAGAGAATGAAATATTTTGATAGTGCTGAGCATTTCTTTTCCCCTGTATAACTGGTTACAGTTGTTGGGGAAGGGCGCATATGTGGCTTGCCATGTGTTTAATGTATATAGTGTGTAAATCTGGTAAGAGGGCTCACTGCTTTAAACAGAGTACATGAGTACATTGCCAGATGTCTACAGTACTTGCAATGGGAATGAACATTGGTTTTAATATGAAATAGCTTGCAGAGTACAGTGTAATTCGAATATATGTTATGATTGTGGGATAGCAAGCAATACAGTAGATATTTATTTATTCTGATCTCTCGTTTCATTTATGTTGCTCAGAGTTGTTTCCATCTACAGCTGCCAGTAGGTTGTTTTCCTTAGATTTTTATGGAAAATGTGTAACCTCTTCCACATTTTTTACTTGGAGAGCATGAGCATCACTGATAGGGTTTATTAGCTAGTCCAGATATATTTTTTTAATTGCATACAAGCCTGTTTTCAGAAAAGTATCCAAAGTAACAAATGCATTTGCCAAAAATAAACAAAATAAATGATTACAGAAGTACATATAAAAGAACCGGAAGTATTTATAATACATATATCTGTCACAAATCAAATTCCTTAAACTGTCATGTTTGTCAAAAGAACATAATTGTTGGGTGTTGTGTAATAGCTAGGTGACTAAAGACCATGGGCCAGATGTATTAAGCCTTAACAAGTGATAAAGTGGAGGGTGATGAGCAATAAAGGACCAGCTTCTAAATGTAATTTTTTCGAACAAAGGCTGTTACAAGTTGTGATCTGATTATCAGTCTTTATCACCCTCCACTTTATCAATCGTTCAGGCTTAATAAATCCGGGCCATGGGCCATATACTATTTTAACACTGTTCATCAATTCCCCAGGGGCTGTCCTGATGTATACCCCTTTCAGAACCTAATTACCGGATACAACCCGTTTTGACCCCGTAATTAGTGCAATGTGAAAGGGGTTACCGTTTCCTGAAAAAGAGTAGCAACACGGCAAATCAAACTGGTAAAAAAAATCAGAGTTCTTACCTGTTCATTGCAGTGTTGCTTGGCGGTGTGAAAGAGTTAAACGGGTCGACTGACCAGTTACCAGTTCACGCTATGGAGGACACAGCACTTGGAGCAGCACCAGCTCTAGGGGCTGCCTCCTCCCCCACCCCCAATGACGCGTCAACTCCCACCGTGCCCCTCCTGATGACATCAGCGAACCGGTTCGCTGTGGGGATGTGACCATCTCAAGATGAAGGTTCGCGACGGGATTGTCCCGACTGTCCCGTTTCAAAGTACCGGTGTAACCCTTCATTTTGCGATGTGAAAGCAGCAGTAGTGTGCTGATTCTCTCCCCCCCCCCCCCCCCCCCCCCCCATGCTGGCAGTTATAAGGGATTATGCTTTGCGTGCCCATGACAACACATGGGTCTGAGAACTTTTTTCCTGGATCCCATGTGTTATTGCCCTCAAAACAAGACCTTTTTTGCAGACGAAAGGGGCTTTAATAGAGTAACCTGATCCTCATCGTCGGGCTAAAATTGCGATTAGTGCATATTTTAAATTTTTTTCATTGACCATAAAATGAACTGGGCTAATAGGATCCCAGGCCTTGTGGAATTTCCAAACACTTTCCTAATGTTGGCGGAAGTTTCAACAGGCAAATAAGTAAGATAAAAACTTTGCAGAAATAGTAGTGAGTAATCATAGTAAAGTGTATCCAGTTTCAGCATTTTCAATGCCTAAGTTGCTTTAAAATCTATTTATGTTCAGTACATTTCCTAGCCAAAGTGACTAACTTTTAGTAAGGAAAATATTCTACTGTAGTAGGAAAAATAGTTAGTGACAAGGTGGTCAATTTGCCTTAGAGGAATGGTTCCCAACACAATGTTGATCTGTGGCCACCAGACCAATTGTTTTAATCACAAGTCAGTTTAAACAGGTTTAAGCTGCTAATCTTTGGTGGCTTTGACCAATACATACTGTTTTTTTTTTTTTTTTAGACACTAGCTGGGTATATATTACACAATAAGTGTACCAAACGATGTCCGCAGTGACAGTGCATACAAACTTAATGATGATGGTGGGGTGGACCAGGTGCATTCTGCAGTTTGGCTCTCTAGTGATATCCTCTGTCGTCCTGTTTGTATAGTTGACAAAGGACATTGCTAATGACCCACGGGAGCGTGCATCGTTAATGATCTAGTGCATACACACTAGACCAGGGGTAGCCAACTCCAGTCCCCCCAGAGCTACCAACATGTTTTCCATGTCTCCTCACAGAATCACAAGTGAAGAATTTAGCTCCACCTGTGGATATTTTAAAATGTGTAATTAATGCAATTGTGTAGCTGTGAGGTGAGCAGGAAAACTTGAACTGTTTGTAGCTCTCTAAGGACTGGAGTTGGCTACCCCTGCATTAGACGATACGCATGAAAAAAACATTAACTTTGTTATCTTGTATATAGTTACATAGAAACATAATTTGACAGCAGATAAGAACCACTTGGCCCATCTTGTCTGCCCCTTGTCTAGTATGTACGTACCTTGTCAGTTAAAGCTGCAGCTGATTGGTGGTGCTGACAAACCCCACGTTAATAAAGCTACTTCATGTTATCATTAAACATCTGCAATGATACTGTCCCCTTGTGGTATCCAGTAAGCAATGGCAGGAAGATTATATATAATTGAACAGTGCATTTACAATTTGCAGTTACTCAATGAATAAAAGGTTCATTAATGATTTCATACGCAGGTGCTGCAATTAGTGAAGGAAGCAAAATGGGTTATGGCCCCAATACACTTGTTCGACTTTTCCTGAGGGGAAAGAATGCACGAGATCCCCCTTGAAGTGCCCGGGATATTCCTGGGAGTCAGGATCACATGCGATCCTATCAGCTTAATGTCTCTGAATCAGGTGAAATCGGACAAAATCAGAGTAGTGTATGGCCACCTTTTAGAACATTTACCGTAAATACTGCCCCACACCTCTGCCTTAACTGTTAATACAGATGTAGCCACGCTTCTCTATCCTGTTGGCACGCCATCATGACTTTGTTGAGAAATATTCTGTTATGGTGTACTATGTAATTGCACTGCTTTGCAGCTGGGTGGCGACTACTCCAATAATGAAAACTGCAGTACAGTGCCTTGGATGGATATGTGAAGCTCCATAGCCATTTACTGTCTGCCTTTGCTTCAATGTTAACAGTAGTTTACAGTATGCAGAGCTTACTGTAGCTTCATAAGAGTGGGCTCCCTTGTGGCTTATAGTCTTGGCACACCACCGCGTTGTACAGTAATTATCCAGCCCCAGAGACTGTATTTCATTGGACAGCTCACGCATGCGCATTAGTTATTTTCAAAAGTGACATCTGGTGCATGAACATGAGCATAACACTGGCTGCACCATACTAACAAGGTTGCGCAATGCTGAGAGATTCCATGTCCGTTGGCCAACCACCATAGGTAGGACAGATGAGCTTGGCTACATCTGTACAGTCCCTTTCTATGTCTTTTTACTATGTTATAGTAATTGCATATATTTCCACGCTATTTAATATAGCATTGGGAATAGGTTTGTCTCAAAAGCGCATATGCATACACAACCATCGATGCCCTTGCAAATATTTTGGTCTGTGCGAACGGACCAGAATAAGGGCCTAAATGTAGCTCTGGAAGCAGCTGATATCTTTCTTTCTTCCTAGAAAGCTGTAATGGGGTTGGCCCTGTGGCAATACAAGCTCTCGTCTCTCCCAGCTGCCAATGTTGCTGTTGATGCAGCCTGGTAATGTGAGCCCCGGGGGGAAGGATCTAGGATACATGTGTTTCACTTGCTACATCTGTTTATGAACATCTATCGAAACAATAACTCTTGCAGATTGTATATAAAAATGATTATGCTATTTTATATGATACACAATAATGAAATACAAGTTTGGCAAAACCTTTGTTGCCCAAATGAAATAAATGGTAATAGTCCTGGTTTTTATATCCCATAACTAACTTAAAAGCTGGCATGTAGCATGTAATATTCTCAATGTGGAGCATGTATAGGGGTTATAGTACAATATGCTATCCTTGCAATTAGTTTAGATATAGGGAGATGTGCCTGAGGCATGCAAAACCTAATCGGGCATCGGTGACCAAGAGTAATTGGATACCCCCCACAGTGTTTTAAGTATGTTTTTCTGGTTGAAAACATTTTTAACTGACGGCAGAGCGGTTGGGTAGCATATGCATTTAATAGTTATGATCTCCTTCTCCCTCTCTCCCTCCCGTTCAATTGAAGTACATACTTTAAGCTTCAATTTAAGATATTCATCAAATTTGTGGTTTGAAATTTTTTTTATTTCAGGGGCTCAAATTTAATAGGACAAATTTAAGATCGTTGTATATAAAATGATAATTTGATAAAATGCAAATTGAGCGGTTATTGGCCAACTGCACATATGCAGCGTTTACTTGCTGGTGTGCGACCTCAAACCTGTATAAAAATGCAAACCCTTCCCAATTCAGTCAAAGTTTGACTGACAGGAAGCTGGCGTTTGGGGGCAATGAACAAATGCAGGCATTCCTGGTCATTTTGGGGGTAGGTCTGTGACATCAGTGCTGACCACTTCCAGCCTGTAAAATAGATGGCAAGTGCATTTTGTTTGGAAATTTCAAATGGAGTTCCAAATGCATGTCGATTAGCGATGCATTTGTCATTTTGCAGTGGCCATTTATTCTTTCCTTTTGTGTGGTAGCTATTTGCTCGCAGTCCACTGCATTTTTTCTATGTAGCTAGCCATGGTGAATTAGCTCCAATGATCTGAAGTCTGAAACCCATGGCCATGCTGAGTGTCCTCCTTTGTTGTGCTTTGCCAGACCTTTACGGCTTCTGGTAATTGTTTTCCTATGGAGCTATCCAATTAGCCCTGATAAACTGACACATGCAGCAGCTTATCTGGGATTTGATTTCACCTGCCTATTTCACCATACACTTGGCCGACTTGTCCTATATGATTTGGCACTTGATGTGGCATTTTTTACCTGTGATAAATTGCATGTAGAGGGAGCCTTGCTGCAGCATACAAAAAATCATATACAGATGAGTGGGTAGCCACTGATTGGCTGAGAGCTCTCAGCCAATCAGCACCCGCCTATTCATTTGTTTTTGTTTTTCTCCCCCTCGCGTCGGATGCGATACATTGCGGGTGCTATAAAGTACCCGCGATGTACCGCTGATGGCTGCACATATGTACAGCACATATCTCTGGCTCCAATCCGATGCGTGGTCCTGTGCGCATCTAATCCGAGCTAGAGTGATCTCTGGATCCAATGCGTGGTCCTTTGCACATCAAATCCGATCTAGAGATCATACGTGCTGATCTCTGGCTCCAATTGGATGTCATGCACATACGATTTTACTCGATTTCTCGGCCCAATTCACCGAAATTGGGCATAAATGTACAGGGGACCTCAAAGCTGTGTACACACGGTGCAATATATTGCTCACTGTCCCGTTTTCATCAGCGACCAGAGATGGCCACTGATGAAAAGGAGACTCTGCCGGGGGAGCTGCAAGAGGAAATGGTTCCTGCGGCCATTGTCATTAGGGGCTGAACACGGAAGCGAGTACCTGGCGATTTATCGCCCACAGCACATACAAATCACTGGCTGAGCGACCATATTGCCAGCAATATGTGCTTAATATCACCCTGTGTGTGCACAGCTTTAAGAGACCACATCCCTGCATTTGTCATGAATTTTCCTGTAGTGACTATTGTTTCTTGATTGCACTGTAATAAATAGGATTTTTTTTTTTCAGTATGTCCAGATTAGTTTTTTTTTCTCTTACAATCTACGTCAATGTAAACCATTCTTATAAATTATTTGCAGCAATAAATTTTGCACTTCAAAGAAATGTACACATGATGTATGGAAATGGTGAAGTATTTAGTCTGGACCCCTACAGAGTGGTTGCTCATATTCCAGGATCATTAGTGCAGTTAGATATATTAGATGTAGTATATAGATTTTCAGGGCAGGATGCAGATGACCCACCTCTGTCCATTCCAGACACACCTATGTTAACAAAGAGGGAACAATGCCTGATCACATCAATGTTTGTGCAGACTGTCTTATGGTGGTAATAACAACCCTACTATTTTGCAGGCTGATCTATGCAGATTGTTTTTGGACTTGAACTATAAATTGTATTCACCAGTATTTCTGTGCGGCTATTGTTGTAGGATTTATTCCATTCTGTTTGTGTCATGTTGCATACTGTTTGTATATTTTATTCAGATACACTTGAACAAAACTAGTTTAGTTTCATTTTAAACATCTGTTCAGAAGCTTTTTTGATATTTCTGATTTTTGTATGTATTTTTAAACTTTGCATCTACGTTTGGTAAATATATCTATATGTTTCTTCCCCTACATTTATGCTTTGTCTCTAAAGGCCCCCATCCACTAGGGTGAGGTATCGCATGCGACCCGCGAACTCAGCCGGCAGCTGCCGGGAGGCAGAATCGCTTAAGATACATTGTATGCAGTCATTTCGCATACAATGTATCTTATGGGATCCTAGCCGGGGCTTCGGGCTGCAACAAATATTCAAGACAGCTCGTAGGATCTGCTACTGCAATGCGAGGCGCACGAAAGTGTGCCTTACATTGCTGTTTCAGGTAAATGCCATACAATGTGTCCATTTTTATGCAATCCTTTTGCAGCAAAGTGTCGGAATTGCATAAAAAGTGGCCATATTGCACTAGTGGATGGGAGCCTTAACCGCTCATAATTAGGATTTGTAATTTTCTGCATATTTTTATGCAGCTATCATGGCAAGTTTGTTTTACATCAGTTTATTTTAATTTAGCCCTAATATGCAAAACATAAATATTGTTTGGAATTTATAGTCTGTATATTTTAAGATGAGCATTGATTAGAATTTATCAGGGCTGCCAACAGATCAGTTAGGAATGAGTAATAGAATTTGGTATGATCAATTGGCCATCTTTTTCCCTGTGTCCTTAGCAGTAGCTGCATAACTAAGGAAGTGTTTTTACAGTATGCCTCTACTATACTGGGCACCCAAAGCAGTTCAACCTCTTGTACATTATACTGCCCACCCTACCTCTCATTTTTGCATGATCATTGCAATCTCTCCATCTTAGGGTTAGACCTACTGGGAGGATAGCGGTCCTCTCAGAAGAGGGCTTACAATTACATTTTTTTTGGCTGCTGCTGGGCATGACCGCCGGCTTATATCCGGGAACGACTGGGTGATTTTGACTAAGCAAAAATTGCTTGGTCAAAATCGACCTGCTTCAGGCCATTTGTACACCCCTTAAGGGCAAGATGTAGCAAGCTTCATAAAGAGATAACCTGGAGAGTGAAAAACAACCAGCCAATCCGCTTTATCTGTCGTTTTTCAAACCCAGCCCGTTTATCACTTTCATGCAAATTACCTCATCAAGCCACACTCCTTCTTTCCATACTACCCAGTAGCAAGGGACTGGAGCTAGAGAGGTAGGCAGGTATGCTATACCTGAACATCCTTTGTCCCTTTTTTTTTTTTTACCACAGGAGGACTAACCAATAATCTGCATTCCCATCACTGGACAAGTACATTTTGTCTTTTTAAGAATGTTGGCATAGATGCAGGCTCATAATACTCTTCAAATGCACTCAATAAATAGCATTTAGTAGAAGGTATATGAGAATTTATTAAGTGTAGCTGAACCCCTTCTTCCAGTAGCCTAACAATAGTACCTCCTGGATCCAGGGGAGGCAGATGTACTAAGCCTTGTAGAGAGATACAGTACCAGCCAGCCAGCCCCTAACTGTCATGTTATAGGCTGTGTTTGAAATATGACAGGATCTGAGTGGTTGGTACTTCATCCTTCTCTTTATCAATGCATAGTACAACTGCCCCAAATGTGTTTAATGTGGGGCAAAGAGATGCTCAGGAGCTCTGGAGGCTTCTGAACTATTTTTGCTTGTAGGGGTGCCATAAAGAAGGTATTCTGGAAGTTTACTTTTTTCTGAGAGATGGGAATCGCCTTTCCCAGACTTTATGGAAAATAGGCTGAGTCATCTCCTTACAATGCCAGGACATGGACAGCTCTAACAACTGAATACAGTGGAGAAGAATAAAGTCTAGTTCACATTTTAGGAGAGTAAATCATTCTGTACTTGTGTGTAACAGCACTTTCAATGGCTACTTGGGCAATAAACACTGTTTCTACATTGATGCTCTAATCCGACATAATGCTCATATTTGTTTAATACCTGCAAACTCAAGATAAATAATGGTATTCAATGCCACGGTCTAGGGAGTTCAACATTGATACACATTTCGTTATTTGAAATATCCCTGTAACATTATTAGGGGTGATCACTGATGTTAAGTAAGTGCTGGTTAAACACCAGGACGAATACCTTCCTACTGTAGGTTGGCATAATAATTGGATGTCCTAATTCTAACAAAAGCAGCAAAATCCAGTATAGTGGAAAATGATCATCCTGTCATTAATGTCAATCTATCAATCAGACTGCAAGCGTCAGATATTGAGGCAACTATGAAAGGGTGTGGTAATTGTACTTGCCATATCTGACACCATTCCAGACAGTATGACTTAATGCTGTTGCTTTTTTTTTTTCTTATTAAAATATTATATAGAATTTGTCAGTACAAAGTTACGACCAATCAGGGAGTGGGTTTGGTAGACTTAACGAAGACTAGAATAATGCAGATAGAGGTAAGTGCTATTGCTGGACTTATTCCATAGGATTGGCCATCACAGGGTGGCGGCCATTTCATTTTAATTTGCTCATCTCTGCATAACCATGACGTCTTCTATTTCAACTCACCAGCTGCTTCAGAATGAGCATCTTACATATTTTGTACATCGTTAAAAACCTTGTACATGAACTGGAGGATTTAATCACATTTAGGGCTAATGTACATTCTTGAAGAAATAAACAAAGATGCCCTGAACCTGTTTTGCTATACTTGTGTTATTGGCAACGACCTTTTTAACCATATTCACGCTCTCGCATTTTATATAGAGACGTTAGATTCTGGACCTATACCAAAATAAGTTTGCATTAAATTCAGATCAATGTCACTACATGTTAAAGAAAAGGGACTTTAATGTATGAAAAATGACCTATACATTTTGATTCTTTAAGATAGAGCTGCACATACCACACCTAACCCTGTACTCGGTGCATCCAGGCAAATAATCACATAAAAAATTTGAAATGCACGAGCTTTAGCGGTAAGAACAAAAAAAACCCCAAACAAACCCATGCATTTGCTCTAGAATTTGATGGTGTGGATCAAAAGGTCGAAGCATTAAAAAGTTGGACATGCATTATGTTGACTTAAGCAAAATGCAGACCTGAGTTTTTATAGTGTACTCGCTGCACTCGGCACACATTTATTATACCTCTATGCCCTCTTGACTGGTCAAGTATGAACAAGTCAGTTTAAATAAGGAATCATAAAAAACTCATACCAACCTTTTGACTGACGACCTAATGACTGCATACCATGATTTGCTACGTTGAATTAAAAGAAAGGTTACTTTGGGATCGTTATATATATCGCTGTACACCGCGATCCTGCAGGGCAAAAAGAATGCGGATCCCAGTGACCCATCATTTAAAAGAAATGGTTTCAGTATTGCATCACCATTTGTGGGGGTAGAGGTTAAGCAGCAGTTGGGACAGTGCTAGGGGCAGGTAGCAGTTGGGCTAGAGGTGGTTAATGGCAATTAGCAGATTGTTTAGAGGCAGGGAGAAATTGGGTTTTATGCTGGGTATGGGGGGACTAAGATAAGGTGTGGACAGCAGTTGGGGGCAGTATTTGTGCTGCACATTTGCAGAACTACAGAGCGTGACCCTGTTGGGTAAAGATGAAAGCCTCCTTAATGGAGCTCTAAAACCGTTTGCGCAGTAGTGTTAGTGAAATGTTTTCAAGCCTTCTAAAGCGTAGACAAGTGGAGAAGTTCTTAATCGCAACCAGGGGCATCTTTAGAGAAGAGGAGACCCAGGTGCAGCCTCTTCGGCCAGGCCCCCTCATTCTCTGCCGGAAGCAGCACTGGGAGCAATAGGGTCTGAACGCTCTAGTGCTCAGACCCTACTGTGCATGTGCGAACCTCCACTGCGCTGTAAAATCTTTGCATTAGAGAGCTCAGACTCCACTGCACATGCGCAGATCGCTGGATAAATGGTCCCTGCACCATTTTCCGGTGATTTCTGCAGCTTTGCTGCCTCTTTTACTACAGAAGATAAGCATTTTGAAAATGGATGTAGTGTGGGCTCCCGTGGGACTCGGGCATGTGTTATCCCCGCACAATGCGCCCATTATAGATATGTTACTGATCACAACCAATCCACTTCTGCCTTTTTTTTTAATTTTTATCAAATTACTTGATTAATGCTATCTCAAAGCTAATATGTTACAGATGGCAGCGTCTCCACTTTGCACACTTCTCTCTGCAGAAGGCTCCCCCCCCCCCCCCCGCAAGGAAACTGATACATTTTGTCCACAAAAAAAGTGAATTGCCAGAAGAAACAATTGGGGAAAAGTTTTTGCAGAAAAAGTTACTGTGGCTAATTGAATTTTTTCCCCTCTTTACTTTGTGTTGGGCATCTAAAAGCATGAGATGTTGTCCAGTCTAGATACGACAACATGTTGCTTAAACTGAAAAAAGTTGTGTAACTAAAACTGTGTTTTTGGACATGAAATTGTAAATATCTGTCTGTTTTTAGTTGTGAACTCTTTCAACATCATTCTACCAGACAGCTGGAACTACATAGGAGCAGAGTTCTGACTATTTAGTAGAGGATGAAACAAAAATTATTATTGTGAAGGATTTAAAAATAGTGTGTTCTCTATAATGTTAGCAATGTGGCACATGCTCTTTGTGTCCACTCATTGTTGCCGACCTTGGGTCCAGTTACCATAGACCACAATGGATACATACAGTGTAGTGTGTACCCAGTTTAACTTCTGTTTTGGTCAGCAAAGCTTTAGCAATGCAATCAATTAGGTGAATTACAAATTAGGTATGTGTCCGATTTACCAGTCATCACATCTCTGCTGTTTCTAATTTAAAACCTTTAGTAGTGATGAATCACTTCTGTGTACTACTTCCAGGCTTACATCCAAGACCTGTACCAGCACTAGCCATGTCCTTTTAATTTATGCATGCATGTATAATATATATATATATATAAACAGTGGAATGACCGCACTCTCACCCAAATGGAGACAACAGAGGGGTGCCCGGCAAGGGAACATGCAGAAGCACGCCCCTAATAGACAAATATAGGTTTCCACACCAGGAGGTATGGAAGCAGAGCACTCTCCTTAAATCACAGATCAGCAATGTGATAAAATGAAAAGAAGTATTTAATTCCAGCTGGGTCAACACAGCGTATGGTAATCAAAGTATACAAGCCCCGACGTTTCGGTCCCAGTATGGACCTTTATCAAGGAGCCTACAAGTATACAGAAACAATACAGATAGTCAGTAACATGTACTGCTGAATCACATAACAAGTACATAATACATAGACAAAAGCATAGTTACGTTTTTCAATAAAGCATCATGTAATCAGCGGCGCAGGAACAGCCTGGGTATGGACAGGGTCAGCCAGCTGATCTGACTGCCCCCCCGTCCGGCTATTTATACCTTATGAGGGGTATGGAGCTGGGCGGCGCAACAGACTCACGTCTGACAAGCGCTATCGTACTTCCTGTATAGGAGGAAGTGCGTCGGCCGGTGGCCGGCGCTGGACCGCAGCTCTGGAGCGCACAGCTTCCGGATTAGAGCCGGGGCTGTGCGTAACTAGGGCAACGATTTGTTTACAAGCACGGAGTGTACGGAGTATCAGGCGGTACATGGGCTGTAACTAATGACATCACTGTAGTAATGCGTATATCGGTAAAACCGTGCTGTTGGCATTAAAGCTAGGTATAAAGCCGGGGGTTTTTTTTTGTAGAGACCAGGATAGGTGACAGGAGTGTATCGCAAGTAGTTGCTGGTGAGTGCGCTAGAGTTGGAGTGCTACAGTATGTCACCAGAGGGTGTGCTAAGGTTGGAGAGAAGCAGTATGTCACCAGAGAGTGCGCTAAGGTTGGAGAGAAATAGTATGTCACCAAAGTGATTATTTAGAGAAGCACCACGCGACGTGAGTAGTGGTATAGTGCTTGCAGGAAATTATAGGCTACCCATCCCGGGGTAGTAGATCACAGTGTCTAGTCCGTGTAAGGGGAAGCATAAACCATGGGTGAAGAGATGATCAGAGGTAAAGGTGATTTAGGGGAAAGGAAGGTGTGGATAACTAGGATTCGTACAGGATTTTTGAAGTTAGTGCTAATTGTGTGTAAGGGTACACCGGATAGTATAGGAGAACAGTTTATGATAGGGATTAGCCATTGGTGCAGCAAAGTGCTAGACATGAAAACAGGGAGTTGCATATAGACATATCACAGGAACAATGTACATAGTAGGACTGTGTGGAGGGAACAAGGTTATGAGCCATCAGTCATGGTGCTTTCACTGGTATCCAAACACGAAATACATCAATCACAATCAATTTGTACAGAAAATAATTTAAACATGGACAAAGAGCTTTATGTAGTGAGTCTTATAGGGTTCACTTCAAAAAGATAGAGAGGGGATTGTTCTCGTTGAGACCTTTGGGGGCAAGTGTGTCCAACCGATAGATCCACCTGCTCTCTAGTTTTCTGAGGGCAAGTCCACGGTCACCTCCGCGGGGGGGTGGGGGTACCCAGTCGATAATACGACATCGGAGGCTGGAGTTCTGGTGTCCCGCAGCCAGGAAGTGGCGGGGGACAGGCAGTTCTGCTTTGTTAGTCTCGATTGCAGCTCTGATAGAGTTGCGGTGATTAGCCATCCTTTCTCTGAATTTGCGTGTCGTCATGCCGACATAGGCCAGTCCACAGGGGCAATGGAGGAGGTAGATCACATGATCCATCTGGCAATGTAGCCGGTACCTGATTTTTATGGGTTTCCCTGTATGGGGGTGTGGGAAAGTGGGTCCTGGGGTGATGCTATTGCAAGTTGTGCAGCCGGCACAACGGAAGCAACCTGGTCTTTTTGAATGGAGCCATGTTGTGTTCGTGTCAACCTGCGGACAGGTAGTCGGTCGCATGAGAAGTTCCTTGAGGTTTGGTCCTTTCTTGTAGGCCACCATGGGTGGACCATATTGTTGTAGTTTAAGCGACTGATCAGAGGCCAAGATGGGCCAGTGTTTCCTAAGGCTGGTCTGGACTTCAGAGGAAGTGTGATCATATTTGTTGACAAAGACCATCCTAGGGGGTTTATTTGTCGTCTTGGTCCCAGTGTCGGAGGGATTCATCTTTTTCTTGGCCTTTGTTAGGCAACGTTTGAGGGTAGATTCGGAGTATCCCCGCTGTTTGAAACGGTCCGTCATTTCGTCCAACTGGAGGTCCATTGTTACATCATCAGTGTTATTACGCATAACTCTCATATACTGTGAGATAGGCAGGTGTTCTTTCAGGGATGGTGGATGCTGGCTTGAAGTGAGGAGGAGGGTGTTCCTGTCGGTGGATTTACGGTAGAGGCTGGTCTGGAGTTTACCATCCTTTATGTGGACGTTGATATCCAGGAAGTTTATCGAGTCATCTTTGATGAGGTGTGTAAACTTGATTGGGTGATCTTTGGCATTGAGAGTCCCCACCATCTCGGAGAATTCTTCTGACGATCCTGCCCAAATAAGGAACACATCGTCGATGTACCTCTTGTAGAATTTAATTTTGTCCTTGTAGAGTGGGAGGATATACCTATGCTCATAGTCGAGCATGTAGGTGCACGCATAGGAGGGTGCCAGGTTTGACCCCATTGCGGTCCCTGACACCTGAACATAATATTTCTTCTGGTACATAAAATGATTGTAGCGAAGTATTACCTCTGCCAATTCCACCAAGAAGTCTGTGGGTGGGGTCAGTGTAGGACGTTCATCGAGTCTTTTACGGAGTGTCCGTAGGCCATCGGAATGGGGAATTACCGTGTATAATGAGTTCACGTCCATTGTGGCCAGTAGCACTTGTTGTGAGGAGATGTCCACTTCTTTTAGTTGATCGATAAAGTCTGCCGTGTCTCTGATATAGGTATCACTGGAGGTGACAAGAGGCTGGAGGTGGTTGTCGACATAGATGGCCAAAGGCTGTAGTAGAGACCCACGGGCCGAGATGATAGGCCTGCCAGGTGGGTGAGAGTGGGATTTATGGACCTTGGGCAAGGTATATATGATGGGGCAAATTGGGAATTCCACCGTGAGGAATTCTAATGTATCCTTGGAGATACAGTTATTGGTAAATCCTGTATGTAGGATCTTATCAATAGTACGCTTAAATTCAGGTATGGGGTTGTGCTGTACGGGTTTATAGGTCTTGGTGTCTTCTAACTGTCGGACAATTTCTGAGTGATAGTCGGTCCAGTTTTGCACCACCACCGCACCCCCTTTATCAGCAGGTCTGATCACTAGGTTACGGTTCCCTTTTAACTCTCTGAGTGCCTCCCGCTCAGTCTTGGTAAGATTGTCAAATCTAGGTTTGGCGGGTGATTGTCGGGTGTCTCTTTCAATGAGTCTGGTAAACGTTTTGATGCTGGGATTGTTAGACATGGGGTCATACATTGAGGGTTTATGGAATTTGGGTCTGGGGGTTCCTGGGTTGCTGTCAGCAAATTGTTCTTGGAGTCTCAGTTTACGCCCAAATTTGTAGATGTCGATAGAGGTATCGAAGCCGTCATGAGGGTGGGTGGGGACGAATGACAGTCCTTTAGAGAGTAGTGAGGTCATGGCAGGTGTCAGTTCGGAGTCAGAAAGGTTGAACACTAGTTCTGAACCTGCTTGCGTATTCTTTTGCCGGAGACGACCGCAGCGGGGGTGTGGGCGCCGCCCCTGCCTCTGGGGGGTTTTCCCGTTTTTACTGAGCTGCTTGGGCCTACGTCTAAAAAATCAGACTGGGGTTCAGACTGTTCGGTTTCAGACGCTGAAGTCGAGGAACCGGTATTGAATTGGTATGGGTTTCTTTGTCGTCTCTGGCGGAATGGGCGCTGTGGGCGGGTCGAGCCTGATTCGCCCACTAACCACCTATATACGGTATGATTACGGTAGTCTGAGGTGACAACAGCTAGTTTGTTGTGCTTAAAGGACAGGAGGTCCTGTTTATAGGCTTCAATCTGAGTTTTGATTTTCTCAACCAAGTTGGTGTTTTTATCAGTTTTAATGGTAGCCAGATGGGCGTTACCAAATTCCTCTATGTCCTGTCTGACTTTCTTAAGCTCAACCCCTACTTCTTCGACCACAAGGAGCATAAGGTCAAAAGAGCACTTATTGAGAACCCCACACCAGCGGCTGCAGAATGTGGGGTTCCGTCTCCCAATAGTGGGTACGTTAGAGACCCTGAAGCCCCTGGGTATGAATTTTTTGCGATAATATTCCGACAGAAAGTGTCCGTGTAGGGACAGGTCAACTTCTCGTTTTTTAATTTTTAGAAGCCTCTGGTAGAGGTCAGTCGGTGACTCATTAGGTAGTGCTTCAAAGTCAGTGGCGTCGAATAAGACTTTGTCGGCGTCATCGTCGGTTAGTGATACTATGCCTTGTTCGGCCTGTGACAGTCACAGGCCGAACAAGGCATAGTATCACTAACCGACGATGACGCCGACAAAGTCTTATTCGACGCCACTGACTTTGAAGCACTACCTAATGAGTCACCGACTGACCTCTACCAGAGGCTTCTAAAAATTAAAAAACGAGAAGTTGACCTGTCCCTACACGGACACTTTCTGTCGGAATATTATCGCAAAAAATTCATACCCAGGGGCTTCAGGGTCTCTAACGTACCCACTATTGGGAGACGGAACCCCACATTCTGCAGCCGCTGGTGTGGGGTTCTCAATAAGTGCTCTTTTGACCTTATGCTCCTTGTGGTCGAAGAAGTAGGGGTTGAGCTTAAGAAAGTCAGACAGGACATAGAGGAATTTGGTAACGCCCATCTGGCTACCATTAAAACTGATAAAAACACCAACTTGGTTGAGAAAATCAAAACTCAGATTGAAGCCTATAAACAGGACCTCCTGTCCTTTAAGCACAACAAACTAGCTGTTGTCACCTCAGACTACCGTAATCATACCGTATATAGGTGGTTAGTGGGCGAATCAGGCTCGACCCGCCCACAGCGCCCATTCCGCCAGAGACGACAAAGAAACCCATACCAATTCAATACCGGTTCCTCGACTTCAGCGTCTGAAACCGAACAGTCTGAACCCCAGTCTGATTTTTTAGACGTAGGCCCAAGCAGCTCAGTAAAAACGGGAAAACCCCCCAGAGGCAGGGGCGGCGCCCACACCCCCGCTGCGGTCGTCTCCGGCAAAAGAATAC
Source organism: Crinia signifera (assembly GCF_055691185.1). Lineage (NCBI taxonomy): Eukaryota > Metazoa > Chordata > Amphibia > Anura > Myobatrachidae > Crinia > Crinia signifera. The sequence goes on along the minus strand of NC_139217.1, from coordinate 304,561,557 downwards.
GCAAGCAGGTTCAGAACTAGTGTTCAACCTTTCTGACTCCGAACTGACACCTGCCATGACCTCACTACTCTCTAAAGGACTGTCATTCGTCCCCACCCACCCTCATGACGGCTTCGATACCTCTATCGACATCTACAAATTTGGGCGTAAACTGAGACTCCAAGAACAATTTGCTGACAGCAACCCAGGAACCCCCAGACCCAAATTCCATAAACCCTCAATGTATGACCCCATGTCTAACAATCCCAGCATCAAAACGTTTACCAGACTCATTGAAAGAGACACCCGACAATCACCCGCCAAACCTAGATTTGACAATCTTACCAAGACTGAGCGGGAGGCACTCAGAGAGTTAAAAGGGAACCGTAACCTAGTGATCAGACCTGCTGATAAAGGGGGTGCGGTGGTGGTGCAAAACTGGACCGACTATCACTCAGAAATTGTCCGACAGTTAGAAGACACCAAGACCTATAAACCCGTACAGCACAACCCCATACCTGAATTTAAGCGTACTATTGATAAGATCCTACATACAGGATTTACCAATAACTGTATCTCCAAGGATACATTAGAATTCCTCACGGTGGAATTCCCAATTTGCCCCATCATATATACCTTGCCCAAGGTCCATAAATCCCACTCTCACCCACCTGGCAGGCCTATCATCTCGGCCCGTGGGTCTCTACTACAGCCTTTGGCCATCTATGTCGACAACCACCTCCAGCCTCTTGTCACCTCCAGTGATACCTATATCAGAGACACGGCAGACTTTATCGATCAACTAAAAGAAGTGGACATCTCCTCACAACAAGTGCTACTGGCCACAATGGACGTGAACTCATTATACACGGTAATTCCCCATTCCGATGGCCTACGGACACTCCGTAAAAGACTCGATGAACGTCCTACACTGACCCCACCCACAGACTTCTTGGTGGAATTGGCAGAGGTAATACTTCGCTACAATCATTTTATGTACCAGAAGAAATATTATGTTCAGGTGTCAGGGACCGCAATGGGGTCAAACCTGGCACCCTCCTATGCGTGCACCTACATGCTCGACTATGAGCATAGGTATATCCTCCCACTCTACAAGGACAAAATTAAATTCTACAAGAGGTACATCGACGATGTGTTCCTTATTTGGGCAGGATCGTCAGAAGAATTCTCCGAGATGGTGGGGACTCTCAATGCCAAAGATCACCCAATCAAGTTTACACACCTCATCAAAGATGACTCGATAAACTTCCTGGATATCAACGTCCACATAAAGGATGGTAAACTCCAGACCAGCCTCTACCGTAAATCCACCGACAGGAACACCCTCCTCCTCACTTCAAGCCAGCATCCACCATCCCTGAAAGAACACCTGCCTATCTCACAGTATATGAGAGTTATGCGTAATAACACTGATGATGTAACAATGGACCTCCAGTTGGACGAAATGACGGACCGTTTCAAACAGCGGGGATACTCCGAATCTACCCTCAAACGTTGCCTAACAAAGGCCAAGAAAAAGATGAATCCCTCCGACACTGGGACCAAGACGACAAATAAACCCCCTAGGATGGTCTTTGTCAACAAATATGATCACACTTCCTCTGAAGTCCAGACCAGCCTTAGGAAACACTGGCCCATCTTGGCCTCTGATCAGTCGCTTAAACTACAACAATATGGTCCACCCATGGTGGCCTACAAGAAAGGACCAAACCTCAAGGAACTTCTCATGCGACCGACTACCTGTCCGCAGGTTGACACGAACACAACATGGCTCCATTCAAAAAGACCAGGTTGCTTCCGTTGTGCCGGCTGCACAACTTGCAATAGCATCACCCCAGGACCCACTTTCCCACACCCCCATACAGGGAAACCCATAAAAATCAGGTACCGGCTACATTGCCAGATGGATCATGTGATCTACCTCCTCCATTGCCCCTGTGGACTGGCCTATGTCGGCATGACGACACGCAAATTCAGAGAAAGGATGGCTAATCACCGCAACTCTATCAGAGCTGCAATCGAGACTAACAAAGCAGAACTGCCTGTCCCCCGCCACTTACTGGCTGCGGGACACCAGAACTCCAGCCTCCGATGTCGTATTATCGACTGGGTACCCCCACCCCCCCGCGGAGGTGACCGTGGACTTGCCCTCAGAAAACTAGAGAGCAGGTGGATCTATCGGTTGGACACACTTGCCCCCAAAGGTCTCAACGAGAACAATCCCCTCTCTATCTTTTTGAAGTGAACCCTATAAGACTCACTACATAAAGCTCTTTGTCCATGTTTAAATTATTTTCTGTACAAATTGATTGTGATTGATGTATTTCGTGTTTGGATACCAGTGAAAGCACCATGACTGATGGCTCATAACCTTGTTCCCTCCACACAGTCCTACTATGTACATTGTTCCTGTGATATGTCTATATGCAACTCCCTGTTTTCATGTCTAGCACTTTGCTGCACCAATGGCTAATCCCTATCATAAACTGTTCTCCTATACTATCCGGTGTACCCTTACACACAATTAGCACTAACTTCAAAAATCCTGTACGAATCCTAGTTATCCACACCTTCCTTTCCCCTAAATCACCTTTACCTCTGATCATCTCTTCACCCATGGTTTATGCTTCCCCTTACACGGACTAGACACTGTGATCTACTACCCCGGGATGGGTAGTCTATAATTTCCTGCAAGCACTATACCACTACTCACGTCGCGTGGTGCTTCTCTAAATAATCACTTTGGTGACATACTATTTCTCTCCAACCTTAGCGCACTCTCTGGTGACATACTGCTTCTCTCCAACCTTAGCACACCCTCTGGTGACATACTGTAGCACTCCAACTCTAGCGCACTCACCAGCAACTACTTGCGATACACTCCTGTCACCTATCCTGGTCTCTACAAAAAAAAAACCCCGGCTTTATACCTAGCTTTAATGCCAACAGCACGGTTTTACCGATATACGCATTACTACAGTGATGTCATTAGTTACAGCCCATGTACCGCCTGATACTCCGTACACTCCGTGCTTGTAAACAAATCGTTGCCCTAGTTACGCACAGCCCCGGCTCTAATCCGGAAGCTGTGCGCTCCAGAGCTGCGGTCCAGCGCCGGCCACCGGCCGACGCACTTCCTCCTATACAGGAAGTACGATAGCGCTTGTCAGACGTGAGTCTGTTGCGCCGCCCAGCTCCATACCCCTCATAAGGTATAAATAGCCGGACGGGGGGGCAGTCAGATCAGCTGGCTGACCCTGTCCATACCCAGGCTGTTCCTGCGCCGCTGATTACATGATGCTTTATTGAAAAACGTAACTATGCTTTTGTCTATGTATTATGTACTTGTTATGTGATTCAGCAGTACATGTTACTGACTATCTGTATTGTTTCTGTATACTTGTAGGCTCCTTGATAAAGGTCCATACTGGGACCGAAACGTCGGGGCTTGTATACTTTGATTACCATACGCTGTGTTGACCCAGCTGGAATTAAATACTTCTTTTCATTTTATCACATTGCTGATCTGTGATTTAAGGAGAGTGCTCTGCTTCCATACCTCCTGGTGTGGAAACCTATATTTGTATATATATATATATATATATATATATATATATATATATATATATATATATATATATATATATATATATATATATATATATATATATATATATATATATATATATATTATACATGCATATATTATATATATATATATATATATATATATATATATATATATATATATATATAATATTATATTGCTGTGGATTAACTTGATTAGGTTGTCATTGTCAAAATGTCGACATAGAAAGTGTTGTTGCATGAAACAGTTATGTGTTTTTTTTTCTTTCACTTTTTCATGTCTATATCAACACCAGAGCATGCAGGCCCCCATTAGTGTCCTGCTTTCAGCCAACTGGGGATGTTAATGTATGAAAGTTAAAAAAAAAAAAAAAAAATGACAAAAATCCACAATAGACTAATTTTAACCTATTGGTGTCGAAATAATAATGATCATCCTAGACATTGTGACTTTCTGCCTACACTTGACATGCTCTGAATCTTGTGTTCTCATATATATTGCATAAGAGAGAGGGATATATTTATTATTTTTACATGTATGTAGAGCAGATGATTTGTACCACCCTTCCTGTGTCATTTTCATGTGTTTTTTTTTTATCTCTTGGTCATCTAGGCCATATTCCTTTGCCGTATTTCCCTTTAATGGAGGAAATGCTGTAGATAACCTTTTTCCAGTGGTGTTTCCTCTGTACTCCACAATGAGCATTATTGTACTTTTACGTGCTGCTGCTTGTTAGTTGTTGTTAGAAGAAACATTCTTATTGGTTCATGTTCTTTACACCTATACCACTAGGATTTCCATAGGCCAACCATAATTACCCTCTGTAAGAAATGTTCACGTTGGAATGGTCTGTGTGGAGAAGTTCGGCAATTCAAATGCCGAGGCTTGTTTTTCATGGATTGCCCCTTTATCTCAAAGCATTCCAAATCAATCATCTTTACATGTGTGTCTGCCAGATATACAGTAGGAAATTGTGCTGCTCCCGATTGTATAAACTTTGAAATGGAAGAATTTCTTACTGATAAATATCTCAAAACGATTAGTGTGCTGATCTTACATTGTTTGACAGTCCCTCCTAGGTTTAACCATTATCTTCCTTTTTCTGATCCTATTTTTCAGGGATTTTTAGCCTCACATAATCATGCAGTCAAATGACTACCGAGGGGCATCGCGGCTGTTCCTCCAACCCCAGAACGGCAGCAAGATGCGGTCGCCAGGCTATGTGCCTGGTAGAATTGTTCCGCTACGCCCACCACCGCCTCCAAAGACTCAAGCATCAGCCAAATTCAATTCTGCAGGACAGGAAGCAAATGCAGCATTTGGGTTTTCAGGAGATGGACAACACAATGACACACACATCATTCACAGGAGAAGACACAAAAACACGTTAATATGCTTTGCCATTTCCAGCCTGTCCTTTTTTATTATACTAGCAATTGTTCTAGGAATATCATCAAAGTATTCTCCAGATGGTAAGTAATGTTTTTTATTTTAATGTTTTTCTAAATATATTTTGTACCTTAATAATCTGTTCATCTGATTGTGGAGACTTTCTGTTGACAGTATAAAGGTGACCATACATTAGGGTGACTTCACAGAGGGAACACGTTACCTGCAATCCCTTCTTGAGCCGCCCGGGCACCTCCAGCAGGACTACATACAATACACCATATGCAGTCATTTTGCATACAATACCAGCCATGCCTGTCTAAATACTTGGAGATGTAACTTCTTAAACATGCAGCCAGTGCAACCCTCAGGCTCCAATGGAATGTGCATGGGACCGTGCATCACATTGGACCTGATGTCAACAACATGCGATTTGGGCACTTTTATGTCCTAGTGTATGGGCACCTTTAGGGGATTATACAGCATCAGGTCAACATGGTATCTAAGGATAACACTCTTGAGATTACCAAATACATGATTTCTTTGTGAAATATTTTTTTTGAATGAACAATTAAACTTTTGTACAAGACCTTAACAATGCATGCTTTATGTATGAGTGATAAACTTACAAAACAAAAATTGTTGTGGAGGAAAAAAAACAAAAATCATGTAGGTATTTAAACCTTATTGCCAGCTGTTGATTGCACATATACTGATGACTATAAGTCCTGCTGGTGACCTTTTCTTTTTTTTTTTTTACCACTTAAATGGCAATTTAAAATTTTAATATTTGCTGTAAAATATTGCTTTTTCAAACATCAGACCATTGAAACCACCCCCATCAGAACATTAGGACTTTCATGACCACTGTGACTTTACTTTCTCCAGAAGCTGCTGTTCTGTGCAGCCACCGTGTGCGCAATTTTTTTTTTTTGGGGGGGGGGGGGGGGGGGGGGGGGGTCGGGGCTGCTCGCTGAGTAATGGGCATACTGCATAGGTAGGAACACATAATATACAGTTAATTTTTACATACACTATACATTGTCTGCAATGTTACATAAGATAAGTAATACAAGTTTGGAAATGATGCATTTACATAACCTCTAAAAGTATAAATGTAGGTATTCTATGGGAATCAACATTTTTAGCTTTGTTCTAATTAAAACCCAATGTAAGTGCTTCTACACATGTGGAGTTATTAGATTGTCAGCCTTATCTGATCAGGCTTTATCTGTATCATATGACTCCACAGTACAGCCAGTGCCATAACGGGGGGGGGGGTCGCTTTGCCCTGCCTCGCCTCTTAAGTACATGACATCATGATGTCACACCAAGGGGGAGGGGGGGGGTCAGGGACTAATGGTTTCTCCCTAAAACCATTAATTGCAAGTGATTTTTATTTTATTTTAAATGGACCTTATGCACTATGCATTGTTCATACAAGGAATTATGCAATCTTCGTGTTTTCCTCCTCAGAGCATAACACATTGATGCACACATAGGGACATGGATGGAGCTATGGCTCCAGGCATCCATATAAAAATGGGCCCATTATTCTGACAGCATGATTATGATCAGCCACCCATCTGGTAGCAGTCAGCTATAAGGATTATATTGTTCTGTTTTTCTAAAAAAAATATGTAACTTTTGTATGTACTTGGGGTAGCAGTGGAACTGATGGTGTAGGGGGTAAGGAGAGTTACTTACTATTTATTTACAGTTTCTTATATAGCGCCGCGGATTCCGTTGCGCTTTACAATTGTAGACCGTGATAAAACAAACTGGGTAACAACAGATAGACTTTGAGATAAGAGGGCCCTGCTGCAAGCTTACAATTATAGGGACATAGGAGGGAAATACAAGGACAGGTACCAGTAATAGCATAGCAGTCCCACCAAGTTGCAAGTCAAGAAGAAAAGCTATATAAAACATATGTGCTTTAGTGGGTTATGAATGTCGAACTTAAGTATGATAGGCTTGCCTGAAGAGGTGAGTTTTCAAGGAACGCTCGAAGGTTTGGAGACTAGTGGTAGTCTTATGGTGCATGGAAGGGCATTCCATAGGGTAGGAGCCGCCCTATGAAAGTCCTGTAATAGTGAATGGGAGCTAGTAATCCATGGTCGAGTTGGGAGATATTTTGAGATAAGTAAAGAGATATATGGTGGTGTAGTATTGTTAACAGCTTTATATGTGAGTAGAAGTATATTATATAGAATAAGCGGATCAGCAGATAAAGATCGCCTTGCTACGAAGATCAGCTTAGCAGCAGCAGCATTTACAATGGACTGCAGTGGCAAGAGTCTGCTCTTGGGAAGACAAGTTACGAGACTGTTGCATTAGTCAATGCGGGATATAATGAGTGCATATATAACAGATTTAGTAGTGTCTTATGTAAGATAGGATTGTATTTTGGATATGTTTTTTAGATGCATGAAACATGATTTGAAGACTGATTGAATGTGGAGAACAAAGGACAGCTCAGAATCAAGGATAACCTCTAGGCAACAAGCTTGTCGTGTAGGATAGATTGTCAAGTTCTCAACCGTTATGGAGATATCAGGATTGTAGCTGTTTTTGGGTGGCTGGTAGGAATATAATTATTTAATTTCCATTTTGGAAATATTGAGTTTGAAGTGGCGAGAAGACATCCAAGATGAGAGACATTCAGAAACTCTGCCCAAAACCACTGGTGACAACTCTGGTGTTGATCGGTAGATTTGAGTATTGTCTGCATACAAGCGATACTGAAATCCGAAAGAGCTGATTAGTTTGCCAAGAGATGAGGTGTAGATTGAGAAAAGCAGAGGACCTAAAACTGAGTCTTGCGGAACTCAGACTGACAGGTAGTTAAGAGGAGGTGGGATCAGAGAACGAATACTGAAAGAGCGATCAGATAGGTATGATGCGAACCAGGTAAGTGCTGTATCATTAAGACCTAGGGAGTGTAGTGTTTGTATGAGAAGAGTGTGATCAACAGTGTCAAATGCGGCAGAAAGATCTAGAAGAATAATTAATGAGTAATGGCCTTTAGACTTGGCAGTGACCAGATCATTCATTCATTCATTCATTCATTCATTCATTCATTTAGTCAGTGCTGTCTCTATTAGAGAGTGTGTGAGGCGTTAGTAGACATGTCTCTCGAGTAGCTTGGAGAGGCATAGAATCTGAGAGATAGGACAGTAGTTAGACTTAGGGTCAGAATTGTGTTTTTTATTTTTATTTTTTTCATAATGGGAGTAATCACTGCATGTTTGAACAGAGAAGGAAAAGTGCCAGTAACAAGAGAGAAATTGCAGATTTTAGTTAAGGTTGGTATAAGTACAGGATATAGAGTTTTTTAATGACTTGTGCAGGTATAGGATCAAGGGGAGAGGTAGTAGAGTAGGAGGATAAGAAGAGTGTGGATACTTATTTTTTAGTTGCAGGCACAAATGAAGAGAAAGTGCCAGAGGGTTCAGGTGGGGAAGTAAGTAGGTTATGCTGCTTTCAGACCGCATAACTGGCTTTGACCCTGTATTTGGAAACGTTTCCAAAAACGGGTCTGCCAGATAAAACCCCTTTCACACCGCAGCACTTAAACGGTATATTACCGTTTAAGTGCCGATTTTTTGACACTGGCAGACCCGTTTTTGGAAACTTTCCAAATACAGGGTCAAAGCCAGTGCAGCCTTCAGCCCTCCATGCAGCTCCCCCCCCCCCCCCTCGCGTGTCGACCGAGAGCATGTCGACGCCCCCCGCGCATGTCGACGCCCCCCGCGCGTGTCGACGCCCCCCCCACCCCACCCCGCGTGTCGGCGCCCCCCCCCCGTGTCGACTTACCCCGTGCCGGTACCTCCGTTGTGGACTGCAGCTCAGTATGCTCGGAAAGCACTTATGAAAAAAGTGTCTTCCAGAAAATGGCTGCCCCATAGGAAACCCTGTTTAAAAACTGTCTTCCGTATGGGGGGCAGCCATTTTCTGAAAGACACTTTTTTCATAAGTGCTTTCCGAGCATACTGAGCTGCAGTGCCGGGAACCACAACGGAGATACCGGCACGGGGTAAGTCGACACGGGGGGGCGCCGACACGCGCGGGGGGGGGGTCGACACGCGGGGGGGCCGTCGACACGCGCGGGGGGGCGTCGACACGCGCACGGGGGGTGTCGACACGCGCGGGGGGGGCTCCAGTGCTGTGAATACTTAATGAGCGCTCATTAAGTATTCACTGTGCTGAATTTAGGACCCAGCTCATTGGCTGGGTCCTAAATACCGTTTCTGAGCCGATTTTTGCGCTAAAATACCGGTTCAGAAACGGGTAGGACCCTGCATTTTAACCGGTTAGAAAAAACGGCATTTTCTAACCGGTTAAGTGGGACTGGACCTTTCAGACCGCACACATTACCGTTTTAAAACGGTAAAAAAACGGCAATTTACCGTTTTAAAAGTGCGGTCTGAAAGGGGCATTAGAGGCTGCAGAAGAGCATACCATTTCATCTGTTCTCAAACTCTAGTCCTTAAAGTATAATGCAAATTCTTGTGCACTGATGGTAGCCAGTGAGGGAGGAGGGGGAGGGTACAGAAGAGATTTAAATGTGTTTAAATAGTCACTTGGGGTTGGTGGCATGAGAAGAGATAAGAGATTGGAAGTATGTTTCTTTGGCAGTGTCCAAAGCATTGCAGTAGGAATGGTAGATATCTTACAGTATATGTGAGGAAATCAATCAGATTACGAGATTTACGCAATTAGCGTTCTACTTTCCGTGACTTATTTCATAGCTGTCTTGTTATTTTGGAGTGCCACGGCTGACCTCTAAGCCTGTGTGGGTTGTAATGGGAAGCTGGAGCTGTTTCATAACCACATGACTGGTTCCACTCACACAGCACTGTCCACAGCTCCTATGCTTCTGCAGTGGGCCATTGGAACATTTTCAGCTTCTGATCCTCAATCCTGGGTGATGGAGAGTTGAATTCAAGTTGACTGTAATTGCTTTCGACGTTCCGAGCATGAAGCTAAACTCTCCCATTAAAGTTGTGCGCACTTTTCACAATGTTCACGAAACTCCCCATAGCCTGTATTCCTGTGCTCTTGTGCAAAAACATTAAAAATTCACTCTGGAAACAAGCATACAGTACATTCATCTCTACTTTGGCCCCCAAATGACCTGACATGGCTCCAGAGGTCGGACCACATGATATGATGTGCTGTACTCCTGATCAGCTTCCCTGACACAGTTCCTCTGCTTCCTGCGTGCTCACAAGGCAGGGGCAGTGTTATCGAGCTGGGAAGATTTATTACAATAATCAGATGTTTGTTCGTACATGTTACTACTGTAATACAGTAAACATGGTGACATTGCATTGTATGTTCCTTTACTGCATTAATGCTTAAAAGTTAAATGGTCAGCCACATCTTGCTATGTCATGTATACAGATGGAGCTGTGCTTATCCAGCTCGCCTATGTCTCATCTCGCCATGCCGTTCGCAGAAGCTCCTGCACCCCATTCATGGCAATTGACGTACAAGCGCGTGAACATGGAGGTGCGGCGCGCCAAGACAAATGGCTCTGGCGGGCTGTACAACCATCTGTACATTCTAAATGTTGAACATCATATAATACACCTATAGTTAGGTATAAAAAAAAAATCATGGTTTAGCTATGTATTTGTTTAACATTAGAAAATACAGACTTTATTCCAGAATCTGCAGCTGTCAATCCACAGAAATGTAGGTCACAAGTAATTCGTAACGCATGCTCGAATGAGTGTAGAAAATGAGCCCAAGCCTCCAAATCTTGCTTTTTTTGTTATTCTAAACGAGCTGGTTCAGTAGCTTTTAAAACAAAGTACAGTAGAATGCCAGTAACACTCCTATATTGGAGTATTTAAAATAGCAGAAACTGAGTTCCCAATTAGACCACTTAAATAACATACCAGGCATCAATTTTTTGTAATGAATCCGGTTACAACTTTTATTTATAACCTAATTAAATTCTTCAATTGCAGTGTGGCAATAAGCCAAGCCTGCTGGCAACAGCCAGGATATAATTAATGAGTTACTAAACAGGACCTGTCAAATTTCCACCCCCAACACAACCTGGACCATCCTTGTACCATTTCACCCCTACTTGGCAAGTACTGGCCCCATCCCTCATCTAATAACATTCTCAGCAATCTCAAAGTATAAAACCTTGTAAGTCACTCTTATGCCCTTCTTGCCATTGACAAGACGAAGGGTGGCTGGGTGAGGGATTCCTGCCTGGAAAGATGATCCCTTCCTGTCAGAGCCAATATAAGTATCTACCTATAAGTAAATACCTAGTATCTGACCCTAAACCTTAAAAACATCAACAAAAAATGTACCTGTCAATGACATCCTTCAGTAAAAGGAAATGTAAAAACCATACACTAGGGGCATTTATTATCACTTCTCGCTATGCAGCCCTTGCTCTTTTTGAACGCAATCTATGGGAACCAAGTGTAATTTTTTGTTGTGCTTTTAATAAATATTTAGCTTGTATTGACCAATTTGCTGTTACTTTCCGTGTTTTATTATGCAAGTCAGCATTTATCATGTTAACCAATGAAATGACGACATAATTGGACTGCATGGCCCCTGACCCCACAGAAGATAAGGGGCAAGATGCAAAAAGTTTCAAAAGGTGATAAACAACCAGCCAAAACAGTTCCTAACTGTCATGTTTCAGGCTAGGTTTGAAAAATGTCAGCAGCTGATTTGGTTGGTGCTTTATCACTGGCCTCTTTCTCTTTTTGAAGCTTGGTGCATCTGGCCCCTGCTATTACTGCACAGGCCATTGGATCATCACAAACCACCAGTAATGTTTGGAAATGATGAGCACAAAAGCTCTGCCCTAATCTAAGCTAACATTGTGTTTCTTTGATGCTAAAGTTAATTATTCACTCTGTAGCAAAAATGAAGAAAAGTTTCTTCTTAATATTATGCCCTAGATCACGTTTTATATTTTTTGCTACATTGTTTTTCTGGCATATGAGTGCCAGAAATATCTCAGAGTCCTCACTGTAAAACTGTTTAGGTTATTCCCCTTTTACACCAAAACTCCGGGTCGCACCCAGGTTTTTAGACCTAGCTTCAACCCGGATGCGACTCCAAGCGGTTCCTAAGCCACCGCTTGGAGATGACACTCAACCGCACACAGGCATCCATTCACCTCCACCCTCTGCCTCTGCTGCTGTCTGCAGAGTACAGCAGACAGCAGCGGAGGCTTTGTACACCCCCTGCCCAACCTGTGGATGCTGCGGGATGTCCCTAGTAACATGCAGACTGCTCCTCTTCTTCCTTACATACCTGTGCTGTTTTTGTTCTTCAGTTACTGTTCTATTTAGTCCTGTGTACCCTGTATTAGTGTTCATTCTAGCACCAGCCATCTTTAAAAACCCATGCAGTTCCTCTTCCCTGCCTGGGGTGTCGCTGCCTGCTGTGGTGTTTCTAGCACAGGTCTGGTTTGCATATCAGAGCTGATATACAGACCACACTGTGTTAGAAGCACTACAGCAGACGGCGACACCCCAGGCAGGGAAGAGGAACTGCATGGGTTTTCAAAGATGGCGGGTACTAGAATGAAAACTATTGTATTGTTCTAATATATGCCCTATGTATGGCAGAGCAAACCACTTGTGGTGCCTTTTATATAAATAAAATGTAATAATGTAGTAATCATTTTTCTCTTTACATCTGACAGAAAACTGTCCAGATCAGAATTACTTTCTAAGTAACTGGAATCCTGGATTTGATACTTTGAAGAGAGTTGTCATTAAGAAAGGAGACCTTTTCCGTTTGCAGTCGGATGCCACTGTCCATTCTATAACCATACAGGATGGAGGTGTGTGCAAATCTCTTATCTGTCACATTCTGTGGTTATTTATACATTATCTTTGTTACAAATTTGTTGCAGAAGCATGTGAAGTATCATATACTTCCTCTTTACACATACAGTAACAATTTTCTATATATTGTATCAGTGGCATAAGTTTATAGCAGAGGCCTGGAGGGGAAAGTATATATAGCCACATATGTATACACATACAGTAGCTTACATATGCACATACACCCACAAGTATACACACTGCCAGATACACACAACAAACACATGTCTACACACAGCTACATACACACAACACACACACACACAGGCACATAGATATATACACAGCCACATACGCACATATGTATACACATGCAGTAGCTCCATATGCACATACACCCACAATTATACACACGGCCACACACACACGTATACACACAGGTACATACAGTATGCACATATACCCACACGTCTACAAAGACACACACACACACACTAACATGTATACACATACAGTAGCTACATATGCACATACACCCACAAGTATACACACAACAAACACATGTATACACAGTTACATAAGCACGCACACATACACCTCTGTATACCCACAGCCACATATGCACAATCAGCATATATATGCACACAAAGCAACACGTGTGTGTGTGTATGTGTATATGCATGTATGTATGTGTATGTGTGTGTGTGTGTGTGTGTATATATATATATATAGTGCAAAGGATTGGCACTCTGGATGACAGGAAAAGGTTGATTGCCGCGGTGCCTTCCAATCAGATAATATAGTAGCAGTTTCTCCTAACACTGTGAGCCAAGGCTGGCTGGTTGTGATGGGAAAAAAATGAGGCAGCACTCTGCGGTCTTTGTCAATCACAATCAAAGTGTATTAAAGCATAAGAAAACGGACAACGTTTCAAAACCCGAAGGTTTTTTCCTCAGGTCCTCAAATAACAATAGTAACAGGTTGACAAACCTGTTACTATTGTTATTTGAGGACCTGAGGAAAAAACCTTCGGGTTTTGAAACGTTGTCCGTTTTCTTATGCTTTAATACACTTTGATTGTGATTGACAAAGACCGCAGAGTGCTGCCTCATTTTTTTCCCATCACAACCAGCCAGCCTTGGCTCACAGTGTTAGGAGAAACTGCTACTATATATATATATATATTACATTCAGTTTAACAAACACTACAACTGCCCCCCTCTCACCTATAAAAGAGGCATCCATCCATAGTGTAAGCCAGAAGATCGGGGGGGGGTTGAAGAGCTGGACGGACTGCAGGGCTGTCAGGGGACAGGGGCTCTGAGTGAGGAAGCCTCACCTCCTCTTCTCATTGAGATTCTGGAGCAGTGCTGCTAATCATTTCAGTGCTGCTCTCGTACAGTATTCTGTGTATTGTATACAGGTTGAGTATTCCCTATCTGAAATGCTCGGGACCACGAGCATTCCAGATAGGGGAATTTTTCGGTTTTTGGAATATTTTTTTTAAAGCATACTTACCTGTCCCCTGATGGTGTCCGGTGGTCCCTCAGGGTCCACGCAGTCCCCGGGCGTCCACAGCAGGCCTTAGGCATCTTCTCCAGGTCTCCAGCGGTCCCAGGAATGCATTGCGCGAGTGCGCGCGCGCACCGGTGACGTCACCGGCGCGCGCGCACACTCGCGCAATGCATTCCTGGGACCGCTGGAGAAGATGCCGGAGGCCTGCTGTGGAACACCCGGGGACTTGGTAAGTATGAAAAGAGGGTTAGGGGGGTTAAAAAAAATAAATAAAAAATATTCGAATGATTCCAAAAACCACGGTTTTTGGAATAATTCGGATAAGGGATGTCCGGATACAGGATACTCAACCTGTATTACCATTGTCCTTTTTAAGCTTCACCTTGCTCTTTGAGGCATTATACTCTTCTAAGCAAACTCAGAATTTTTATCTTTGTTTTTTTACAGTTTAGCAGAAAGCTAACTATGAAGAAGTTGCGTATAACTTTGTAATCTCGTAATACATTTTGTGCTGTTAAGTAAAACACAGATTTTTGACCTTACAAAGTTGCACAATATAGCACAGGGCTGGGCAACACCAGCCCTCCAGATGTTAGTGAACTACACATCCCAGGATGCTTTGCATTAGTTTTGCTATGTGGCCATGCTGAAACTGATGCAAGGCATGCTGGGATGTGTAGTTCATCAACATCTGGAGGGCCGGTGTTGCCCAGCCCTGATCTAGCATATGAGAAGGTAAACTGGCTCTTTAAGTAAAACTCCTTTTTAACCAAAGTCTCGAGTCTGACCTGGCATTTGGAGCACCGTTCTTAGAGACCTTTTTCACCACAGCGCCAATCCAGGCTATTCCCAAACCTGAGCCTTTTACACTGCAGGTACCGGCGATGGAGAAAACATTTCCTCTTTGTGCAACAATACAATTCTACCCTCATTTTAAAGGGGACCTGTGTTGGGTTACCCGTTAACACTGCAACTAACTCAGGTACTTCCCATGTAAAACCCTTCTCTGGACCCAGGTCACCCAACCCAGGAGATATTTCCACTGCCAAAAATCGCAGGTTGTTGTGCGTTCATGTGTAATAACACTAGACTTTCAAATCTGTGGAAAAGGCTATAACTTTATAAATATTCTCTATGTCAAAGGGAGGGGGCCTGGACTGCACACCCTAGCTACTTTTATAATGGGATGTGTTACATAGCTGAGACTTTGTACGGATACACAGAAACACCATACACCATTAAAAATTGATATAAAAAATAATAATAATAATAATATGCTTTTTGGCATAGTTTTGTCCAATAATTGAGCCTCAGCACCACTCGTCAAGGTAACCTCATCAAACAGGTCGCTGACATTGTAGGGGTTCGCCTCCGCCATGCAGGGCACCCCCTAACCACCCATCCAAAACACTCCAGGTCACCACACAAATAAAAAGATGACTTCAAGTATCAGAGTGTTCGTATTAAAGAAAAGAGAGAAGGCAGTGAGGGTGGAGTGTTGGTAAAAAAATAAATAAGGGAATAATAGTATGCGAGGGTTAAGTAAGTGAAAATGGCGGCTTTAGTGTTTAGAAGCGTTCAATAAAGTAAAAAAATAAATGTGTGAAAGTGTGACCTAGATACAAAAAAACATACTCCTCTCATCTTGTCTTCAGCATGCACATAGCCTGGTTCACTTAGTGGCTCTTCTTCACTTCAGCTGTGTCAGGCTCATAATGTTAGCTTCTTTTCTACTATCAATGAAATACGCATGCATGGATACCTTTTTTTAGTGTCAATGTTCGTGTGACCGATCCTCAAAATATCCGTTAAAAAATGGCAGCATCGCTCTCAGCAAGAGAATCCATGTATAACTTTGTTTGCAACAGAGATCCACCAATTAGCATTAAGGACACTAAAACAAATTTAGGGCTTTATCAATCAATTAGCCAAAATAAGTTGTCATGTTTTAGATACTTTTGTGTTGCTGCAAAACTTTTAATTACTTTGTGCTTTCCCATATTATTTATTTATTTTAATGCCTTATTAAGTTCAGTGAAAACATAAAAGTCTTCTTTTTATGTTCTTCAGGTAAACTGGTCTTTGAAGACAATGCAAATGGTTCTAAAAATATTACACTGAGGACTCGTTTCATCCTGATAAAGGATGGTGGAGCGCTTCATATTGGAGCAGAGAAATGCCGCTATAAATCCAAAGCAAATATTATCCTTTATGGCAAATCAGTTGAAGGAGACAGTGTACCAATATTTGGGAAGAAGTTCATTGGCGTGTCAGCCGGTGGAACACTGGAATTGCACGGATCTCCAAAATTATCTTGGACCCTGTTGACAAAATCCCTGACATCGTCAGGTCTTGTGCCTGGGTCTTACAGCTTTGAACGGGTTTACTACAGAGGTCTGAACTTAAGAGTTGTGGATCAAGAAACTGCTCAAGTTTTAGTAACCGAAAAGTTTGACACTTTTCATTCTGAAGATGAAAGTAAGCGGCTTCAGGAATTCCTCATTACGCTGTCTCGATCGTTGCCTGGCTCTATCGTTGCCATGGCAGCTGGTGACTCGGCAGATAAAAGCCTGCTCTCTAACACTCGGCAAGCTATTCAGCAACTTCTCGGTAGCAGCCGTATCAACGACTTGGGCTATAGGTAATACTCATATATTCCTGATATTATTGAAAATGTTCACATTTTATTTCTATGGTATTCAGATTTCGGCAACTGTGGTTTTTCATAAAGTAATCATATAGACAATAGTTATTTTTAGGGTCCGTCTGTAAAGAAGAGCTCAAACTCCCTTGCAAGTGTGTTCACATTTACGTCTTTCTAGCAATCCTCTGCTAATCTGGGAGATTACCTTAAACCACCATACACTAAGGCATTTCACATGCAATTTGGGCTGTTTTGATATGATTGCAGCGATCCGTCACATGAAGTGTGTAAATTGCATGTGATTTGACAGCAGGTCCGATGAGATTCATGGTCCTTTGTGTATCGGACCGGAGCCTGTGAGTCACACCAGCTGCAGAAACAGGGCCAGATGCACTAAGCTTCAAAAGTGATAAAATGGACAGTGATAAACAGCCAGCCAATCAGCTCCTGCCTGATATTTTTCAAACACAGTATGTGACATACCAGATAGGAGCTGATTGGCTGGCTGTTTATCACTCTCCATTTTATCACTTATGAAGTTTAGTGCATCTGGTCCCTAATCTGTTGGGATTGCTTCCGAGCAGACTTGGCTGGGATCACATGCAATATAAGGGGGGGTTCATGGGTGACTTCTCAGAGGGGAAAAGTCACCCTAGCGATGCCCAGCTTAGTGTCTCTACCTTACATTGTAGTATAGTATTAATATTTTATTTATCTAGCAACACCAATTTATACAGCACTATACACAGAATATTGTGAAATGTCACACAGATGTGGCCATGGCTGGGGATTGAACTTGTGACAGAGCGCTGTGAGGAAGTGATGCAAACCATTAAGCCACAGTATATTAATATATACTTAATTTCTAAAAACCTGCCAAATTTAGAATAGTTGTTTCTGCAGATTGAAGTCCATTAGACCCTCTAAGGAGGAAATTTACTAATATGGGAGTTCTATATCACATAGGATGTTGCTATGGGCAACCAATCAGAATCTGCTTCTTATTTTTTTACCACCTATTAAATAATATCCGATTGGTTGCCCATAGCAACATCCCATGTGAAATAAACTCCCATCTTAGTAACTTTCCCCCTAATTTGTATACAGAGGGCCAGATGCACTAAGCTTCAAAAGTGATAAAATGGAGAGTGATAAACAGCCAGACAACCTGCCATGTCACAGACTGTGTTTTAAAAATTTCAGACAGGAGCTGATTGGCTGGCTGTTTATAATTTTATCACTTTTAAAGCTTATTGCATCTGGCCCCGAGACTGGTTTCAGATAATCTTAGCCAGATGGGATATAATGTAGAGCTATGTGTATATAAAGCGAAAAGGTTGGGTTGCCTAGAAGTATTTAGAAATGACCTTGCTTCTGCATGTTTGTTTGGCTGACATTTTGTTTCTTTCTTTGTACAGAGATGCCTGGGCCCTTGTCAGTGTTATTGGTGGGGGTAATTCGTCATGTGCTGAGAATATTAGAGTCTATGAAAACCACAGCACTGGAGGGAAGGCAGAAGCTGTCAAAATTTTCTCCACTTTGGACGGACAGAGATTTGCTGTAGTTGCATATAGTGAATGGAAAGATGGCAAGTATATTCGCTGTGCCAGCATTGTAGACTAATGTCCATCTGAAAGTAATTATGAGCATCAGAACAGACCAATAATGGTGATGTCAACTTTAAGTTCTGCTTGCCTAAGCTACACATTAAGGACATAGTCTTGTGGTGGTCATATTTTGCAAGATGCTTGTTTTTAATATCGACTTCTTTTATGATGAAAGCACAAACATGGTCACTGCGCTCAGGAACTCTTATTTATTCCAGATTGCATTTTATTTTATATATATATATATATATATATATATATACAGTGTTCAAGTTACTAATTTAATAGTGTGTTCCTTAATGTAAGTTATACAGGAAGTCAATAGGCCGCTTCCTTTTGTACAGAGGCCCAGATTGCACATAAATAATCCAGTGTACTTCTGTCATTTCTTAAGAGCAGTTTCCTTCTATTTACATTACTTTGAAATGTAACCCCTTCAGCTGTCATGTATTGTGTTCTATGATAAAACACGTGTCCAGATGTAGATAAGGATATATGACTAGCTTAGAGTACTATCACTCTTTATGACATTTTCTAGTCTGCAGCAACATCCCTTTTCTTAAGTAATTGAACCCTTCAGGGCTTTTTACTTATCTTTATAATACGATTTTCCAATGTGTCATTTTTGCCTTTTTTTTTTTTTGTTTTCAACGCTTTCTCTTTTTCTCATGTAGTTATTTATTTTATTCAGGTAAATCCTTTTCTGGCTTCAGGGTGGAGGCTGTTGATGGTGTTGTGTTAGATCTCATGGACAATGCTCGTAGTTGGCAGCCTGGGGACCAAATTGTTGTTTCAAGCACTGATTATTCCATGTATCAAGCTGAAGAGTTTACTCTGCTCCCTTGTCCAGAATGTAATGAATTTCAGGTTAAAGTAAAAGGTAAATCAAATTAACATTACATTTATGGATCACTTGTAGATCATAAATCCTTTTCAGATTTAGGGGGAAATGTATTCAATCCGTGATTCTGACTGTGGGAACGTCCCGACAGTCAAAATCCCAGGCTGCTTTTCGCTCCACTCGACAGCTGTAATTCAATGTTAAGGTTGTCGTTTGTTAGAAAGTGGGCGTGTCTGTGAAAACTGACAAAACAGATCCGACTTTTTTTAAAGTTTGATCTGTTTTGTCGGAATCTGCCTTCAATGCTGTCTGATAGGGCAGCATTGAATAGGCAGCGGCTGCTATTTCTCTCGGCGGAGTCCTGTTAAGCAATTGCCTTAATCTATTCCCATAATCCTCCTGTTAATCCAGGTGTAACAGTCTGATTTTAAGAAATTATGCATTCCATAGTGAATGCTATAGTTGATTTAATTGACTAATGCGGAGATGTATGAATCCTTCTAAAGCATTCAAGTAGAGACGCTGCCTATGACAACCACGCAGCTTCAAACTATCATTGTATAAAACGTACTTGACAAATGTTGGCTAAAAGCTGCTTAGGTTCTATGGGCAAATTCTCTACTTCTTTACATGGTTTGAAACTTGTAGAAGCTGAAGAGCTTTAATGTTAAATGAGCCTTTTTAGTAGGGAATTCAATTATAGGTGATCACCTGTTTTTCTGTTGAAAAGTGGTTTGCACCCAATTCCATTTTAGGTAAAGTTAAAACCATATAATTCTCCATAGGTTTTAACACATTTTCTTCTTAACATGACCAGTAATGACGTCATTTGTATGGTGAAAATGTTCCAAATGCAAGAAAATGTGTTAATTGATATGGTTCGGGTATTGAGTGTTGTTAGGACATACTGAGTCTGCGGTACCCATTGCAGTTATCCAACAGTCTTGCTTGCCTCCTGCGGACTAAAGCAGCCCATAAGCAGCCCATACACGCTGCTGTAAGGGCTGACCCGATGTGTGCTTTGAGGTGCGCGCTCCCGCGCACCTCATCGCACAGTACAAAACGTATGTGCTTGCACATACTTTTTGTACCTAGTTCTCATCAAATCGCATCGCATTGCATGCACAACGTGTGCACATACAATGCAATGCGATTTGATCCGTGCTAGTACAGCACGGAACGCACGCTGACAAAGCAGCGTGTATGGGCAGCAATACATGCTGCTTTGTGGGCGTGCTTTCCATGCTGTACTAGCACGGATCACATTGCATTGCATTGCATTGCATTGCATGTGCATCCGTTGTGCATGCAATGCGATTCAATGTGATGAAACCTAAGTATAAAAAGTATGTGCAAGCACATACTTTTTGTACTGTGCGATGAGGTGCGCGGGAGCGCGCACCTCAAAGCACACATCGGGACAGCACGCTTAGCAGCGTGTATGGGCAGCTTAAGGCTTCGCCTATGACAGCCACGTTTGTGAGGTAAGATTAGTTCCGGCCTCAGACCAGTGCCGCCAGAACTTTAAGGGGGAAAAGGCTGCCCGCAGGAGTTTGGAAACACTGCAAGAAGAGGGCAATAATGCGAACACACAATCTACCTATATGGGGTTATAGACCCTATGGGTGCAACAATGCACAGATAGAACCTGGGACTAACACTATACCCAAAACCACAAATGCAACAATGCAGGAAGATGACAATGAACATACCAGCTATAGCCACTAATAGACTCCTATTATCATCTTAGTTTCTCTTTTTGAGTACAGGTTGAGTATCCCTTAACATACAGTTTTTTTCACCTATGCTTAACATGTGAAAAACCCAGCAAGATTTATCGGGTTAAAAACTTAACACCTACTTTCATTTGGTTTGCACAATAATTTAACACCCTCTAACACACGGGTGTCAAACACAAGGCCCGCGGGCCAAATCCGGCCCGCCAGACCTCGTCATGTGGCCCGCGCAGCCGCCGCCACCCACCCCCGCCTGGCGCAGATTACATTACTGCGGGAAGCCATCACAGTGTGAGTGTCACATCACATTCATTGACACTCACATGACGACTCGAGACTGAGAGACAAACATAACAACGTGAGGAAGCCGGGTGACAGTCACTCCGCCGCAGCGCTCGCTGGGAGGAGGAGGGAGGCAGGACAGTGGACACAGACTTGTTAGTGTCACTGTGTGACGTGCCCGACTCCTCCCCGGCTCCTCCTGCGGGCAGCGGCTACGGCGCAGCCATGTGTGACACGCGCCCGCCTGACAGCAGTGCCAGTGACACCGTGACCTGCATGTTGCTGTGGCTGCCTGTCGGACTTGGACGCCGGCCCGGCGGTGAGCTGCCTCCTGCCTGTGGTGCCACGCTGCACAGCAGTGGCATCAGTTGGTTCAGTATATTTACTGTAAGTTCGGCAGTGGGGTGGGCACAGTTGTGTTGTCTCTTGTTGTCCAGACCAGTCTGTCCAGTCCAGAGTCCGTGGCCGGGCAGGCAGAGAGCCAGGCCAGCAGCACACAGCCGCAGCCTGAGCCCACAAATCTGCAGTGCGGCTGCCTGTGTCCAGGGTCATTTTCATTATCTGTCCCACTGTCACCACCAGTCCAGAACTCTAGCGAGAGTCCTGAGAACCCAGAGGCCCAGGTCACCTGCTGGGTGATCTGACGTCACGTCACTGTGCCCTGTCCCAGGCCCCCAGCCAATCTCCCTGCTAGTTATTACTTACATTATTACAAAAAACAGTAATAATTGAATGCAGTGACAATAATTTATGATAATAAAGTGTGGACACATAGTCCTACAGATACAACTGGCCCTTTGAGGGTGACCAAACTGCTGATGCGGCCCCCGGTGAATTTGAGTTTGACACCCCTGCTCTAACAGATGATGAATGAAATTAATGGGCGATAAGTTAACACTGCAAAAATAAAATTTTATCACCTGAGTTCCCCCATTAGCTAGGTCAGGGCTGGGCAACACCGGCCCTCCAGATGTTGATGAACTACACATCCCAGCATGCCTTGCATCAGTTTCAGCATGGCCACATAGCAAAACTAATGCAAAGCATCCTGGGATGTATAGTTCATCAACATCTGGAGGGCCGGTGTTGCCCAGCCCTAAGCTAGGTAGTACCTGCATGTACACATGCCTGTACCAGCTTACTATTATCTTTTTATTTACATTTTTGGATCATCTGAAGTACCTTTTTTTCCCCTCTGATTTTAGAAACACCCACCTATTTCCATATGGGAGAAATCTCAGATGGTTTGGACATGCGAGCAGAAGTGGGAGACCTTACAAGGAACATTGTAATCCAAGGAGAAATGGAGAAGACCTGTTATGGGGACAACCAGTGCCAGTTCTTCAGCTATGACACCTTTGGAGGACATATTAAGGTTTTTATAATTTTTCACCTTGTTGGCAAAACAGGATGGTTTGCTTATAAAACTGCACAATGCTATTGTATATTGAGGCATCACATGAGTACAAATATGCATAACATTTACTAGGCTTGGTTCTCTGCTAGTAATTTATGTCTTACACTTCAATTTTTTTATTAATCCCATCTGTCTGAAGTGCATAATAGAAACCAGACATTTGTAAACATGGAGGCCATGCACTTACTCTTACTATCAGTGAGACTTGTCCTGCCATGTGTGGCTCTTGGCTCATGATCTCTGTACAATGTTTCACAAACTGGAAATCCTGTGATGTTACTACTGGTTTCCAATCTGCCCGTTAAATCAGACCAAATCGCCTCTCCCTGACATGCAGTCGGGGCCGGTGCGCGGATTGGCTGGCCGTCCGACCACCCGTTCTGGGATCTCCCTCCAGGCGGTGAGGCGGGCGGGAAGCAGGAACGCATGGGATCCATCACAACGGATTGCATGCGTCCCTGCCGCCGGGAAGGGTATTGAGTGTCTGAACACTGCTGCGAGACGTCGCAGCAGTGTATGGGTACCTTAAGTATGCCCCTGTTACACTAACTCCTCTAACAGTGACATTCATATGCAGCTTGCCACTGAAACAGGTGGACCAACAGCCTTCTGGAATCTTTACTGATGGCAGAGGGAAACAGGCTGGACTGTCATCAAGCAGTGTCATGGTATAAATGATGAGACCTCGCACATACAGTGTGGCATCCCAAAACTGAAATGCATGGATCCCTGTCAGATGCTAATGCTCCTTAGGCACCAAGGGGCAAATGTATTAAGCCTTAACAAGAGATAAATGCAAGGGTGATAAAGAGAGATAAATGGCCAGCCAATCACATTCTAACTGCCATATTACAGGCAGTGTTTGAAAAAAGTCAGTAAGGAGCTGATTGGCTGGACATTTATCTCTCCTTATCACTCTTGCATTTATCTCTTGTTACGGCTTAATACATCTGCCCCCAAAATTCAAAACTGTAAAAAAAAAAAAAATTCTAAAACTTTTGACTCATACACCAGTGTGCACCTAGTCACCAGTTGGAGATTCCACAGTTGCCACAAACGAAAGAAAAAAACCCAACTTCTCTGTAAATAGAAAGCAAACCACTTTGTAATGCTGACTAGAATGAATGGGGTGAAGTTAACTAGAAAATAGCTGGGCAGCCAGTCAGAAGCAGTTTCTCATGATGCCAAGCTAATCGAGGATAGCTTCTTGGTTGTCTATGAAAGAGTTAAAAACCCAAATGCTGGTTTTCCTATAGTTATTTTTATATGTTACTGTACTCTGCAGCACATTAAATAATTGCTGAGGGCAATATATGTACTTATTAATTTACCAGAAATATTTTTTTTTCTACTTTGCGCTTACATTTCCTACCTCTGGAAGATGGATCACAGTGCTCTTTTCTATGCAGTGTATTACGTCAGGTAAAATGCGTGCGATGTAGGGTCCCACAGAAAAGAGCAGCGGCCATAAATGCTTTGTGAATATAATTGGAGGATCTGAAGTCATAATGAAAAATTCTATATATAGAAATTCACATTTTTTTCAGCTTAAAATTATTCTTCCTTGGCAGTAGAAGCTGCTTTGATGTATACTCTTATGTTTGATGAACTAAACAATATATGCTTTGTTTGGTAGATACTCCGGAATTTCTCATCTGTACATCTGTCCAATGTTGAAATGAAACACATGGGGCAACAGTTAATGGGAAGTTACCCTGTCCACTTTCACCTGTGTGGTGATGTTGATGAAGTGGGTGGCTACCGTGCAGGCACTTATGTGGAAGGCCTAGCTATTCATCACAGCTTTTCCAGATGTGTCACTGTCCATGCAACAAATGGCTTATTGGTATGTATAGTGTGTCTCTGGGGTCTCCTTTCTCTTTATTGTTAAGGGATTGCATATAACATTACCTCAGTGTTAGAGTAACAGATTTGCGCACCTACCCTCACTTGGCTGTACATGCGTTTTTTTTCACCCTATTGACGTAATAAAGTTTGCAAGTCCAGGGAAAAGCACTGCACATCTATCTAATCTCAAGAGAACATAGGAAGACATACCAGGAGAGTGACCCAAACAACTTACATTTTTAAACCACTTATTTGACATGGGAATCTTTAAAAAAGATAAAGATAATGATATATGGCCTAATTCAGGGAAGTACACAAAGCCATACGTCTCTGGTGATTGACGGCCTGTCAGACTGCAGACCTGTCACACTAATTGGGGGTCCATGCAGACCTCTTCATGTATCTACCTTTGACCCTGTCGACCCTATTGCATTTTGACCTTTTGTGGACGACATATATTGACTCTCTAGACATTGTCTATTAATCCACACCCAGACAGTGTTGCAGAATAAAGGAGTGTGTCGGCCCAATTTCACTGACTTCAGAAGTGTGAATTACATGACCACCCTGAGTAACCTGATAACTTAAATGATTGATGACGTCGAAAGCAGTCACAAAAAATGCAGTGGATGTCTTTTTACTCAATTTACATATATTAGCATAATCAGCATGTCATGCTCTGTATTAGGAAGGCACACAATTGTTTCACAAGGCAGGAAGTGGTATAAAGGATTGCCAAAAATAATAGTCATAAGTAAAGGGATGATACAAAATAGATGGGGAAGTTTCCCAGCGCTAGTTTTTACATATTTTACATATTTTTCCATCAGAGGTGATGAGCCATGAAAAAAATTCTATATTCATAGTCTACGGACAACTTGTGCTGACACCAAAATTTATAAACAAAAAGATATAATACCTAGGGCCAGGTGTACGGTTTCATAAAATGATAAAGTGGAGAGTAATAAACCACCAGCCAATCGTGCTATAGGCTGGGTTTGAAAAATGACAGTTAGTAGCTGGTTGTTCATCACTCTCCACTTTACTACTTTTTGACCCCTATAGAGGAAATAAAAATATTACAGTCCCAAAAGCATAGCTGTGTACATAGTAGCTTCAAGTAGAATAACTTTCCCATCTCTGTTAGTCATCTAAATATGAAAATTGCTTGATATTTTAAAATAATAAATCAAATGGTGTTGACATACTAGTTTGAGCGCTATAGATCTTACAGGCCGGCCAATTGGTTGGCAGTGAGGCAGTATTGTCAGTGCCAGGAGTTGATTGTTGAAACCAACCTATTATGGCCATACGGTTGCAATATTTAAAGTGCAATAAACAGAGCTCATAGTGTTCCTTTGCCAGCACAACTTCTTAGACAGCTGTTTAAAATTAGATTTATTTGTGGTTACCACATATATGTATGTTGGAACATTTTTAATCTGATGTCACAGCATGAGCGTTGCGGTCTTTCCCTTTCTGAGGTGTAATTTATATAGGTGCATTTGTTTTCTTGATAGATTAGGCTGCGTGACTGTCGTTTTTTTTATTTTTTTTATAATGGTGAGTAAAGCCTCCGCGTGCCGCTAACATGGCTTAAACGCTAAATAATTATCTGTAATTGCCACTGTGGTCACATTTTCTATTTTCCACAGATAAAGGACACAATTGGCTACGACACACTGGGGCATTGTTTCTTCCTAGAGGATGGCATAGAACAAAGAAACACTCTGTTTCACAACCTGGGGCTTGTGACTAAGCCAGGCACTTTATTACCCACAGACCGAAATAACAGTATATGTATGACCATGCGGGATAAAGTTTATGGAAGTTACGTCCCTAATCCAGCCACTGACTGCATGTGAGTATTTGGCAGTGCTACAAGAGAATATTTTCTGGATGTGTAAAAGTTTAGGGCAGGAGTAGCCATTGTATAATAAAATAATGATTGAATTACATTGTAAATTTCTATTCAGTTACTAGATTAATGTATGAATGGTTCTTTTACTGATGATAATTAGAACTGTATGTTCAGATGAAAGCTTACTGTATGTTATACTTGGAATTCTGCTTTAACTCCTCGCCCTCCCCCAATGTTGGATGATACTGCCTAAATCTAGTACAGTTATAATACAGAAAAGCTTAAACACACTGCAACATTCTATAGTTTTTTTATCTTTTTAGGTTTTAATTAAAAACGGTCAATTATTTGTTTGTATTTCTTACTATAGAAAGTTTCATTCCCCCCCCCCCCCCCCCATGGTTGTGATTATTATGCAACTTGCATATCCCTTCTAGAGGTGTGTCCAAACCATATTATAAACAGGCTTAAAGACTTCATGTGTGTCACTTTCTCTTATAGCTTGCTACTATTGTTTTGGTTGTAAGGAGTAGAAGCCCTACAAATGGCTACTAACTGACAATCTAGAAATTGTATTTGGCATGCAGTGGTAACCAGTGCATGCCCTTGGGTTATGGGGATCAGTGGAGGGACACACGTAGTATAGTAACACGTTTAATCAACAAAAAAGTATGTGACAGCCCCCAGTGGCTAAAAATGGCCTGATTCGACATTACTCCATAAAGGCTATCTGTTGTACTACTTCCCCAAACATTATATCCACCCACACACTTAGGGGCCACGTGTAAATGTCAGTGGGTCATAAAGTAGAAAATAAGGGACTGGGATCACAACCTAAAACAGAAAGGCAGTTGAGCCTGCAGATGAAGACTTTTAGCAAGCTGGTAGTCACGGCCGTTTACGCGGATACGCCCCCTTTCCGGTGATCACCAGGTGGTACATTGAATCCCTCCTGGTGATATGCGGTCGAGCAAAATGAAAAAAAAAAAGATCCACAGGTGGCGCTAATTATTTAGCTTGTGATTCTGTCAGGAGACCTGCAAAAAATGCCTTGTGTGGGGTCCTGAAGCTGTGCTCTGGTCTCTTTAGTCTAGACCACTTTCCATTGTGAAGTAAAGGATGCAAGCCATGAGTAATTTACTGCTTTCCATTATCTGTGTGGTCTCTACTACTTCTCCCTTTTTACTATTCTATAGCCTAGTTACTTGTCTAGAATCCTCCCCATGTCTATCAAGAGTTTTACAGTTTAATGCACAATCGGGTTAGATCTGGAAACAAGTAGCTAATTTTATTTGGTTTAGATCATTTTGTGTATGGTTATTTTAATGTGTCCTACATTTTAGGGCTGCATCAACCTTCTGGATCGCAAATCCCAACAATAATCTTATAAGCAATGCAGCGGCTGGTTCTCAGGTAAGTTATAGGAAATGTTCACCCCCCCCCCCACCCCCTGGTCCCACTTCTCCCTTCCTTTTTTTAAATGGATGCAAGTTTCAGAGTTTGCGGAAGTGTCATCTGCTGTAGCTTTGGAATAGGGCACTTGACAGCACTTGGTAAGAAAAAACAGAAGATGAACCTTTTAGGCACTATACCTAACTCTTATAGGTATATGCTTTCCAGGAAAAAAAAGAAGAGCTGATATACAGTATGACCGCTCATTACTGGGCTATCAAATTAGAGACTTTTTTTAGGTGAAAAAGTCCAGTTTTCAGATCATTATTTCCCGCACTCGTGTTATTGTGGATCCGTAGGGTATCGGGGACTATATTTTGGGTGCCTGAGTTAATCTTTAATATTGCTATGCACTTTTATTTTTTGTACTTTTATAAACAGGTGTTAAAAGGTTATTTTATTATTGTTTGCACATGTTGGCTTATAGTGATTTGTTTCCAGATTAAGAATTTGGTTTGTGCCCAAGGATTAGCTTCTGTTATGCTGGGTACACACTACAAACATAGGTCATTCGTTTGAGCGGTGAGCAATTTATTGGAGGGCGTATACTCTATACCTGTGAACAATGTCGTTCACAGATGTATTAGAATCAGCCCTGCCACACAGCTGTTATGGTTATACATCTGCATCTGTATGGGCAACTCACCAAGCACCCATATGCTGTCTGCAGGGACGGCTGACACTGACATCACAACTGGGCAGGAACATTTAAATGCCCTTCAGTTGTGATATCTGGCTGATTGGCAAGTGTGTATAACTTACCTAATTGCCTGTCTGGTCAATGGCCAGTTGACTGAGCCTAGGATACATAGAAGAGTGCATGATTGATGTTGTTGTGTCTTTGTTTTTTTTTTGTTTTTTTGTTTTTTTTTATATTGTTTAACTTGTATTAGTAAGTTTGGTTATTTTATTATAGTAGCATATTTTTCCATTATGCTATTAAGTTGGACATTTTGACCTTTGTTATAATTGAAATTCATATATAGGTAAAATACTGTAGTCAATAGTGTGTTTTTTTTTTTGTATTTTTATTGTAGAGACCAGAAACAACGGCTTTATGCAGCTTCCCACAATGCCTTTCATATTATATTTACTGTATAGGTTTTCAGCTATTCATTAAGAGTATTAAGCACAAAATAGCTTCTTTGCAATCTTATTGTGCTTCACTCGATGACTTGAAAGAGCTTTTATCTTACACTGGACAGTAAAGACTTTAAATGTACAGCATAGACATAAAGAGGCCATTGTAAATTCAATAGTAGTTTTATGTCCAAAATAGCTTAGGAATGTCAGTCTGATAAATACAATTTTAAGAATGTCAGTCACTATTCTGTATACATCAGTCATTGCGTGCGTAATTTTTTATCTTTTACATTTGTAACAAAGCTATTCCTAATAATAGTAGTATTTTAAATGTAGTACTGATAAATGTCAATGTTGGCTTTAAAATTAGGTTCATTGCTATATTTTGCTTTTCATATTTACTTGTAATTTTTATCTTCTAAAATGTGTATCCTAAAAATGGAAATCCAAAATAGTGAGTAGTAAATTTATGATAATAATTAAAAATAGCCTTTTCACAAATATTTATATCCATCATGTTACACCTACTATAAATGGACAAAATTGGTAAGAATAGGAGTCTAAGGGATTAGTTCAATTAGTTGTGAGGGGGCGAATTGCCATTGAAATGGTGTGGTATGCCGATAACGGCACCTCCCCTCTAAAATCAGCAAGTATGGATCTACCATAAGTGTGGAATATTTTCCCTACGAATTGCCCCCTTAAAATGTGGTAATCCATTATGAGTGCAGAAAGAAGCATTATATGGCAAATATTGACTGGACAAATTGCCTTTCCCTTATATTGCCTGTTTCCTTCAAATTCAAAATATTTTTTATGCTAAAACCTATTAAAATGTATAAAATTGCACATTTTTTAAAATGCTGTGTTGAGCTTTCTGTTTGTTATTGCAATGTTTTAAGTCATAATGTTGATCAACACAATAACAAAACCCATAATTGCAATTCAAAATATTGTTTTTTTTAAACACATTGTAGACTTCCATTACATTTCTTTAAAAAAAAAGTTGAATTGCTCTTGCAAGCTCCCACCTTTCTCAATATTGCTCTGATCTTCCTGGCTGCTTGAGTAAATTCTTAGGTACTGTTTTTTTATTGTGAGTGGACAACTTTTTGTGCTGCATTGCAACCTGATGTCTACCCACAATACCTGAAATCAGTGCTGGATAAATCTTAACACTATAACTTTTTTCTTTCTTTAAAGGATGCGGGCATCTGGTATGTGTTCCATAAATCTTCAACTGGCGAATCCAGTGGGCTCTTTCCAGATACCAAATCTGAGCTTACACCCCTCGGCATATTCTACAACAACAGAGTCCATTCCAATTTTAAGGTAACTCTCACGTCACAGCATAAATTACTATTGATTGTTATTTATTTTATTCTTTTTAGAAATGTAGATGACCAAATTCAACAGCACATGGTATTTTTATTGTTATTAGGGGAGTCATAGCCAAGCTTTAGTTTCTTGTTTCTCTTAAGGTGCCCACACACGGTGCTATTTGTGCTAGATGAACTTTGTACTAGATCACATTGCATTTAGTTTAAATAGCATGGATGGCAATTTAAACTAATGGTGCCCACACACGCACCGATCCCGGCGGTGCAATGCTGTACGATGGGGTGCGCGCTCCCGCGGCATCTCCTCGCACAGTACAAAAAGTATGTGCTGCACATACTTTTTGTACTAGCTTTTTCTAGCATAGCATCGCATCGCCTGCACATCGTATGCACAAGGCATACGATGCGATGCTATGTGTGCTAGTTAAGCCCACAACGCACGCCGGGATCGGTGTGTGTGTGTGTGGGCACCTTAACTGCGATCTAGTACATAAAGCACTGCCTGCACATACTTTTTTTTGGCTTGCATTATGAACTATGCGGGAGCATCACAAGCCAAAAGAAACAAGGTGCTATTTGAATTACAAGCGATGTGGTTTCAACTAAAAATGCATCATAGAATCCATTATATAATTGTTTTATGAGTACAGAATCATGCGACTGATTCTGTAATCACACAAAAATCACGTTTAGTCTCAATCTTGGACTAATATTTGGTATGCCTGGATTTGAGGTCTTTATGAGACAGACAAACATAAACATGTAAACAGAGCATGTTTGCATGTTTCTACTATCAAGTCGATTTATAACCTACTCGATAGTACAGCAGGCATGTCCAAACTATGACCCTCCAGCTGTTGTGAAACTACAAGTCCCATCATTGTTTGCCACAGTTTTGCTATTAGGGAATGCTAAAACTAGGGCAAGGCTTGCCGGAATGTGTAGTTTCACAACAGCCGGAGGGCCACAGTTTGGACATGCCTGTAGGAGAGTCTTCAATTAAATTTTATATAGCCAGGCATGACAGGCTCAAAAACGGGATGCATGTTCATCTGCCACTTTATGATTGAACTCTGGTCAAACCAAATGCAAACTAGATTTCTGCCCACATGATTTATTGTGCCAATAGCCCCAGTTTGCAGCAGCTTAAACTTGCACATATTTGTTCACAGTCTCATAATGATCATACAAAATTGTGCAAATTCTGAGTAGTTCAGGGTGAGAGTTGTGGCGCCAGCATCTGGTATCTTTGCGCCACCAATTGTGCCCCCCCCAAACAATTTTGTACATTTAGCTGATGGATACCTCCTAGCTGCAAGCATTGAAGCTCCCCAACATATGGCATTCCTGGTGGTATTACAATGACATACATTTTTTGTATTTATATTTTTTGTATTTGCTTTTTATATTGAGAAAGGAATGCATTATATTATCTCTGGGTAATGAGGCGTATATATATTCTATATAATGTGTGGCATTTTATTTACTTCATTCTAGGCCTAATTGTAATATTGTCATACATTCTATTTTGTTGTTTTTACTTTTATTTTTAATTATATAGGCCTCAAAAATTGGTAATTTAATTTGTGTTAATTTCATAACCCTCTTGTTTATGTAGGCTGGATTATTTATCGATAAAGGTGTGAAGACGACAAATGCAAGTGCTGAAGACCCAAGAGAGTATCTCTGTTTGGACAATAATGCCAGGTAGAGTTTATTATGGAATAACCGTAAACCAAACCATGTTCAAAGTTTTAGAATAATAATGTATATGGAATATGAAGCCCCATACACACCAAATGATATTACAAATTATTCTCCTTATTTTGGACTTTAACGACAGCATTCATAATATCGTCCAAGTAGTACTAAACATAGTAACATTCCATGGGAGTGTGCCTCGGTAACAAAGTCCTCCGTCATCTGTCTGTATTTGCAGCTCAATTTTGACAATACCGTCAACGACTACATGTACAGAGCTGGGACCCAAAGAAGATACTGAATGCTATAATTAACTATATTTAGTGTGTATGCACTATATATTTCGCCTTGGATATCAAGGGAAATAGTTGACTGTATAGTTCGTAAACCATATCCTCTATTGTGTATAAGGCTTAAGTAGTTGGTTATAAATAAATGTGAGAAATGTACTTAAATAGCGCTAAAGAAATTTGCTGAAATGTGGACTGTACGTTTTATAGTAATTGCATTCGGCTATAAGTTTTCTTTACTTTCTATCTAGATTTCGACCTCATGTTGATGCTGATCCATTAAAACCCAGGGTTGCAGCAGTAATTGATGGCCTTGTTGCTTTTAAAAATAATGACCATGGAGCTTGGGTGAGAGGAGGAGACATTATTATACAGAATTCTGGGTAGGTATGTCATTATTCACAGCAGGAATACCATACTCATACATTTATCTGTTAAATTCTAAATTGTCTAACAGGCAGTTCCTTCTCTTCTCCTGACTTTGCTTATCCTAACTTAGACCACCTTGTATTATCGCTCTATTTGTTATGTACCTTACCCATTATTAAAGCATTGTACACAATTTTCTATTATTCTTGCATTTATTATTTTTATAGTAATAGAATGTTGACATGCTCTACCTCCCCAGTTCGTGGTGTTGTAGATTTTTGATGCACACTGCAAATTGATGAAGATTCTAATACCTATATTAATAAAAATATGATCCGTTTGTCTTTTGTTGTAGCTTTTTGAATAGTTCTGCTTGGAAGTGATTCTCTGGCATCTTTTACGTGTAGGAGAAATCAAGTTATTAATGTAATGTCTATGATAAGCTGCAGATTACTCTGCAACAGAAATTTTTATGTAGTACAGTAATTTATTTCAGATAAAAAAAATTCCAAACATATTTTGGAAGTTGTTGCATGTTTTTGATTGTGTTCATGGAATTTAATTGTAGCTTTCTCATTGCATTTATTTTTATATCTTCCTAGGTTTTCTGATAATGGAATTGGACTCACATTTGCAAGGTTAGTACATGTTTAACGTATTTATTTTCCACTTTATGTAGATAAATTAAAATATTTTAACCAGGAGTGATCAAATAAGTCCATGAAATTTACTTACAGTTCATGTTTTCCAGACCACCCATGGATCTGTAGAATGTGTCAGTTAGAGACAAATGCAGCACATGTTTGAAAATGTGATAGTTAATTAGTAATGACTTCACTTGTGCACCAAGTAGGCGGTCTGGAAAATGTGAACTGTTGGTAGATCTCTAAAGGTGCCCACACACGCACCGATCCCGGCGTGCGTTATGGGCTTAACTAGCACACATAGCATCGCATCGTATGCCTTGTGCATACGATGTGCATGCGATGCGATGCTATGCTAGAAAAAGCTAGTACAAAAAGTATGTGCAGCACATACTTTTTGTACTGTGCGATGGGAGCACACACCCCATCGTATAGCATCGCACCGCCGGGATCGGTGCGTGTGTGGGCACCTTAAGACCGATTTGGTCTGTCCTGCACTAGACAGTCTAATACATAACTTTCTATGGCGCAACCAGTCCAGTAGTTCTCCGACCGTCAAGAATTTTTGTTCAATCTTTCTATCCGATGGTTTCTCAAAAATAAATCAAAGAAAGCCACTGATTAGATGCAAACTTAAAAAAGTGATTCAGTTTCTACTGTTTGGAGTGAAGCTGGAGGGTATAGATGAGCGTACCCTACTCACAGTGTGGCTGGCAACGTATGTACACGTAGCGGGTACTTGTTATGCTTGTAGGTCCTCGATAGCCTCCCTCTTGACTCCCAGTATAGTGAAAACCGTGAAAAATAAAGTTAAACGGCAATGTGTGACTCTTTACTGGTGACCAAATCTTTAAGGTGTACTTGGAGGTAAAGTGGAGGGCATAAATGAGCGTACCCTACTCACAATGTGGCTGGCGGCGTATATGCACGTAGCGGGTACTTGTCCTGCCAACAGGTTCTCAATGGCCCTCCTCTTGACTCCCAGGTATCATATATACCGTGAAAATAAAAATAAATAGCAGTGTGTGACTTCTTTACTGATAATCAGATCTCACAGTATGTTTGGAGTGAAGTAGGAGGGCATAGATGAGCGTACCCTACTCACAGTATAACTGGCGACGTAAAAGCACGTAGCGGGTACTTGTTCTACTGATGGATCCTCTATGGTCCCCCACTTGACTCCCGGTGTGATGTATACCGTGAAAAATATTATATCAAGGGTGAGGCACATATATAAAGGTTTCTTTTCCTTGGTGCTGTGATAGTGAAGAGAAAAAGTAGGCGTACCCCACTCACGGTTGGTATGAAGAACTCTAAGCCCGTAGTGGTTTCTTTTGCCTTTAGGATTTATATTCAAATATTCGTGATTTTCCAAAATTTCTCCGTCCAGAGTGTATATATACAAAATAAATAAAAAACAACAATGTGTAGTCTTATAACAGATAAGATCCCATGTGTCTGTTATAGACTCATAGGGGAATAATTTCTCGGTAAGAGAAATAGCAGTGGGCTTAGTGTATTTTCGTACCGAGACTCACACTAAGTGGTGTTGTTATAGGTGCGTAAAGGTATCGTTTTAGGTGCTCCCAATTTTTTTGTGGGTCCCTGGTGGGAAGTTTGTGCCCCGAGGTGATGGAATAATCTTGGGTTAGAAAGATGGCGTACCCGGACTTACGGTTAGGCAAATCTTTATACTCCTATAACGGTTTCTTTGGCTCTGTATTGCTGGTCATCTGTTTAAGGTTTTTTTCTCCCAGATGTATAACCGGCACATACAGAGTGAAAAGAAAATGGGTCTCAAAAAAATGTCCCGTAACCTGAAGTTTTCTCAACAATTCCAATATAGACTTTTTCTTCTCCATAAAAATTTTATTGACACTTATAAAAATCTTCCATCCCCATGATGGTCGAATACCACAATAAAAACAGTTCCCAAGACCCACAATGGTCAAACACGGAATATAAACAAATCCAGAACAACGACAAAAAAATTCCTTAAAAAGGTTAAAAATTGAAGAATCTAATACGTACATCCAATGTTGGGTATAAAGATGTGATGGCTGCTCACTCTCCACACTGACTGTCGACGCGTTTCGGTGTAGACACCTTTATCAAGACATCAAGAGGGAGGCTATCGAGGACCTACAAGCAGAACAAGTACCCGCTACGTGTACATACGTTGCCAGCCACACTGTGAGTAGGGTACGCTCATCTATACCCTCCAGCTTCACTCCAAACAGTAGAAACTGAATCACTTTTTTAAGTTTGCATCTAATCAGTGGCTTTCTTTGATTTATTTTTGAGAAACCATCGGATAGAAAGATTGAACAAAAATTCTTGACGGTCGGAGAACTTCTGGACTGGTTGCGCCATAGAAAGTTTGGAAAATCCACTTCTTGTATTTCTCTGTGTTTTTGGTTATTGGGTGATAACCGGAGATTAGTAGGAACTGAAGGCAGCACTGCGCCATAGAAAGGTCTTATCCTATATCTGTTTTTTGCATATAGTCTAATAGTCTTATGGTGCCTTCTCATGAGCACCATCAAAAATGAGGAGTTTGTGTATTACTGGGAGAATTCAGAGCTCTACAAGTCTCATTCATGTCAAGAGTGATTTGCATTCAGAGTCCACTTGAAAATGAGAACCAACTTGTGAGTTTATTCTCGTGCTTTATTACAAAATTGTTGTCAATATTATCTATACCTGTTTTGGCAAGAATATAGAATATGATTGTTAGAAACAAGTCATTTTTGGAGCCAATGGTTGTGTGAATCCACAATAACTGATATAAATATTATGTTGGGTATGGGTAGTTACTCCGCTATTTGTCCATGAATGATCCAAATTACAGGAGAAGCCTATTATAAGAATAGATGCTGTTTGTTCATCTTATTGTAGAAGTATGAATAGATGTCTCCTAAATTTTACCAGGTTGAATGTGTGTAACTAACATCCAGCTTTAGCACATACAATAAAGGAGGTTAATGTCCTATAAACAACTTTTCATTCATTATGCCAGTAATCTAGAAGAGGGATGCCTTCAGATATAAAATGTACTATGGAATCCTTATGGTCTGCTTTAGTAAAAGTGGATTTGGTACTGGGATTTGAAAGTTCTTGTTTTTATTTATATTTTTATATGTAAGTCTTCTGTGCCAATTACTTTAATGTTGTGTTCTTGTATGTGGTGTAATTCCATTTAATGTACATTCTGGAAATGGTTCAAATAACATTGACAGATGATTTACTGATTCCCATTTACATCACACCCTTTCAGTTTAATATTAAATTACATACTCTGAGTGTAATGTGACAGTACCAGTGCAGCTTTGGTGTGTACTATACTAGTTGTAACTATATAGGAAGAAAAATAGCTAATATTTTGTGGGGTTAAAGAATAAACATACATCTATATATATATAATGCATTAAATCTATATCTGTACTTCTATGTCCTCAATGAACCCTGTGGTATTTTGGCATTCCGAAATACTGCACTAAGCTTAAGCTTTTACAGCCTTGGCCACAGCTCTGCATTTGACAAGTCTCATTAGGAAGCAAATTTTTGCAACCGGGTGTCCTGGGCTTGTTTACAACCTGTGGAAACTTGGCTGTAGGTTTGTGATTAGCCTGCTCTTCCTTCATCACCTCCTACAGTGGAATAACCAATGATTTCTGCATAGAGTTTTGCTCTTATGTCATAAGTTATTACACAGCTGAGCGCATTGCTCAATGCCTACCCAGAAGAGTAAATATTTCCACAGATGTAAATATATGTATCTGCAAATACTATTTTTTTAATGTAACAATTATTTAATTCTGTAAGTAATGAAATGGTACTTGTTTCCTAGCACGGTGCCCGTCGTAGGTGATCGCATACCTTAAGTTAAGGTATGCGATGGACGCGACCGACGCGATTTTAGGGCTATTTTTAGCCTTTTCCCCGACAATGAAAAAATCGTGTCCATCGCATGCCTTAAGTTAAGGCATGCGATGCGATGGACACGGTTTCACATAGGGAACAATGTTAAATTGGTCAATGGACCCGATTTTTCATTGTATACCCACCCTTATGGGTATTTTACATGACAAATGCCCCCCCCCCCCATTGTTAACGCCACCCCACGATGAACGCCAACCCGAAGCGTGGCGAGCGCAGTGAGCCCTCGAGGGGTGGCGGTACGCGTCCTCCGACCTTTTCATACCCCCACTATCCACGTCGGCGGGGAGTTGATTTTATATAGTGTGGCGAGCAGACGCGTAATATCTGTGAAGTAGTGTGCGTCCCTTCGCAGGGCTCGCCACGCTTTGGGCTCTGTGGCTCGCTGCGCTCGCCACACTATATAAAATCAACTCCACGCCGACGTGGATAGTGGGGGTATGAAAGGTTGGAGGACGCGTACTACCGCCCCTCGCGGGCTTGCTGCGCTCGCAACGCTTCGGGGTGGCGTTAACAATGGGGGGGGGCATTTGAACCATCAGGGTTGGGAAACAATAAAAATTGGGGTCTGGGGGGCATTTAACATTGGGGCCAATGTAAAATCGGGTCTCAGGGACCATTTTACATTGATTCC
Source organism: Crinia signifera (assembly GCF_055691185.1). Taxonomy (NCBI): domain Eukaryota; kingdom Metazoa; phylum Chordata; class Amphibia; order Anura; family Myobatrachidae; genus Crinia; species Crinia signifera. Next base: position 304,523,556 of record NC_139217.1, on the reverse strand, counting down.
AATGTAAAAATCGTGTTGATTGCATCCATCGCATGCGATTTGGTTGCATGCGATGCAATCGACGCGATTTTTGGGGTCCCGATGGATACAATCTTTAGCGCTGGCGCCGTGCTAGGAAACAAGTACCAATGAAATTATACACATTTTTAAAGCTACCATATAAATTGTTTATTTGTAAACATTTAAAGGCATTTATCAAACCTTGTAAAGAGATACAATTGTGAGAGATAAAGTGCTAAGCAATCAACTTTTATTTTTCTAACGCCGCCTGTAAAATTTAAATAAGAAGCTGTTTAGTACTTTCTCGATTTTATCTTCTCTTGCCAATGTATTTTAATATAAACCCAATTGAAACCAATTATTATGTCCTTTTTTAAATTTTTGTATACAGTTTTTTCCCCCACCTTCACCATATTTCTTAAAATGCATAATTTTTTTTTTTTTATTGGTTCATAGTAAGCATTGCTGTTCTTGTTAGTAAAGTGAGCCAGGAAGAAGTCAAACTTTTCAGGCAAAAATTCTTACTTTCCCATTTTCCAGTGACGGCAGTTTTCCTAAAGATGAAGGTTCCAGTCAGGAAGTCTCTGAATCTCTGTTTATTGGGGAAAGTAGAAATTTTGGATTTCAAGGAGGCCAAAACAAATACTGGGGGACAGGAGGAGTTTATAATAAAAATCGCACACTTCCTAGAAACAGGTACATCCAGCAGCATGAATATATATATACATGTTAATAATTTATATGGTGTCAAAACCAAATGTTTACCATTTACTGTGCTTGTATTTGTTAATTGTTTTTTAGAATAGCATACATATATATGTAAGTGTCCATTTTAATTCTAAGGGTTTGTTTAATTTTGTAGCATTAAAGGTTTTTACAATGAATCAGATAAGTCCTGGTGGGTATCCCTATAACCTTCAAGGAGACCATATATTCTGGGCAGATTGGGCATCCCCATCTTCTACCCATCATTCCCAGTCTAATATATATTCATATTAAAAGGCTAGTGTCAGTTAAAATGTCAGAAAAGTAAGGTAAGGTGGCTGCCCCTGTGGCACTCTGATGCTCTAGGGTTGTGTCCATGGTATACGGTCGTTAGGCTGACACACCTAAGGTCGACATGCATTGGGTTGACCACTGACGATCTACATGGGAGGTCGACGGTCAAAAGGTCCACATGGCTTTTTCACTTTTTTTTTGCACAGACAGGCAGTATTTCATGCCCTACCATCCACTACGGCGTGGAGGGAGAATAGAATAGCATGGCGAGTGCAGCGGTGCACTGATACGGCATCCATGACAGCATTCAGGACAAAAAAAGTGAAAAAAAAACCCATGTCGTCCTTTTGACTGGCGATTTTAGCCATTGTCAACCTAATTCTTGTTACGACCTTCCATCCATGTCGACTCAATGCATAGCGACCTTGGGTTGGTCAACCCATACCTGTGTCCATGTGCTTTTAATTGCTTACTGTATCTAAATAAATGATAAAAGTTATTTTGTAATACTCACCTATTTTACTTCTAATTCCTTATATTTCACCGTGTGAATAATATTGTTGCTTATTGCCATCATTTGAAAGGTTTTTTTTTTAATTGCAAAGTATTTTTCAGTATCGAACCATTAAAAAAAAAAAAAAGAAGAAAACTGAATACTTTTATTTGTTAAATATTGACTTCAATGCTTTTGAAGTTTCATTTTATTTGAAGTACATTGTGAATAGATTAGAAAACATTGTGGTTACATTGAAATCCATTCTTTGATGGCTGTCTATGGGGTGGGGATGTTTTAATATGTTTGCTTAATAAGCACATGGCTAGCATTATTAGTGGGTCCAAATAATTGTCCTATTTTAGGCTGAAATCACTAACTTAAGGCCATCCTATACCTTCCTGCTGTTTCCCTGACCGGCAGCTATCAATGGTTAGCGATCCATTGGGGAAATTTCTAAGGTAAAAAATCTCTGATCTGCTGATCCTGACTGATTCTTATTCAGAGTCAGGGAATCAAGATTTTTAAACTTTTTTAACATTCCTGACTTTTTGTTCAGGCATCAGGGTACTGGAAATTATGTCAATGCATCAATGTATGAGGGGGCCCTTATTCTATGTGTTGCTTTAAAGTTGTTGTTTTTTTTTGCTTCTTGGGCAAAGATATAAGGTGATTTTGACCTAAAATACACACACAGAGAACGTGTAAAATGTTATGTTTGTATGGTAAATATTTACATTAGTTCTACTGCCTGAATGCATACCTCCCAACATCCAAAGCGTCTCATTTGGGACCCCATAACCCGGAAAAGTTGCACACTCCTGAAAATGGGGCATGGCTTTGTGGCATGATTTGCCCATTAGTCACACACCCACCCACCCACCCCCACCCTCCCCCACCCTCCCCCACTGTAGAACACTGCTACCCTGTGGATGGACAGTGGGATAGTCCCTAAACTGTTGCTAACATCAGGATAGTTGGGAGGTATGCTGTGTGTAAATAGACTGTAAATTTGTTATTTTAATATTTTTTGTCTCAGGACTTTTCCAATCAGAGGTTTTCAGATTTATGATGGGCCAGTTCGTCTTACAAAAAGCACTTTTAAAAACTTTGTGCCAACACCTGATCGGTTCACAAGTGCCATTGGCTTTCTAATGAAAAACCCCTGGCAACTTACCCCAAGGAATAGTGTTTCATTTCTTAAATTTGGAGCTAATGTAAGTATTGACATTTTTTATATTTTGTTTTTTATGCTTTTTGTTCTTCAATTGTCATCAGTATGTGCAAATGTTTAAAATATTTGTGCAGATAGCTGGTTAATGACACAACCTACTGTAAATTACTGAAAAGATTTTTTTCTTTTTAATTAAATTTTCCCCTATTATCCTCCCTTCCATGAAAAAAGCCATGTGACTGATTTCTTATAGCTTTTATGTATGTTGGGAGTAAAATGTCACTCCCATGTGTCTGTCTCAGCTGATATCCCCATATGATCTGATATTCACTGCTGTGTGTATGAAAGGTTAGTCTAGTTCACACACATCACTGCATGAGCTTTCTATGCAGCCCGACCATTGAATGATTTGGAGTGCACATGCAAAACTAAGGCACTCTCAGAGGCCTTAGCTTTGCCTGTACCCTGTACGGAAATAGGGCGGGCAGCTGACATCCGGTGATGTCCACTGCGCCCCCCCCCACTGCCTCATTTCCATGGGAACACCCAGCTAGTTCATGGGAACACCCATTTGCACTGGTGGGTGCGAATGGGACTGCAAACTTGCAGTTTGCCATTCCCATTCGCACGCGGTGTCGGCACATGAGCATATGAAAATATGAAATATTTAAAGATTATTTTGAAATTTATATAAAAGCACTATCCCACAAATGTTACAGCCTTGAGGGTGCCTCCACTACTCTAGACCATTATTTACTTAAACACATTCACAAACCACATAGTTTCCCAATTTCTGCTTGTCTTGTGTGCTTAAATGTATCTTATTGCTTTGTGGCAGAGGTTATGTGGTAACATTCTGCAATTTATATCCATAGAAGAAATACTTAGCAAACTGTATGTCCTGGTGACTTCTCACCTCAGAGAAGTCACACTCTATGCTCTTTGAGCTGCCCGAGCCCTTCATTTGTACACACTGAAATATATGCATGATATTTTTAATTCTGTCATTATCGTGCATATAGTCTGCCTGTATCACTCAGAGCCAGATGTATCAAGCTTCAAACAGTGATCAAGTGGAGAGTGATAAACAACCAGCCAATCGGCTCCTACCTGTTTTTTAAACCCAGCCTGTAACATGACAGGAAGGAGCTGATTGGCTGGCTGCTTATCACTCTCCACTTTATCACTTTTTGAAGCTTGATACATCTGGCCCATAGTGTGTATGGGGATTTGCTAGTAGTGATGTGACTGACCTGACATCCCAATACCAGTGTCACCCATTATCCTATTACTAATTGGTGATTGGTCTCTCGATGCGATTCTTCCAGCAATATGCAGGTTTTTATCCATTATATACATATTTGAAGCAAGATTTCAAAGAGTCTTTCATTTTTGCAGAAGAAGGTAAAGCAAATGCAAAAAAAAAAAAAAAATACAAAAACAACTAACTTGTGCTTATGACCTGTATCTCAGTAAGCCTGGGATAAAAACAGGTAAATATACTATTTTTATTTAGATTTTTTTTCTTCTTTTTTTCACAAACTTGTTCACATCTGCAGCAGCTGCACAGGTTACAGAGGCCTTTCTGCATCTTGTCATAGTAATCAGTAAGGAGATACACGTGTAAAATGTGGTATCGATTTTCATGCTTTTTGCATAGCTATGAATGCACTATTGTTTGTTGATTGCATCTATGCGCATTCTGAGAAAACAGAAAGCTATAAAACAAATCTGCTTCATAAACTTGTCTCCAATCTTCATACTTCTCATCATTAACTCCTTGACCGTTAAATGTATCCAAAATGCAGTGGTCTTCATTTAGCAAAACAGACTTTATCAGCATGAAAAGAGCTTTTGGTTTTAAGTTTAGTAATTCTTTCCATAAGTTAAAACATTGAATCTGCAAATGTTTGAAACCTAGAGGGGATTAGCCATATACTCGCTGAAGTTAATGTCTGCTAGAGGAAGCCATGGTAGATTTAATGAGTACTTCGCACAGTTATAGATGTGTAAGATTTTGTATATTCAGCTTAAAAATATACAGTATATTATACTATTTTGTAGTGAATGTTTAAGACCTTTGTTTAGCTGTGAATACTACTGTAACTGGCAATTCAGTAACACTCTTGGATGCATTTGAGATCATTTGCTTTGCAAAAACAATATTTTAACGTTTTTTTTTTTGGGGGGGGGGGGGGGGGAATTGCATACAACCATTTAAGCCATTTAAGTTCACCAAAGCATGGGTAGTGAAGTAATTTTCGACATTTTTCACAGGATAAAATGCTGTTTTTCCACAGTTAATAAATTACTAATAAGCTGCCATGCCATTTCTGAAGCACGTGTTTGCCACTTGGCTGGTTTGAGGTGGCAGAACATTCTTCCACCCCCACCCCCCTAAACAAAATAAAGACTTGTGCATTATTATTTATTTATTTATTAATGTATTTATTATTATTATTATTTATTTTTATGTACAAAAAAATTACATTTTACAATCACTATTCACTATTGTTTGCCTACTGGAATGAGTGAGTTAGGAGTCTCTTTTTTTGTACTGCTTCAGATTTCAAAATTGTTTTGGCCCAACCATTCCTGTATTCAGTAGGAAAAAGTCTTTAACGTGAAATCCCCAAACTAACTTGTTCCAAGTGAGATGTCAAACCGCCTTCAAATGCTAAAATTACTTTCCTATAAAGTTATAAACTTTGCTTAACACTCATGTAAATATTTTTAAAAGCTTTATAAATTCGATGAGGCAGATTCAATTAGCCAACAGTCCCATACCATACCGTGAAACACCATGTTAATGTTTAGTGCATATTCCAGGACATTTTTACCCTCAAAAAATTGATACAGCTTGTACAAATCATATAAAAAATCTAAAGTTGCAGGTATTGCATTAATTGTACTATGGCCCTCATTCTGGTTCATTCGCAAAGGCGAATTCCTTCTCAAATCGACCAAACCATGTGCACTACAGGTGGGGCAGATGTAACGTGTGCAGAGAGAATTAGATTTAAGTGGGGTTTTACTTCAAAGTGAGATCTATATTGCAGTGTAAAAATAAGGCAGTCAGTATTTTTCCTGCACAAAAATAAAATAATTCACGAAATCTAAATCTCTGCACATGTTAAATTTGCCCTCCCCCTGCAGTTCACATGGTTTTGTCCATTTGAGAAAGAATTAGCCTTTGCGAGTGAACCAGAATAAGGGCTTGTGTGTGTGTGTGTCTGTGCGCACACTATGAAAAGTGAAAAATAAGAGAGTAGAAATCTCCCTTTACACCCAAGAGGTGTCAAATAAGACAGCAACTAGGAAAGTTAGTGGCTGTTAAATTGGTCACAGGGGTGATTTTTAGGTTTTTATAATAATGAGTGAAAAATGATAACCAGTATTCAGCAAAATATATTGTTTACAGTATTTGGGGTTACATTTTAAATACTAAGTAAGCAGGGCCGGACTGAGACCAGAAATCGGCCCTGGCATTTTGAGCACACAGGCCCACCTGCAGTAGGTGGGACCGTTGCGTGGCGAAGCCGCTCAGCGAAATGGGCATGGTCTCGTGGAAAGGAGGCGTGGCATCAGAAAACGGAGTCATTACACATTATGGAACACACCGTCATGCACATTACAGAATATGACACAATCTGGACCCCACAGGCTGCTCCCCTGTATAATAACAGGAAACCACATGCTGCACCCCTGCACAATAACAGAACACCACAGGCTGCTCCCCCTGCACAATAACTGGACTCCAAAGCCTGCTCCCCATGCACAGTAACTACACCACAGGCTGCTCCGCCTGCACAATAACTGGACACCAAAGCCTGCTTCCCCTGCACAAAAACAGGACTGAGAAATCAGGACACCACAGGCTTCTCTCAGAGAAGTTCTCTGGGAGAAGCCTGTGGTGTCCTGACTCCTCAGCCCTGTTTTCCCCCTGTACAGATGAGGCTGTGAGATGGAGCGGAGCCTAATGAATGATATTAAAGCAGTGGGGATGAAAATAGAAGTAGCTAGTTAACATTAAATCTTACCCTTGCCGCTGCTTGCACTGTCGTGCTGGTGCTCCCGCTCTCAAACCTCCTGTGCTACAGTCGGCAGCTAGTAGTGCCCCAAAGAGAGAGACCCGCGGTGGCTGGAATTTTTATATTCATATAGGGGTATTTTCAGCATTTATTTATTAAGAGTTGTGTTATAAAATCCATGCTTCTGATCCCAATATTTTGCCCAAAATTTTAAAGAGCAATGCTTTTACTATTAAGGTGCAACTAATAAATGCATTTCAGTTTATATTATAAATATTGTGCAGAAGTACAAATGGAAGCACTGAGTTTGAGCCCTACACATTGTATATCTACCCCCAGGGTGGATGTGCAAACTAAGGTCATGATTGCTCCCATTGAAACACGTGGGAAATTTATCTCTAATTGCATAGCGAACAATTACTAATTGAATTGGCTTTTATGTATGTAATGAATGATATGGAAAATCCCTCATTTTGACAACCTATGTTTTGAAGTTCTTATAGGGGTGATTTGTAAGGGAGTTTTATGTAGATGACAATCCAAGTGAAGAAAAACCTACAAGTTTAAGACATTAGGGTGGAATTCAATTAATGCTGTATGGATTCAATCAGCCAAACCCACACAACTGGTTGTAGGATCTTGCTCAAAGATTCATTACTTCATTACTGCACTTTTAAACGAATAGGGGAGCAAATCAGATGGGTGAAGGGTGCTAGTAAGTTAGCTGTTGCCGGTGTTGGAGCAATAGTAACTCTCCCCCTCTGCCGACAGATGAAATCCCCCATATATCTGTGACCACCTGCCTTTTTCATAGTGATCTTTTAGCTTTCATATTTGAATGTGTTTCCAGTAAACTGTTCCTAACTTCTCTGTTCATTGTGTTAAAAAAAAACACACACATATAAACATGCCTGCCTCTCTGTATTGCTAAAAGTAGCAGAAATGTAACATTAGTGTGCTGTGCTGGCTTCCTACCAAATGTTCTTGTACTGTATTGTGGGGGAGGAGTAGGCTGTACAGATGAAGCTAGAGGCTCTTTTACACAAATGGAACACTCCCCATATAGAAAATGGCCCTTTTTAAAGAAAAAACGGGTCTCTTGATTATTGTGTTGCTTCCTTTGTGTATTTAAGTATCCATCTGGGCAAGCTTTCACATATTAAATACTACGGGGCTTGATAACATATGTCTTCACTTAAAATGAAAACCATGTTAATGTTAGAACTAATGTTTTTGTTTTCAGTAATGTGTAAGTTATATGGGTTAAAAAAATAAATCAAGACAGTTTTAAATATCACTTTCAATTGCTTCCCTCCCTCCCCTCCCATTCCTTTGTATTATGATTTTTTTTTGTCTATTATTATTATTACAATATGTAACTTGTGTGTTTTTTTTTTTTTTTTACACACACAGGTATCGTTGAGGGCTTTCTTTGGTCAACCTGGACCATGGTTTGAATCCGGTGATTTGGATGGAGATAAAAATAGTATTTTCCATGATGTAGATGGATCTGTAACAAATTATAATAATACCTATGTGGCGCGGATGGACAATTATTTGATTAGACACCCCTCGTGTGTCAATGTTACAGAGTGGAATGGAGTCATATGTAGTGGAACATATGCACAGGTCAGAACCGTATTGGTTTTCTAATTTATTGTTTAGCAACGTCGGCGGAGATGTTTCAAGCTTAGAGAAGTTTATTAAAAGCTGTTCTTCAGTTTTTACCTATCATTTTATGCAGTGTATGATAAATGCTATGCTCGACCTTGTCATTTGTCTGCATTTTGCTTGTGTTGACATTTTGTCAATGTCGACCTTGTGCATTATGACCTTTTTGCTCATGTCGTAAACTGTGTGTGGGCTACACACTCGTATGGACCAATTATCTTGAACCGATTTTGTGATTCCAGATTTAATTTTAGGTGTGGTTTTGTTTATTTTTTGTTAATCTTCTGATTTAAACACATTTCTTCTCCCCCAAGGTCTACATTCAAGCACGAAATCCACAGAATCTCACCATGACTATGGCAAGAGATGAATACCCTTTAAAACCCATGTCTCTTCGGGGAATCAATCAGAAAGCACCTTACCAGCAATATCAGCCGGTGGTGATGTTGCAGAAAGGATACACCATACACTGGAATGCACAGTCCCCACAAACCATTCACCTTTATCTTATTAACTTTGACAAGTAAGCCATCTTTTATGTAGAATCAACTCTGTGATCTACTGTACCTCTATCATCTGCATATCTAATAAAATTTATGCAGTGTGAAGGCCTTGTTTCTAAAACTTTTTTTTTTCTTCAAATCTACAGCTGTGTGCTCCTATACCTTTCATTTTTGTGCCACAATGCATGATTACTGTACTGTACAATTTTAAACACAATTTTGGTATTTTAATTTCTCAATTTTGCATATATGCTTATTTCATGAATAGGCTGGGGTGGGGGGCTATCAAATTAGCCGGTGTATCCTTGAAAGCAGTGCTGCAGCAGTCAAAAAACATACAGGTTTTACTGAACCTGTGTGTATTTCGGAAGAATTTTTATTTTTATCATTCGATCTAATTGAATGGCCTGATTTTTAAATAAAACATTTACAGTACACTCCTGATGCTTTATCAGGGGTAATTGGATACCCCTCATAGTGTACTATGTTTTAAGGAATATTCTTTTTGAAGCAGTTGAGTTCGTATACATTTTCGGATAAAGCATAAAGATAGCACGTCTTATACCAGACCGTTTTTTTTTTTGTGTTTTGATCCGGGATTGTGTATATTTTCTACTACTTTTTTTTCCTCCATTTATTTTTTCTACTTTTGCCTGCATTTTTTTTCTCCTCAATTTTTATTAGTATACCAGGTGCTTAGGGTTTGTGTTTTGTTACAGGTAATTAGAAAAGGTGTAAGTGGTATTATCTGCAGAACGCTACTGCATTTAAATAATGAATGTGTTTTAAAGAAAATGTCATTTTTTATTGTTGAAGATTTTTTTGACTCCTATAGAAATGTTTGCATGGAATGAAAAAAAAAAATTTGGTCTGTACAGATTTGTCTTCTCCCAGCATTGTTGTGATGGCTATTCCTGGGTCCATGCTTAGCTGCAACATTAAGCCCTGCTAGGCTGCATACAAACACAGCTGAGAAAGTCACCAGTTACCTTCACATTGTGACAAGGCTGGATAAAAACAAATCTGTAATTGACATTTGGGGTCTATTGAACTTGTATATGAGCATAGCATTGTATTTAGTTTATACAGTGATTTGTCACATTTACTGTACTTCCATTTCCTGATGTTTTAAAGCTGTGCATTTGTCTTTATCGCAGAGATGATTGGATCAGAGTTGGTCTTTGTTACCCACCGGACACTAGCTTTCAAGTGATGTCACAGATTGTTAAAAGCTTAACAATTCCTGTGGAAGAATATCAGCCGGTGTCCTCTATAGAGGAACTGCAAAAGAAGAGATCAGAGAGGAAGTTTTTCTTTGATAATGACACAGGGTAATAATCATATCTCATATGCATTCCTAACAGGATACAATTTGTCAACACCCATCCAATTCATGACGAAGTTAAACAGTTCCAGGAAAATCTTTTACTTTTTAAAGGCTTGCAGTGATTTTCTGTAACAGCTATTGATAGTTTGAAAACCACCTTTAAAAAGTGATCAGATGTGCTGTGGTGTCCCGGGGTGTCTTGAAGCACTTCAAGGATACCTTTTAAGTTGGCTGTCCAGGATCAATTCACATTATGTATGGTCCATGTAATAGGCAAAACCAGTGCTGCTGGCTACTGGTCATATATATGTGGACAAACTGAAGCGAATCTGATCAATCACCGCATAACATAACCTATATTTATCAATAAAAATTAGGTTTAGGGGTGCTGAGAAAAAAATTGTTGTACTGTAGGGCGTCATGATTTAAATAAAATGGGGAACCACTTTTTTATAAGTCCATGAAAAAAAGTTGTATAAATATTGTGCCCTTCCCCTATTCCCTATATGGAATAACCGGGGACCTATAAATGGGACCACCTTGCCAACAGCACTATAATCAACCTGCCATTCTTTCCAGGCACTGGAATTTACCTTTATCAGGGCTTTGCGCTTTACAAAAGTCATGGGGGGGGGGGGGGGGGGGAATAGTAACTGCTAAACCAGGTGGATCCCACACATCTGATATGACTTTGGGGTGTTCTTAGAGGGGAGATTAAAAAAAAAACAACTTTTCAAATGAAAATTATATAGAAGATAATGCTGGATTCTTACTTTGCATCACATGACCTACATTTGTTAAAGACTTTATGAACTGTAGGTAAGCTAAAGTCTACAAGCTTCAACCCAAGTTCTCCTGTAGGTGGCCAAAGAATATTCTACCAATGCAATAATAGGGCACAGGTCTTTGAGCAAAAAGACATAGTAAATCAAAGGGGAAGAGACAAATACATATATCATAGCGTGCCGGGTCTAGGCCCACCCCCACACCAGTACTTCCATAATGAGCAATCTCAAATACAAACTTAAGGTACTAATGCTGAATAATGTCAAGGGAGACCGGAGGATCTTGCTAAATGTCATGTTTAATTTGGACCTCCTACAATAAGTGATATTGGTTGAGTACATTGATTAATAAAACATTCCAGTGGAATTTAAATGTTGCATTTTGTTTATATATCATGATACAGTATAAATTGTCTTGCTTTCATAACTATTTACTCTTTATGTGAGATACAGGTTAGTCATTCTTATCCTTCAGGCCTACTAGTAAAGTGACGTTCTACGGACATTTGTAACATAAGAATTTTGTTACTTTCTATGTCTATATTTGTATTGATGATAAAATCAGACCACTATAGAAAGTTTGATATTGTATTTATAATTCTAGTTCTTCTACTTATACACTTTAGATTACTCTTTCTCTACCTCCAAGCAAAAGACAACCGTGACAGTCACAGCTATTGCTCTTCTCAGGGATGCGAAAGAGTGATGATCAATGCTACATTACGCTCCAAAGCAACAAGCAACTGTATGGCCAAGGCATACCCCAAATACACCAAAGCACCAGCCGCAACAAAACCAATGCCAATTAAATCTACGGCCACATGCACCACATGTGGAGCATCCCAGGTACTGATAATGTTGGCTTTTTTTATTATTTATTTATATAACCCTTTGAGTACCAATAACTCTGTGAGAGATGCACAAAATATCCGCTATAAATGCCTGTGTCACTCACTTATATACTTCTACTTATATCACTTATACTTGTTATATCAAGTCAACTAAAAAATGTTGTGTAAAAAAAGATTTCCTATATAAAGTAAACATTACAGGTCATTATGATGAATACAAATGTTTGCTTGCCAATTTTCGCACCTATTTTGACAAAATCCTTTGGTACTCAAAGGGTTAACCATTAATTTGCTTATATTATTGGAAGGCATAATAACAAAATAGAGGTTATCTGCAATTCTAGCATCTTCCAACAGGATGTCATTGGTTGCTGTGATATAGCAGCATAGACACCACTAACCATGTTTCGCAAACAGAGGTTCTCAGCAAAACTTGAGCAATGACATATCCTAACATTTATTAAAACCTGCTGCTCTAACCTTTGGCTTTTATAAGTTTGACCTTCCAGATGTTTTCTTAGAAATGGATGTCTTGTAAAGACTGAATGGAAAATTGTACATTTGCACGGTAAAAGGGGGGAAAAAAAAGAAAAAGTTCACAGATGTCAATTTCTACTCAGAATTTTTCGGAAGAGATCTTCTTAGTTTATATGTATAATTGTATAATAGAAAAATAATCGCACACTGCTGTTACTAAAAATCGCCAGGAATTGCAAGCGAATTCAGATTTTGTCTAAACACTCTCTATTAAGTTTGCAAATAACAGCGTTAAATCGAAAATGTGATGTGCGATTTTTTTTTTTTTGCGATCTAAGAAAATTGCACCCTATTACATTTTGCCCTGGATGATTTACGGTCTATTCTATACCTCTGTCTCAGATATCCTGTTTGGCACCTCCTGTCTGCATGCAACTGGCCTTAAGCTTACCTGCCGCTTGTACTGTGCACATACTTTGTTAAGATGGTGGTGCTTCTTTTTCTTGCAACTTTAAGTGTCCGATCATCAGTGAGCATATTCATGCTTGGCTTGCTGGCCGCATAGGTAATTAAAAAGCTCCCTGTTTTTAGAATTCTCTATGATTTATTCATAATGCTTTCCAAAATACACAAATACAGTATGTTCCAGCTTTGTTTTTAAGAGGTATGTGTAGGGAAGGTATTGGCCTGCCACCTTGCAATAGAAAGAAAAATACCCAATAAAGTTTTACTTTTTATAAATGTTGCTCTGAAGAGAGAGGTTAATATTACACAATTCATTTACCATTTTAGCTTCATTAAATTAAACACTTGAAAGTTTATTTTTGCCAATTTCACAAGCTGTATTGCTCTGTAGATAAGCAAAATATGTATTGCATTTGGGATATAGTTTGTGTGTGTGTGTGTGTGTGTGTGTGTATTTAGCATTTTAATTGTATTGTTTTTGTTTATTAGGTGGTGTATACCAGTGATCCTCATAATATCTACCTCCATGTGGAAATTCAGTCGCTTAGCAAAGAAGAAATCAAACAAAGGGCTGTAGAATCTTTTATTTCAGTAAGTAAAAACTTATCTCCTAATAGAACCACTTTCATAAGTTGTTTATTGTTTGAAAATATTTGTTTGAAAGATAAATAAAATTATAACTAATGGTCAAAGGGGTCGTTGACAGTCAAGAGGTTGACATCGAAATGGTCCACATGAGATTGATGGGGGGGGGGGGTTTCGGTCAAAATTAATTTTTCATGGTTTTCATGGTATCTATGTTGACATAGGTTGGCAATTGGCATGGACACCGTGTAAGTCCCCTCACATGGCTTGCTGTGTTCAGTACACTATTATAGTCTAAGTTTATGCCCACGCAGATGGTAAAGTTTTTGAAGAAGTCTTTTTTTTTTTTTTTTAAACCCATGTTGACATTTTTATGTCGACCAATAGTTGTTGATATTTATATTGTCTACCTAAAAACTGTACATATAATGCCTGGATACTGCCCTGGGAGCCAGTCTACTGAATTATAATGCTCCTATGGAGTGCATCACAATGTGACACACTAATACCTCTTTCACACTTGCAAAAATATCCCGGGTTTTTGCTCATCAGCCTGGGATTTAGATCAGTGTGAAAGGGTCTTTAAAGAATATACTGGGATGAAAATCCCGGGATTTCTACCCAGGTCCTGACCTGGGGAGATTCCGGAATCGACCCGGGATGCGGTCAGCGTAAATGGTCCCGTACACAGGACTTTAAAAAAGCTGTTGATTTGGAGCTTTCTTGGGCTCACAAATGCTGATGTCATCTTTCAGAGCCCTGGAGTCCATTTCTAATGACCTGCATATGCATTTGCAGGGATTTCCCGGGATCAGTGTGAATGGGGCTGTCCCGGGTCGATCCCAGGTCTGAGTGTAGTGTGAAAGGGTAGAGTCCTGGGAACACATTCCCGGGTATGACCTGGCTCTGCGAGTGTGAAAGGGGTTTTAGCAGCCCACAGCTGTATGTTATATGGAGTGGAAAAAAACATAACATACGGTATGGCTGTCCAAAAAACCTTTACAAAACTACAGATATAAATGAATGTAACAGGAGTTTTCTATGATCTTCCAATACTAACACTAATAAAGTTACAAAAACACCTTACTGCTCACAAGGAGTAGCATACAGCCCTACCATCCATTGTTCTGATTTCTGCGGAATTCCCATAATCAAAGATTGCTTGGCCAAAGACATTTTAGGCAACCACTGCAGATAGGTCTTTGAATTATTTACTTAAGAATACATTTCTATTTTTTTCCCCCAAACTGTGATCTGCCAGAGTTTTTGACAGTTGCACAGTGACAAAAACTGGCCTTCTGTAATAAATCCTATAAGCAGCAGACAGGGAATTGTTTCCAATTGTTTTAAAAAAGAAAACTGAGCGTTAGTTGTTATACCCACAAGGATTTACACCAGCTGAAAGTGATCTTTCAAAGCAATGAATACAACACAAAATCTGCTCTTTTATAAAGGGCATAGCATACATCAGTGTTTCTGTAATCTGATATTCCAGATTAATTACTGACACATGTTGTATTAATTATTTAGTTTGTGATTCTACAAGGAAACATACACTGTCGACTGCCCCTGAGGACTACATTTGAGAAACACTGGCATAGATTTTATGATCAGCTGTTATAATAATATATTATAGTTTTCTACTGCTGTCTACAATCTACTATATCATTTACAGATGATCAATGACTGCTGAAAAACGGCTAGTCACATCTTGTAACAAGTGCTGGTCTAATTAAGTTCTTACCGAGTATATACACATGGGAAAAGAAAAACAATTGCTTCATCCTCCATGCCGGCAAGCTTTTTAGATATGTTATAAGTAGACATAGAGACAACATTTTAATGTATTTTGTACACTCGGGGGGATATTCTATTAGTTTAAGTTTTTCATGATTTTTTTTTTTCACCTGTTTTTTTTTTTTGTAGGTGGTTTGATGCACTAAGTACTGAACATGTAGCTATATAAATTTATCTTATATTGTAATTATGCCAGGGGTCCTCCCAGGTCTACCAACAATTCATGTTTTCCAGGCCACATGTGGCTCTAGATTGTGTCCGCTAGGAATGAATGCAGCATAATGCGGCTTAAGGCCCATACACACTTGCAGACTTTGAGCTGAAAATCGCTCAAAACAGCTGTTTTCAGCTCAAAGTCTGCAAGTGTGTATGGTGCGCGCTCCCGCATCATCGCTAGCAAAGAGGGCTGTCTGCTGGTTTTACTAGCATGTCTGGCGATGATGGCTCATATTTGAGCCATCATCGCCAGGTGTGTATGGCAGCCGGGCTGAAAGATCAGAAACTTTCAGCCCAGCTGACCGCCCCCATTTCCCCCCCCCCGTCGCCCCCACCGGTGCATATACTCACCCCGCTGCCACTCATCTGCTCTGCTGCGTCTCCCCGCCCAGGCCACACAGCCCGGCGGAGCGCCCGCCCCCAACAGAATGCCCCTCCCCTGGCTGCCTGCTCTGCTCCATAGTGTGGAGCATATAAAACTCCACTGGGCACCAATATATATATATATTGTAATATATTTAAGCCAGTACATATATTCATTGCTGGCACAGACCAGCAATGTATATATTATTGGCACCACTGCCCACCAATGTTTATATTATTTTATGCCCACTGCCACCAATGCAGTGAAATATATATATATATATATATATATATATATATATATATATGGAAAGAAAATACCCAGCGCAAAAAAGTCCACAGTCTCGTTATAGGGTAGGTCCAATGTCCCATATAATGTGTGCAGCTTCACTAGCAGGATCCAACCACGAATCCAAACAGGGGTATGCTTGCAAAGAAGAGAAAAAATGAAGCGCACAAATCAGCAATAAATTTATAAATATTTACTTCTGTATATGCTGACATACATTGGGTTAAAATCTGAAAGCTTGCCGTATAAGCAGGGCCAAACAGCCGGACCAGGCGCCGATGTAACAGCCGCAGGCAGTGATCAATTGCAGGCGGAGCGCATCAAAGTCAGGCAGTCAGCTGGGAGCCTTCAGGATACAACACGGACCAGACCAGGACGTCACCACGTCGGGAACAGGTAACCACGCCCAACGCGTTTCGTCACAGCTACGGACTTTGACGACCCCCTGACGAAGTCCGTAGCTGTGACGAAACGCGTTGGGCGTGGTTACCTGTTCCCGACGTGGTGACGTCCTGGTCTGGTCCGTGTTGTATCCTGAAGGCTCCCAGCTGACTGCCTGACTTTGATGCGCTCCGCCTGCAATTGATCACTGCCTGCGGCTGTTACATCGGCGCCTGGTCCGGCTGTTTGGCCCTGCTTATACGGCAAGCTTTCAGATTTTAACCCAATGTATGTCAGCATATACAGAAGTAAATATTTATAAATTTATTGCTGATTTGTGCGCTTCATTTTTTCTCTTCTTTGCATATATATATATATATATATATATACATACACTTCCCAAATGTGGTTCAGCGCCCTTTACTCAATTGATAGTCCATACGTCATTTCTCCAAGATAACAATTTATTAAAATCTTCAAAGTTTGATTGACCGTCTGGCCGTACAACAGAATCCCAACGCGTTTCGTCCTAAGACTTCATCAGGGGATTGTATACAGTCCGAATATTAAATTTCTTATTGAAACGACTAGGAGATGCGATGTCGGTGAACAATTATTACACCAAAAAGAATATATGATATGTCTCCTGTCCTTCTCTTGTAAGCCCTATGAGGCTAACCAATTGCACTGGTAGAGATTAGTTTGTTCTGAAAAGAGCTCGGCCTGTTAGTCTCTCTCAGGGACCTCTATCTCTTGCAAGGAAGGATAGTAGAATGCACAGACCAGCAATGTATATATTATTGGCACCACTGCCCACCAATGTTTATATTATTATTATATTTTATGCCCACTGCCACCAATGCAGTGAAATATATATATATATATATATATATATATATATATATATATATATATATATATATATATATATATATATATATATATATATATATATATATATATATATATATATATATATAGCCAAACGAGAGAACCGGCACAGCAGGTCTTCAGTGTAGCCAAAAGAGGGTATGGTGCCCAGGTGCCAGCGATAATGGCTTATTCAGCCCTTTGTAGATAGCAATGCGAAGAAAGGGCACTCAGGGACTTGTTAGCAGTGAAAAGTGGACTGTTTTATTCAGTCAATAGTCGCCTACGTTTCGGGGTCTCCCCCTTCGTCAGGACAAGTTAATGGTGTAACAATAAGTGGTACAGAAACAGTGACATATATAGGCTCAAGTACTTACCCCCTCCTGCAGCTTGCACTCGCGCACGGAGACCGCTGGGCTGACTTCCGGGTCTGATCGCGCTGTGATGACGTCACCGCGTCTCTCAGTGTGTTCCCTCAGGCGCATCAGAGCGGTGCCTGGCCGGCGGTCACGTGGGGCAGGCTGTGAAGGGCCTGTCTTCTATCTGTCGTGCCTTATTGGTTCAGGGAAGGCACCGGAGCAAGCTGCATCGCTAATGCGAGTGGAGTGCCGGATCTTCCATTTCTATATATATATATATATATATATATATATATATATATATATATATATATATATATATATATATATATATATATATATATATATATATATATATATATATATATATATATATATATATATATATTAGACCGTTTGCATTAATATACATTGGTGGCAGTGAGCATGTAAATATAATAAGCAATCAGGGCCAGCCCACTGGAGGGCGGCACTTGGGAGCAGGTCAGTGGCGTGGAGCAAGGTGACTGGCACCCGCACCCCATCCCCCCTAAAGCCAGTTGAGCCACACTGCACCACCGCTGACTTGCTCCAGCGCCCGCACCCCCCCACCCGTGGACCATGCACCATGCCATGCTGCCGGAGTGGTGTGGCTGCACACACATCTCCCCTTCCCCACCCCCGTGGAGCGACTCGCTGGTGGCTGCATCCCCCCCCTGTGTTGCTGCCAGTAATGTAGATATGGAACCAATGGAATTCAAACCCAGCCCATTATGTAAATAGCCTTTTATAATGAAAGATTTTCAGCAAAGTCTTTCACCTCCTGAAAATCTCTTGCTCTTTGGGGAAAATAGCTCAGTGTGTATGCACTACTTTGGCGATAGATAAATCTATCACAGATTTTGGCGAAGTCTTTTGAAATGAAAATCTTCTAGTGTGTAAGGGCCTTTAGTAATGACTACACCTGTGCATAGGCTTGGTGGTCTGGAAAATCGAACTGTTGGTATATCTCAAGGACTGGGTTTGGCCCCTTAGTTATGCTAATATTTTCAAATAATAATCGTTGTATAAATATAGTTGTATTGTAAACCTTATACATTTATGATACTTTTCATTGCCCTTCTGGCACCTACCAGAGCTCTATATAAGAAGTAATATAGCTGAGTATTTAATAATTTCTGCTCTGCTATACAATGCCACATTTTTTATTATTGTGTTAATTGAGGGTTGGGCCACCATAATGTTGCACAATCAGGCCTACAGATTGACCGGCTTGACTAGCAAAGTAGATGGTTTCTAGAAGTCCAGGAAAGCTCTCCCAAAATTTCTGAGTCTTAAATACTGGAAAGGATAGGAAACCATGCACTGAGAAAGGATAGAAAAAAAGATTTGCCCAACGTGATTCACAAAGATGAATTTGAATGAAATACAACTTTTAAATTTACTGTAATATAAATCTGGTTAAACTTTCAATATAAAATAAAGTAAAGTGTGTTAGATAGTTAAGAGATGTGATTGAAAATGACTGCACTATGGGAATATTTATGGATGGCGGGCAGTTGGAATGCCGTTAGTCAGAAGACTGGCAACGGTCTCCCGATTTGGGTAAACTTGACAGGGGCTGGATAAGTATACTTACACTCTCCTCCTACCCCCTAACCCTTAAACCACTGCAACGTAACCGAACTCTCACCCTGTTAGTGCCTAACATGTAGTCCGTTCCCCCCTCCCTGTTTTAGGCCTAACCCTCCCTCCATGCAACCTAACCCCCTCCCCCTAATGTTAAGGGTCCCTGACATGCATACAATGGAATGCTGGTTGTCTGTTTTCAAGTGCATGCCGAACGCACAATGTAAGTCCATTCCGTATTCCTTTTTATCTGATACCTATAGGTGGGATCACTCTTTGTGCATCACATTGGGCAAAACTTCTTTCTATTCTTCTCTGTGTTGGACCATGTTAGTTGTTAGTGGTAGCATTCCCTACCCACATACTGATTGTAGTATCATAATGGACTACTATGGGCTGATTTTCTTTGTCAACTACGTTCATAAACCATTGCGCCACTTGCCCATTTCGCACACAGCGTAGTTCATGTGTTGTGCTATAATTAAAAAAGAAAGGGGCATGACTTTGTAGGACAGAAACAAGACTTCATGGGAGGGGGCATTGCTAAGCATCCTGACATCCATTTCTGTCACTCCGGGATTCTGGGTGATGAGGACTGGGTGATGAGGACTGCCCCAGAGACTGCAGTGCTGGCTTCTACACCGTGACATGAGCCTGATGCTTCTCCTAATGTTACAGCAATGCCCAGGAGCATCACACACTTCCGTTTTGACCCCAATATTCATAAATATATAAATAGTACAAGGATGGGGAATGCATGTTTATCATTTTGAATAAAATAACTTTCAATTTACTTATAAGGAAAATGCTTAAAGAACAACACTGGTTCTGAAAAGTGAAATCTAAAGCAACCAAAGGTAGAATAGAAGCTCCTTGTGCAATTTCACCAAAAGTTGTTTGCAGTACTGAGCATTTATATTATTTACTCATTCTACTTTTTTTTCAAGATTTGCAGAAAATGTTTACTCACTTGGGATCCAGCATGTATTGGGGTTTGGCAGGTCCATTTTATTGGCTTTTACTCATACTCCCTGGCAGTAGTAACACATTGCCTTTCCTAAAAGAAAAACAGTAACCTGGGTTACCAGCAAAGATAGTGTAGCAGACACTTATCCCCCCCCCCTGCCCCCTTCATTAATGCAGCACAGTCTTTATTATTATTTTTTATATATACATTTCCTGAGATCCCACTGACAACATAGACACGTGGTATAATGCTAAACTGATCCTCTACGGAAGGAATAATCTCCAGTGTATAATATATGCAAGCAATCCTAATCTAAATGTAAAATCATGGTGTTTGCAAAAAGTACTGTAACTTTACATTCATTTATAGACTACGGGTGGGGTACACTATTCCCGGCAGGGGAAATAGGGATTGTCGCTATCCCGGCTGCAGATCGACAGTCCGCGGACGTTTATGCGGACATGCCCACTTTTCGGAGATCGGCAGACATGACATTGCTTTCAGCCAAAACGCAAACTGACCTGGCTCATGGCTGTCGGGAGGCATACGCCCCTAAAAATAAGAAATAATGTTAGTCAGAGAAAGAAGCCTTGCAGAATACGTAAAAAAAATTCTTGCAATAGTAGTACAATATTTTACTTTTAAGCAGATTAAAGTCAAATGTTTGCGAACCTGCTGTTTGTTGACTTAAACTTTTTGGCTGTCATTCTGTCTAGCAATTTGTCTATTTTAGGCTCTTCTCCCGGTGAAGAAATTTCAATGCGTTTTTAATGCTGGGTTTTTCTTATCCTTATAGAGAAAGACTAAAATGATCTTCTTATAAGAAATGCCATAGATTCAGGTTGTTAATGAAAATGGCCTGTATGGTTCTGACAAATCCTTGTTACCATTGGCAATCTTTTATACTGCTCTTATGTATTTTCAGGTTAATGGCAAGAAGTATTCATTCCAAGAAGTTGGTTTATTCCTTGTTGTCATTGACTCTTGCACTGGAGCAGTAAAAGAACATGTGTTCTACCCACAAGATGACTTTAAGCGACTGGAAAAGTATTTAGAAAATAAGATTCCGCAAAGGTATTTTTCTTCCCTTTATTTTTTTTTCTTTAAAACTTTTTATTTTTTGTATAGTAAATATTAAAATGATAAAATAGCTTTATGAAAGTAATGTCAAACAATTATAAACTATTCCTCATTAGGAAATATTGCAGAACTTTGTATATAGAACTACATTTTCAATACATAAATGGAGTAGGCATTATAGTTATAGTAAATCATATTAATATGTAGAAAAGTAGCGGATCTGTGACAAATATGAAAAAACGTGGATGTTCATCATAACTAAGATGTTAAGCTGTCTGCAGACTGAGCCTGTCTATTTTAAACTTGCACTTAAACATTACTATGCTTTTATTCTGATCTTTATTGTGAACTTAATTTTTATGAAGCAGAAGTATGATTCAAATATTAACGGATCATCAAGTTTACATATGACATATTTACAAAAAAAACAATACTTATGAATTCTTATGATATACCTTGATCCCACAAAATAAACTTCTAAAAATGTTATTGGGTTAAAGATGTTTTCTTAAAGCAAGCAAGCATGCAGATAGATAGATCTATACTGTGTGGGTGGGTGTTTAGTTTTCTTGTTTGAAAAAAAAAAAAAGTGTGGCCTAACTGAGGGGCAGATTTATTAAGCTTGGTGAAGTGATAATGTGGCTAGTACTTTATAACCGGCCAATCAGCTCCTAACTGTGAAGTTACAGGCTTGGTTTGAAAAATGACAGGTAGGAGCTGATTGGCCGGTGATAAAAACCAGACACTTTATCACTTCACCGAGCTTAATAAATCTACCCGTCAATGAGGTATGCAAATAAGACTTTCATGCAGCAGAGCGATTATGTACGGACCGTGCATACATCTGAGGTGCACTGCACATGTGCCACTTGTGATGGTAGCACTGTAAGGATTTACTTGCAAAGTGATTGACAGGGTGGTTTGGGGGAGCAGATACAAAGCGTAGATGTGGCATAAATGTTTTGGGGTGTGTTTTTTGCCTCTGACCCTACATGCAGCTGCATTGGCTCCTACTTATTATTTGCTGTGGCCATGCTGAGCAACCATAGTGCTACTCAGAACTTTTCTGACCTTGACAATCCTGCTGTTTATGGAAGGAATAGAGCGAGAGGACCCTTGGCGCACTGGGTTGTATTTCACAGTAAAGGCTTATTGCTTAAAAAACATCAATTTAAAACACATGAATAAAAACAGCGTACAAACAAAGTTGAGAAGCAGGATGCTCCCTTACCCAGTGGTGATGATGGAGCCTGGGATGGTATTGCAGAGTGTTCTCAGGACACACACCCTACAAGGCTCCAAAAGTTTCACTGGGTTGGGTTCTTCTGGATGCAATCTAGGCCAAAGCATTTCACCTCTCCAGGACTCTTTTTCAAGGCTGCTGATTGCATGTGAGTTCCTCTTATTTATACTAGAAAAGGGCGGCAAAAGCTGGGGACCTCCCCAGAAACCGGTATTTCCTGTGTGTATAGCAAATGGTTCCCCCAATGTCCATTATTGTAGTCCGGGCGGAAGGCATCGATCTGTCACTTCCAGTATCCGGTAATACAACCCAGTGTGCCAAGGGTCCTCTCGATCTATTCTTTCCATATTCACAAACAGGTGTTGGGAACACCCTGAGAGATCCTGGGTGCGCAGGAGGACATTCAGTTCAACTTCATCACCACAAAAACCTGCAGTTTAGTACGCAGCAGATGGGTCTCACAAATGTTACGGTATAGGGGGTTGACAATGTCTAGGTTGACAGTCACTAGATCGTCCACTAATGGACACCTGAAAAGGGTCGACATGCCATAGGTCGAAACTTACAGGATGTCAAAATGGTAGGCACCCATTTTTCACTTTTTTGTGTCTACGTCGACACCGTATAAGTGTGCGGCGTCCCCTTGCAGGGCTCGCTGTGCTCGTCCTGCTTCGAGCACGGTGCCTCACTGCCCTCTGCACATTACTATAGTCTAACTCTATGCTTATTAAAGTATGAACCAAGTAGGTCTAAACAAAAAAAACCTGAAAAACTCGTGTCCACCAAGTCAATGTTAACCTTAAGCCTGTGTCAACTTGTGGTATGTCGACCATTTTTAGGTGTTGACCCAGGGTGCCCTCTTAAAGCTGCTCATTGGCTTCACAATACAAATCCAAAAATCTGTGGCATTTGCATAATTTTTCCTACATTCTCAGCTGCAACTGTTAGCCTACATCTCGGAATCAGGCCATAGTACATATAAATGTGAT
The DNA here is from genome assembly GCF_055691185.1 of Crinia signifera. Taxonomy (NCBI): domain Eukaryota; kingdom Metazoa; phylum Chordata; class Amphibia; order Anura; family Myobatrachidae; genus Crinia; species Crinia signifera. The sequence goes on along the minus strand of NC_139217.1, from coordinate 304,500,033 downwards.
AATTACCATATAGAACACCATACATTCTGCTATATAGTAATCATGTTTGATGGTTTTGTTTGACATTCAACATTTTGTTTCTGCTCCTTTCACTTGCTAGATCAATAGTCATCTTAGCGTCACGGGGAAACATTGTGGATTATGGTAACGTTGCACAGCCATTACACACTCTTGGAACAGCCAAACCTGCCTCTCTTAAAAACAAAGGTAAGAACTACTGTAAATCTCCCCTGCAGTCACTAAAAACCTTCCGTGTGTCTGAAGCACCAGTGTGTAGAAACAGGCAGCACACACGAGCCTTATAGCACTAAGCATTTTTTCACCAGCTTTAAGTCTCGTGTCACTTGTTTCTACACAGATATACCCCTATGGAAAGGCATTAAGCACATGGATAAGGATTTTTAAATAAAATGATCAAGTTTTGTAGACTTGTAATATAAGCAGGCTCTATTTTGTCTATATGGTTGCGCAGCGTAGATGAGAGGAGGCCTCCTCTCCTCCTCAGACCTATCATTGGCAGCTATACAGATATACAGCCCTAACCCATTAGACACCGCTAGCATTGCCGGCTGGGTATCCTGTCCGCATATAGCACTGGTGGACCCACCCATTTTTGACACCCACAGCCCATGCACACTTGCTTCCTTAATTTATGGCACCTGTGGACCCACCTTACACACTTGCAGTCTCTCCTTCCCCATCTCCCACTGGAGATACATGAGGTAGACGTGATACTGGAGTTCATGAGGCTGGAGATACCTGTGGTAAATATCAGCCAAGGGCTCACGTAATGCTGGAGAAAGGATGTCCTACAGCATAATTTTATAAATAGGTTGAACTTAATGGACTTGTGTCTTTTTTTTTAACCTCACAAACTGTGTTACTATGAGACTGCGCAAATTCATTTGATATGCAGAATGTTAATGTCTATATGCGACTGATTCTATCCTATCTATATCACGATGGAACTTGGCATAAAAAAAAATCCTGCAGCCTCTACATCTTAGCACTTGCTATACAAATTCAAAGACTCAGTCGCATACAGATATACGCAAAGTCTCGCAGGACCTGGTGCGCTGTGAGCAGGCTGTTTGGCACATGGTAAAACAGAGTCTAGTCCCTGTGATGCAAAATACAGCTGACCTGGTTTTAAGGTGGTTTAATAAAGTATTTTTCTGCATATTTTCTGTTTTTTTTCAGGTAGCATTGCCTTTATAGGATTCAATGGAAAGTTTAAACCATCCTGGTCAAGACTATTCACAAGTCCTGCTGGGCAGGGCTTAGGACTACTGGAGAGATATATCCCTTTACAGCAAGAAGCATACGAATGTCGAAGAACCAACACAAATAAAAGAAAAGACGTGGATCTTTTGAAGAAAGCTTTAAAGACACATTAAATTTAATATATGCCTTAAGGGGCAGGTCAAACAGAAAATGTGAACTAACTTATTTAATTTATGGCAAGTACACTGTTATCCAGCCTAAATCATTTTACTGTATTATTACAGCGGTGGGCCTGAAATCTAAGCCCCAATGCCAATGCACCTTCTAGTTGTATATAATCATTAAGTATTTTTTGACTGGTTTTGTAAAGATAGATTTTGCAGATGTTATGATTTTTTTCATTTGGTGGTTTTGTATGTGGTGTAAACTGTATTTTTATACTTTTATATAACTGATATTTTATGGTTTTTATTTTATGGATTTGACTGGAAGTGTTTCTAAGTGTGTGTTTCTTTGTCCCGTGGGTTACTTGAAAGATATTTTATCATTAAATTCTTTCTACACATTACTTGTTGTGTTACTCACTGAACTTGGGCGGAGCAGCCATTTTGTGGTTTGAATGAACATATATGGTAATTCCACCTTTCTAATGTGCTAGCAACCAGTGCTTGGTGAATATGCCAATCATTTGACAGGCAGAGGGTATGGGATGCTCCCAATGTGCAGGTGGAAGGCCCACTTTAATTAAAGGAGGAGCATTATGCTTGCACTGGTCATGCCACCTGTCTTAGATAAATTGTTGTATGACAAATTGCTACATTTTAAGGTCAGAAGCAGAATATTAAACATTGTTTGACTTCATTATTTATTTGTACTATTCATTTTATGCTGTGCACAAAATGAGCTATATTTTATGGTATATACAAGTACTCAGGGTAATTCATAGGTGCATAAAAATAATAATTTTCTCTTATTTTTTAAATATGTATTTTTGCACCAAGTATTAAAGATATTCATTTTTATTTCACATATCATATCGTTTTTAAATAAACATTTTTGGTTCACTTATCAAATCTGGGGAAACAAAAATCTCAAAAAAATGTTGCTTTAATATTGAGCCCTCATTCAAGTCCTTCTTGTCTGACCCACATTTATGTTATGAAGCTGAATACTGGGGGCTGTCTTTATTATCAGCAGAGGTCAGAACTTACACTGTATGGCTTTATCACATTTGTTTGTATGGTATAAAATATGGTACTCTTTACCTAGTACGGCGCCCGTCGCGGGCATCGCGGGTACATTTATGTGTGGACGCGACCGACGCGATGCCCGCGATTTCCCATTGAAACCAATGTTAAACATGGAAATCGTGTCGGTCGCGTCGCGGCCGGCCATAAATGTACCCGCGATGCCCGCGACGCGATGCTCCCGATTTCCCATAGGAATCAATGTTAAAAGGCGCGATGGACCCGATTTTACTGTTAAATGCCTCAATCCACCCGATTTGGCCATAGGAATCAATGTTAAATGGGCCACAGAGCCCATTAACCCTTAAATGTCCCCCCAAATTTTTAACGCCACCCCACGATCCACGCCAACCCAAAGCGTGGCGAGCGCAGCGAGCCCGCGAGGGGCGGCGGTACGCGTCCTCCGACCTTTTCATGCCCTACTATCCACTACGGCGTGGTGTGAGAATATAATAGTGTGGCGAGCGCAGCGAGCCACCGAGCCCGAAGCGTGGCGAGGGGACGCGGATACCTTCACAGTTATGCGCGACCCCTCGCGGGCTTCACAGGTGTCCGTGGCGACGCGGACACCTGTGAAGCCCGCGAGGGGACGCGTCTACCTGTGAAGGTATCCGCGTCCCCTCGCCACGCTTCGGGCTCGGTGGCTCGCTGCGCTCGCCACACTATTATATTCTCACACCACGCCGTAGTGGATAGTAGGGCATGAAAAGGTCGGAGGACGCGTACCGCCGCCCCTCGCGGGCTCGCTGCGCTCGCCACGCTTCGGGTTGGCGTTAATCGTGGGTTGGCGGTAAAAATTTGGGGGGACATTTAAGGGTTAATTTGGCCTATTTGGCCCCAAATCGGGTCCATTGAGGCATTTAACAGTAAAATCGCGGCCAATCTGCCGTTTTAACATTGTTCCCTATGGGAAAATCGCGGTAATCGCGGCCATCGCGGCCATCCCGATTTACCCGCGATGACCGCGATCACCACGATTTTTACCCCCGACGCCCGCGATTTCAATCGTGGGCGCCGTTCTAGGTAAAGAGTACCTAAAATATACCTAGGATAGGCATGACATCCATTAAATATAGGTCAGTATTCCATGCTCCCGATTTACCTTTTTTTTTTTTTTGGCGAATCTGGCTATTTTCACTCCTTGCAGTGAATCTTTTTCACTGAAAATCTGATTCACCCTATTCAATGTTCACTGTTCACCGAAAGCGAACAGTGAATGCCGGCCAGTTCTCAATTTCATGTTTGCTGCAAGTCGCTGGAGTATTTCAATGGGGTTTTCACTGGGATTCACCGAGAGTGTATTCAATGCTAGGAATCAGCATGATTTTTCCCATGATTCACAGTTTTGCATTCGACATATTTTTTTTTTTTTTAGGTGAATTGGAAAGTGATCTTTTAAAAATAAAGGGTTTTTGTTTTGGCTTTTAATGTCTTTATAGAAAAAAACAAAGTATTGGGACATCTGCTATATCTAAACACCACCCAAATAAAGGCAACATATCCACCCTTTCAGTTGCAACATATCCACTCCTCTTCTAGCTTATCGAAATACTAGTAAGCCTGCTCAAAGCAAAATGCTTTGAAAGCTAGTAAGGCAACTACAGTAATTGTACATGAATGCCCCTGTGAGAGAAATTATGTAGTTTCACTTGCTGCCAACAGATGGCAGTGTTTCAGTGATACCCACACATGCACACACACACTAGACATATATATATATATATATATATATATATCCTAGTTTTGGGGTGCTCTATGGCTTGTGACCACATTGTTTAAACAGACATTGTAGGGGCTCTGCACACACTAAATTAACTGATATTAATAAATAGTGGAGATTTAGTTCATGAATTGATCAATGAATTTAAGCCTGCAGCCCCCTTCACGGGACCCCACTTTTCTGCAGGTCCTAACACTCGCTCAAAATGGCTACAATGCACATACCTATGTGTATTGTAGCCATTTTGAGTGATCGTGTTAGGACCTGCAGAAAAGTGGGGTCCCGTGAAGGGGGCTGCAGGCTTAAATTCATTGATCAATTCATGAACTAAATCTACACTATTTATTAATATCAGTTAATCTAGTGTGTGCAGAGCCCCTACAATGTCTATATAAATATATATATCAGGGTACATTACCAGTCAGAAATTGTAGGTCTACGTTTCGGCCACCAGGTGGCCTTTGTCAAGACAGGTCAGCATTGACGTCCTCACAGTACAAGAGTCAGGATACACTGACACTAGTTAAACTTGCTCCTTATAAAGCACTTCAATTCTAATTACATAGTGCACAGCTGTGTCAAGCAGTACGGATACCTAATGTGGTCATTATACAGCGTACCATGTGACCAAAACGGGTCATCCGATAGGCTGTTTCTTACTGCTCTCAGGGAATCAAAGATGGCCGTGCGTTCCACACGGTTTGCGGTGCGTTCCACCGGCTCATCCGGTGTTTAAAGGCATGTAGCGCTAATAATATGCGGCGGTTTGCATATTTAGGTGTTAGTTAAGGCTCCTGTAAGGTGTATATCACCTCAGTTGCCCTCAAAACGTTACTATAAAGTGTAACCCCACGTTTGGGTATGATTTCAAGATGGCCGTGCGTGTCACCTAGTTAAGGATGCGTTCCAGTGGTGTTACATTTATTCCCTGTCAGTGTCTTACGCATAAGGAGTAATTATGCTAGTGTCAGTTCACAGTCGGATTAGTGCTATCAAATAAGTACCAATAGCATCATTCATAATCATGTTATATATAAAAAAAAAAAAAAAAAAGATAAAGATAGAAAGAATAAGAAAAAGCATATTACAGAAATATGGACATGGGTATATCTATTCTCGATATTCACAACATATTCTATAGGTTATATGTAGGCACAATATTTATATTCAAATTATATATGCACATCAATCTCTCTCGTGTACCTCCATTTAAATCATTAATCAGGCTGGAGCCTATAGCCACCTTATAGAGAGTATTTGTCATATACCGAAACCAAAAGGTATGTGAGGATAGAATATATTATCCTCTATCGGATCAAAAAAAATAAAAAATTAAAGACTAGATGTACTTCAGGTTAGTGCCATCCTTTTCATCACATCACCACCGGTCACCAATACCACCACATGTTCAAAGAAAGCTATTTAGTGGATTATTTTCATTCAAGCCCCTAGGGGCCACAGTGTCCAGGTCAAAAATCCATTGGGCCTCTCGTTGTCTTAGAGTCTTCACACGATCGCCACCCCTCGGGGGTATAGGGATATGGTCTATTAACATTGATTTAATGGACGCCACATGATGTCCAAATTCCATACAATGTTTGGCCACTGGCTTATCAGTCACGCTGTGTCAAGGGCTAGTCGAATGGTGTAGCGGTGGTTCACCATCCGCTCTCGAAAGGATCGTGTCGTCATGCCTACGTAGTAGGCTCCACAAGGGCACATCAGGATATATATTACGAATGCCGACGTACATGTTAGGCGATGTTTAATCTTGAATGCCCTTGACACAGGCGAAACCGAAAAGCCAGTGGCCAAACATTGTATGGAATTTGGACATCAGGTGGCGTCCATTAAATCAATGTTAATAGACCATGTCCCTATACCCCCGAGGGGTGGCGATCGTGTGAAGACTCTAAGACAACGAGAGGCCCAATGGATTTTTGACCTGGACACTGTGGCCCCTAGGGGCTTGAATGAAAATAATCCACTAAATAGCTTTCTTTGAACATGTGGTGGTATTGGTGACCGGTGGTGATGTGATGAAAAGGATGGCACTAACCTGAAGTACATCTCGTCTTTAATATTTTTTTTTTTTTGATCCGATAGAGGATAATATATTCTATCCTCACATACCTTTTGGTTTCGGTATATGACAAATACTCTCTATAAGGTGGCTATAGGCTCCAGCCTGATTAATGATTTAAATGGAGGTACACGAGAGAGATTAATTGATGTGCATATATAATTTGAATATAAATATTGTGCCTACATATAATTTATAGAATATGTTGTGAATATCGAGAATAGATATACCCATGTCCATATTTCTGTAATATGCTTTTTCTTATTCTTTCTATCTTTATCTTTTGATTTTTTTTATATATAACATGATTATGAATGATGCTATTGGTACTTATTTGATAGCACTAATCCGACTGTGAACTGACACTAGCATAATTACTCCTTATGCGTAAGACACTGACAGGGAATAAATGTAACACCATTGGAACGCATCCTTAACTAGGTGACACGCACGGCCATCTTGAAATCATACCCAAACGTGGGGTTACAATTTATAGTAACGTTTTGAGGGCAACTGAGGTGATATACACCTTACAGGAGCCTTAACTAACGCCTAAATATCCAAACCGCCGCATAATATTAGCGCTACATGCCTTTAAACACCGGATGAGCCGGTGGAACGCACGGCCATCTTTGATTCCCTGAGAGCAGTAAGAAACAGCCTATCGGATGACCCGTTTTGGTCACATGGTACGCTGTATAATGACCACATTAGGTATCCGTACTGCTTGACACAGCTGTGCACTATGTAATTAGAATTGAAGTGCTTTATAAGGAGCAAGTTGAACTAGTGTCAGTGTATCCTGACTCTTGTACTGTGAGGACGTCAATGCTGACCTGTCTTGACAAAGGCCACCTGGTGGCCGAATCGTAGACCTACAATTTCTGATTGGTAATGTACCCTGAATAAACTCTTCATAATTTTTGTGAGTGTCCGTATTGGAGTATCCAACCTTGATAGATATATATATATATAGATATATATATATATAGGATGTAGGACGGCGGCACTCGGTAATAACGACAGGAGGCTCCTTTGATGCCAACGTTTCCGAGCCACACAGGCTCCTTTATCAAGGTGCAGGAGAATCTCCTGCACCTTGATAAAGGAGCCTGTGTGGCTCGGAAACGTTGGCATCAAAGGAGCCTCCTGTCGTTATTACCGAGTGCCGCCGTCCTACATCCTATACATACATGCCCAGCACACCCAGCTGCAAGCATATGGAGGGCACCGGACATTGCTTCCAGTAACGTGTTTTGTTGTTTTGCACTATTCTGAGTGCCGCCCCATTCTCTTGGATATATATATATAGATATATATATATATATATATATCTATATATATATATACTGATCCAAATCCCAAAGGACAAAACAGGCACTCAGGAGACGTTGTTCAGATGCAAATAAAAATGTATTGAGATGGGGACGTTTCGGGGTATAAGCCCCTTCCTCAGCCCACTCCTACAGCACAGAATACATACAAAGAAAAAAACTTTTATACTCACAGACCTCCGGTGCCGTCCACGCCGCTGGATTCACGGAGTCGCCGCCCGGAAGACGTCACGCAGCACTTCCGTCCCAGGGCGCCCGGCTGACGTTGCTAGGCAACGCACAGCTTGCGTGCCAGGACCCAGGAAGTACGCTGCCGCTCAGAATGCGTGCCAGGCCGTTCTGTGACATCATCGCGACGGGTACACGGAGCTGTGAAGACATCAAACAAAAACATGAATAAACAACATACATTACAATATATACAACAAGAAAAATGAGATCACGCTGACAGTATTTAGATCTGGTACTGGGTGAGAGCATGCAGAGAGAGCGCCGGCCACATGTAACATATGACCCTGGCGCACATCCCGCAGTTACTCCCAGACAGAACCACAATCAAAACTGACAGAGAATAGATCTCACTTCAAAAAATGAAGCATGTGATACAACACAGCATAATTAATATTTTAAGCATTTTAAGGCATTATAGAACAATTCTACATTAGGGAATTCCAATTAATTTTCTCATTTAATCCCTTGGGGGAAATGGTGTTGAGGCGGAATATCCACTCTGATTCCTTAATCAATAATTTTTTAGCTCTATTGCCACCTCTGAGTGACTCTGGAACCCCATCGATGATGAAATGTTTCAAATCACCAATCGAATGTCCCATGGTTCTGAAGTGGCGCGCCACCGGCTGGTCAATCTCCCTCCCCTTTAAGGAGAGGTTGATTGCCGACCGGTGGAGTGCCATTCTGTCACGAAAACAGCGAATAGTTTGACCAATATAATAAAGGCCACACGGACAAAAAATAATGTAAACAACATGGGAGGTTTTACATGTAAAGACAGATCTAATTTTGAATCTCTTTTCCGTATGAGGATGTTTAAAGTCTTTACAACTCACCATGTGTTTACAGGTCTCACAGGACCAACAACTATAGCAGCCAGGGGGTTTAACATATGTATTGGGTGGCCTAGGGACACCAATACCCGTGACATCAGTTTTAACCAACCTGTCCCTAAGGTTGGGGCCTCTGCGAAAGGCTGCCAAAGGTCTAATATTTCTTAGAGCAGGAAGGTCAGGATCGGTTTTCACAATGGGCCACAAAGCATTAGTTGCATGCCTAATGATGGGACTGGCTACTGAAAAAGAACTGGACCATGGTAATACCGCTTTCTCATCTCTTTGCTTGGGTTTTAGCAATTGTGATCTGGGCATATTAAGAACTTGCTGTTTTTGCTTCAGCAACACCGTACGGTCATAGCCTCTAGCTAAAAATTTAGTGATCAGGGCATCTAATCTCTCTTCAACAATGTCAGGGTCACTAATGATTCTCTTAACCCTAATCATTTGCGATAATGGTAACCCTCTCTTGAGGGCAGGGGGGTGATGACTAGATGCCAACAAAAAACTGTTTCGTTCCACATCTTTAAGATATACATCTGTACAGATCTTATGGTCACAGATCGTCACATTAACGTCTAAATAATGGGCTGTGGTGGCACTCCACAACGCTGTGTATTTAATTGAAGGATCACCCGCATTAATCTCAAGCAATAGCTCTGCTAGTAGATCCTCTCCGCCCGTCCATAAGACGAAAATGTCGTCTATGTAACGGGTGAATAGACGTAAATGACGCCTGATTTCAGGTCTATCAAAAAAAGTGGTTTGTTCTTGACAAAACATAAAAATATTGGCAAAAGAAGGGGCCACAGCGGACCCCATGGCACAACCCCTAAGTTGTAGATAGTATGCCCCATCAAATAAAAAATAATTGCGCTTAAGGGTAAGTACAATTAACTCCATGAACAAGTCATGGTCCAGCAAAGATGGATCTAGGTATTCAGAAATAAATGCCCTCACAGCCTCGATACCCCCATCATGAGGGATGGAGGTATACAGGCTGCAAACGTCCAAGCATACCATGAGGGTTCCCTCAGGTACCGGTCCTACACCATCTAATAGTTTAAGAAAACTGGTGGTGTCTTTTAGAAAAGTATCTTTCAGCGGTAACAACGGTTGTAGTAAAAAGTCCAGTAGCTTGGCCACAGGCTGGTATAAAGAGTCACGGGCAGCTATAATAGGTCGTCCTGGAGGATGAAGAGCATCCTTGTGGACCTTTGGTAATGTGGACCTTTGGTAATGAGTATAGTACAGGAACTAGTAATTTTACCTTACAAATTGAAATCATGTTTGTTGACTTGTAGTTGTGAGCAAACACCAGTATAGTATTGAATATGAACTACAAATGGAGCGCCTCTCAGCCCGCGTCGGGGCTTGACAGATTGCCCCTGCTGGCGCTCCATCTGACTGGGACACGCGTCCCAGTTACCGGGCGGCGGGGGACACGAAGCCTGCCCGTCTCTGCTTCAGGGAGACGGGCAGGGTTAGTGGGGAGGTTTGGGCAAGCAACCGCCAGCCCCCGGATGGAAGAGGCCAGCTCCATCTGTACCTTGTGGTGTGTATATAACAGTATTGCTAAAACATTTCACCATTTCATCCAATAATTTTGAGTGACCTATCTGTTTAAATAGCTGCATTGCACACAAAATACAGTATGTAAGTGTAAACTGTAAGCAATGAATTGGTCTGCATTTTCTTAAATTAACACCCACAATGTAACCCAATACAATACAAAACTTTTTAAATTAAAAGAAGCCATTTCCTTAGTAGATATATACATTCTAATTTTTAATTGCAGTGTAAGATTGGTTTATGTGTGTGTGTGGGTTCCAATTATTTTATTTATTTTATTGGGATGTTTATAAGTAACTGCTTAAGGTGGTAATCCTAATGTACATCGCTAATAAAAAAAAGTGGTGTTTTATTTATGGTTTTTAACTATTATAGTAAATGGAAAATGTTAAACTAATTTCTGTGATGTTAGAAAGCGGTTTGTTTCTTTATGAATCACATGTATATAACAAAACATTTATTTGTAATTCAAGTCCATTGCTAAAATATTAGTAAGTGCAGTGGAATTTCTTAAGTATACAATGTGACCTTTTTTTGAACTGCAGCTTTATCACCATAACCTTGATATCTAAAATGGTTTGTGGTCCTGTTTTATGGCTACTGAATATTTCAATGTTCTGGCTTTCACATGCCCTTTAAATGAGTAAAGCACCCCAGGGAGTACCTAGAGCTTTCGTACCATCTGCTCATAGGTACACAGTAGGGGTGTATATTTGTTTTGCTCATTATTTGTAACGGTAGTAGAAATTTTAGGTCAAGATTTTAGAGCCTCACAGCAGGATGAATTCTGTGAAACTGTTTTATACTCTATACTTTATTGCTTTTTCTTGTACAGATTAGTTATCTCAACAAAACCTTCTTAGACCGTCAAATGGAGATTTTTGTCTCCCAATTTCTAAAATCTAAGATGTTCTAATATGGAACTTCTTAGTATTTAAAGTACTGGGTTTGACTGAATATTTAATAAAATGTTAATACTTGTATAGATACAGTACCACTATTATCATGGCACTGTACTAAGAATGTTCTATGCTATGAAGACTTATTGCATTCTTGGGGAAAACTAAGTACCAATTTATAAGTTAGCCCAAAGTAATGTGGCTAAAATATTGGCTTGAACTGGCAACAAATAGTTTATCAAACCTGTTTGTTGAACTGTGGAACTGTAGTTTATTGGAATTTCTTTATAGGATCATTATGACAATATACATGCCTCTAATTAAATTCATCAATGGTTATTTGGTATATGAGTATTTAATTACATTAAATTTCTTCCAAGCATATGGAACTCAAAAAATTGTATGAGCATGTTCTGTGTTCTAGATCTGGTTAACAATGATACTGTTACTTGATAAAACCATAATATGACATTCTTTTGCTCCAGGGGTCCTTAAACTATTTAGCTCTGGGATCCCATCAGACAATAAAAATGACAGGACCCCAGCAAATTCCTGCAGAAGGTCATCACATGACATGTGATGGCACTGACATGGCAGCATTGTGGATGCACAAAATGATGGTAGGAGTCTAACAACACAATCCAACAAATATTTCAGACTCCTTGAATCACTGACTGAGATTAGAAAAGTCATCAGCCTGATGGTCAGCAACATGGAGTTGCGACCCCATGCTGAGAAGGTTGGGACCCACTTTGGGGTTATGACCCACAGTTTGAGAACCGCTGTTTTACTCTGTTTTGCTTCCTATGGATTATAATGGTAATAATGTTGATATATGGATATTATGTATTGCTAAAGGGGTTAGGGAATATGTTATTGGTACAGGATGAGAAAGAGGAATGTTACAACTTACTCTTTATTTGCAAGGTCACACTGTGCAATTGGAAGCTAGATTGGTGAGCCAGTCAGAGCTGGTAGCGGTAAACTGTCTTGGAAGAAACCTGGGAAGTTTCCAGAAAATAGGCACAACTGCACTGTAAACTACATACCATCTGCTTATGAATGAAATTACAGTCATTATACCTCCAATACATGCTCTTTGAAATAAGATTTTCTTGACCATTCTCAAACTCCACTTGCCTATACAAGTAAGGAACTGCCATAGTAGTGTATGACAGTGTAGATGTGTTTTTAAACAAAATAAAAATCTGCCTTTTGTCACTTAATATGGTCCAATTTATTTATCACTAGATCTGTGACATTTGAGACGACCACAAACCAAGGGATACAATAATGGTGGTCTCATTGATCAAGATGGCATACTTTGGGGTCTATTTACTAAGCCTTGGAGAGATCACTTTATCTCTTGTCAACTCTTAGTAAATAGATCCAGCTAATCGGCCCCTTGTTGTCATTTTCAGACACAGCCTGTGAAATGGTACTTAGAAGCATATTGGCTGGTACATTTATCTCCATCCATCTTATCTCCATGCAAGGCTTAGTTATTAGACCCACAAGTCTCTTAAATTGTTGTCTACTGCTGTACAAAATGCAATTTCCTGAGCTTAAACATCTTCACTTAGCAGGACAAATTATTTACCCAGACATAACTATTTCACACTGAAGCCCCGGTTCTGACCCATGTACAACCCGGTATCCTAAACACATTTGGAAGCTGGACTTCAGCTATACCCCTTTAACACTGCAGTTGGGGGACCCATGTCGCCGCTGCTCACACAGGATGCTTGAAAATGAAATCACCTGTAAGCGCTCCTGAGCCAGCCAATCGCCATTCTCCCAGGCATGACTTACGTCTGCTTTTCACACTGCAACTGACATGGGTTTTACCCAGGCATAACCCTGCTGCAACCCATGTCATGGAACTGCTACCAGTTTGGTTTTCTGTTGCTTCTGTAATCTCCCATTGGCTCTTGCAATTGGATGTCCATCTTGGGCTAGTCCTTGAAAATATGACACAGAGAAGTACAGCAACAAGGCATATTGGGATCTGTATGCAAAGATAATTAATGGGTGCCGAATGAGGCTCCGACACGAGGGATCCTGACAGTCAGTATCCCGACATCGGAATCCCTACTGTTGGAGCACCGACAGGTGGGAATCCCGACTCACCGGTGCTATTCTCTTGTGGGGGTCCACGACCCACATAGAGGGAGAATAGAACCTGTAGAGAGCCACTGTGTCCGCAGTGAGGCGAGCGCAATGAGCCCGCAAGGGGCTTCTTTGCACTCGCCCCAATGACGGAGCACCAGCAGTCAGAATTCTGACCGTCAGGATCCCACCTGTCGAAGCCCCATACCACACCCATAATTAAGAGGGGAAACCTGGGAACACAGGTCTTTTTAACAGTATTCTTACTGTCCCTATTGATTGTGTTGCACAACATCGATCCAGTAAATTGAGAGTACATTCCTGAATGTATCTTGTTTATTACCATGAGGCTATGTAAAGGAATTTTATTATTACACATGGTAAATTTTTTACTATCTCTCTGGTCTGAAACAAAGAAGAACCACTGTCTCTTGTACATTTTTATGTTGAGGGATTTCCTCTTTAAAAAACACAAGAGTTTAATTTATGGCAAGGGTATAAGAAAATGTAATTTGAATTATCTGATTGTCTCTAGCTGTCTCTGTAATGAGTGTAGAATATATTTGTATAAAACCAGATGGAAGAACCATTCTCTGGTCTTTTCCCTTTTCTGTTTAATTTTTCTTTCAAAGATATCGCCATACTACAATGTGAAAAAATACTAATTTACAGATTGGAGAACACGCACTGTATAAATACAAATATATATTTTTTTAAATATATAAATTCAAAGTACGTTTAATTTGTAATATCCCTTTATCAATAGAATATTGGCACAAAATAAACCATATTTTGTTTCTCCTTTCATACCTGCTTATAAAAAAACAGTGATAGCCCACATATTTCTGTTGTGGTGCTTGTCGAGACAAGACATTTTGGACCATTTTAATGGAATTTGTGTACCCTAAACAAAGCAACGCACTGGGTGTTGGAGAGGTGTGCACTGCAACCATCTCCATTGTGCAGTGGTGGTGGTATGTGTGGTCCCTTGAGCTCCACGTCCCCAGTGTATCTGTGCCTTGTCAGCCATTATCGAGTCTTCCTGTTAGTGAGGATAGTGAGACTGCTCTCTGTGAGGAGACTGTCAGTGCGCCTCCTAGGGAGTTATTCTGATTCACTCGGAAAGGCACAATCACTCTAATGGACAAAACCATATACACTGCAGGTGGGGCTGATGTAACGTGCAGAGATAGTTAGACTTGGGTGGGGGGGGGGGGTGTACTTCAAACTGATATCTATATTGCAGTGTAAAAATAAAGCATCCAGTATTTACCCTGCACAGAAACCATAAAACACCCAAATCTAACTTTCTCTGCACATGTTACATCAGCCCCACCTGCAGTGCATATGGTTTTGTCCATTAGAGAGTGATTGTGCCTTTCTGAGTGAATCAGAATAACCTTCATAGTCTGTGTCCCGTGCTGTGCTCCCTGGCAGTGAGGGACATGAGATCCCCCGTAGTACATCTTCAGCCCCAGCAGCGATACCCGCCGGATGGTGAGAGTGTACCCACGCACTGTGTGTCCATTACCAGTGCGCCTTCCAGTCAGAGCCCCGCAGTATAGTTACGGGACTGCACCATTACTACCAGCGCATCCTGAGAGCCCTGCATTTTAACCCAGTGGGGAGAGCTGTCAATCAGTGCCAACAGTTCCCTGCATAGCACCACAGTGATAGCTCCGTTGACTGCCTCGCAGACCTCCAGCTACAAGTTTCCTATGGCTGTGCAGACTTCTACTATAAAGCGAGACCTATATTTTGCTAAAACCCTGCTACAAGTAACGATAAGTACCTGTACCAATATATCTCTGTACACCTGCCTGTGATATTATATCTGCTATTCTACATATCTGCAAGTTAACCCTTGACTACCCTGTTAACTCTGTGCATATTACTACAATAAACTACATTCCTGGTTAAGCTTTCAGAAATGTGTGTCGTCTAACAACACCACAAGCACCGCTATATACTCTGCCAACACTGGGGCCCCTGCTTACTGTAAGTTTAAAAAAATCACAACTTCCTGTGGTGTATTTCCATCCAACAATTAGCATGTTTACAGCCATTAACTGTTTGGCTGCAGGTTGGTAGGAAATGTTTCCCAGCAGCTCTGAATTCGCATAATACACAATCAAGGCAGCCAGATGGCAATCTCTACTAGCCTCACAAGAAACTCCGAAGACACCAGCAAACCCCTGCTCAAAGGCCCCTAGAATTCTGAGGCCCTTGTGCAGCTGCCCAGTAAGCCCATACATTAAGATGTCCCCGGTAATTACTCATAATATGGTTCAGAGATGTATGCAGTCATGTGAAAATATGCTAATGCAGCAAAAGGCATCTCCATGAATAAGACATCCCGTGCCAGCATCGCAGACCCAGGTGCTGAGTCAAAGGATCCCTTGGATTGGCACTCACAGCTCAATAGCTGAGGCTAATATGTTCTGCGCAGACCCTCAACAATCCCAGAAAATAGGGTTGACCTGCCCCATTTTCACGAACGTTGCCCAGCTCTGCCTCCTCGCTGCCTCCAAATAACTGCAGAATGTCAGTTGGAAATCTGCAACGACACAGGGCCTATTCTGCACATGCGCAGAGTGTTTGTGCCCCACCAGATGATGCCCCTATAGTCCGTCACAGTTTGTATTACATTGCTTTTGCTATGGAAAGATGGCTTCAATAATTATTGAGCGGAATTTACAAATGACAATACTGCAGGCATGATGCCTTGTTTGCTGTCTGTACTGTTTGCCTAGTTCAATGTAATTTAATAATGAAAATGCATGCATGCATCGTACTATGTATTGAGGTGAGTTATAGCCAACCTGGGGATTTATTTTACTATCTGCTGTACAGCAGGCAAGATACATACAATCTATGCCACAGAATAACTAGGTAATGGCCTCTCCTTTATTATCTTCAGAACACAGGTGATCTCTATATAGAACGTATTTATTTACTGTATTAAATGCTAAGTGTATGTACCGACATTATGCATCGCTTTACACACTTGGAGCTTACATTTCAGTCTGCTAATGCCTTGCTGTTTTTATATTACTAGCGATTAGTCTGCTACTGCACCATTTTCTAATACAATTTACAGATGAGCGTCGATTGAAATCTGGATGTGGAATTAACAGACAATGTCTAGATTGACAATAGGTCAGCATGCACAAGGTCAACGGTGACAAAAAGTCAACTCATGCAAAATTTGACTCATGAAAAAGTCAACATGACTTATTCAAATTTTTCTGGGTGTTTATGTCAATACCTGGGCATATGGACCCCCAAATAGTGTACTGAATACCCTCTCTCTTCACTCACCATGCTACCGGCCAGGTGGCTCGCTATGCTTTGCACATGTTACCATTCAAATCGGAGTCCATGAAAAACTCATGACAACCTTCTTCAAGTGTCATGTCGACCTTTTGCCTTTTGTCAATGTTGACTGTGCATGTTGACCATTTTGGTGTTGATTTATTTACTGTTAACCATGACTTTGGGTGACATTTAATAGGATGCGAGTTTAAGTTACTTTGCAAATTCGCACCTTATCGCACTTTTCAAAATCGCATTTTTTTTCCAGAATACGCACGATTTTTAGTCATTAAAATGTGCGATTTAACTCATGGAAATGTGCAAATTTGAGGAAATGTGCAATTTTGTGTTAATTTTTGTTTAAAAAAATGGCATGAGGTCCCCCCTCCTGAGCATAACAAACCCCAGGCTCATTGAGCCAGACCTGGTTCCAAAAATATGGGGGACAAAAAGCGTAGAGGTCCCCCGTATTTTGAAACCAGCACCGGGCCAATCTGGGCTGAGCTATGCGTCTTCATGGAGACGCATCGACCAACCACGCTAGCAGCCTCTATAGCGCTGGGACAGCGCTATAGAAGCTGTGATCAGCATCGAAGGAAGCCGGCTCACCCTGCTGTCAGTGCGGGGTGAACTGGCTCTGGAGGAGGGAGGCAGTGCTGGACCCTGGTTTGGTAAGTATGTTGGTGTAAAAGTGAGGTGTATGTGTAATAAAGTTGTACTTTTCTGTCAGTGTGTGTGTTTTTTTATTTTAACATTCTTTTTACAGGTGGACTACAAGTACCAGCATGCCAATTAATGCCCTGCATGCTGGAACTTGTAGTTCGCCAAGACCCAGCATGTGGGGGAGGCCTGCTGGCACTTGTAGTTCACCTGTATAAACCAATGTTATGTATGAATGATTTAACACCGGTTTCTGCCCTGGACGTGTGAAGCCTGGGGGGGACCCCTTTATTGTGGCAATTTTAGTAACATTTTCCCATCTCATTAAATATGCGATTTGTATACTTTATAATGGTAAAACATCTGGATGCGAGCTCCAGCATTACAAAAAATCAGACCTTCAGAATGTGCGAATTTGCGGCAAAATGGGAGTTTTTTGCAGCTTTTTGCATCTCATTAAATATGTGATTTAGGAAAAACGTGTGATTTTGGCCGTTTTTTGCTGAAAAAATTGCACAAATCAAATATTCGCACTTCATTAAATGTCACCCACATTTATGGTCATTTATGCTTAATTTTTTTAAATCTTTTTATCATTGCATATGTACAAAAATATATGACTTATATTGAGCATAATTAGTAATACAATGAGGGTTAAGTTGAAATAAAGTATCTCAAAGTTGCCAATTGGACATTAGTTATACACAAATTAGATTTTAATGCCAATAGGAGGAAATTATCCCAATATTACAGCAGGTTCTCTTGGCCACTTTGTATATGTGTACATAGAATCTTCTCAAGATAAATATTCAGTAAGCCAAAAATAGCCCCAAAATGTAATCCACAGGTGAGGTAAGCCAGGAGCTCTGGGCTGCTCATTAGATACTTGTTCTGTATATGAAGTGCTACAATGCAGCTGATGTCACTGACTAAATGAGGTGCGTGGTGTGATCTCGTCAGCATAACAACGTATATACAATGAATCCGATTGATTATTACTTTTTACTTTATTACTTTTATTTATTGCATACAGGTTCTAATCAGCCACCATTTTATTATTATAGGTATATAAACACACAAAGCCCCTCAAGATTCACCTTTGATAGAGCTGTCATAAGGACAGGGAAATGAGTCAATTGCTTCTTGACCACTTTCATAGCCCTCTCACCACCTGGAATAAAGACTTTTATGGACATCCCAACTATTGCCATTTGGTCCAGCTCTATATGCATCTGGGACTTGCCCCTTGGGCTATGAGCTTCTTCCCATGGCCACAATAGTCCTGGGACTTGCCAGTGCTACCAGCTCAGCAGAGCCTGCAAAGCAGGGAGGCGCCTTGCTGTAAAGGCGCTCTCCCTGCTCTGCAACTCTGCAACTGTGTGCAGGGAGGGATGTGTGGTGCTGCTGCTGCACCGGTCACAGTGTGTGTGACAGGCAGCGCCGGCAGCAGAGGGGAGGGAGGGATGAGAGCAGCAGCAGTAGGGATGGGACTCGAATGCTTACATTGGAGGGAAGCAGGGGAAGTCCCTGTACTTTCCACACTGCGGTGCTGAGCCCCTCCCCCCTGATCTCAACATCAGGGTCAGGACAGCATGTGCCGAGCTGTGATTGGAGGAGCTTGGCACATGCTCCTCTGACCCCTTATATACAGAGGATCTATCAGCATCCCTCTGTGACCCAGCGACCTCTGTCTCTGTAGCTCCTGACTCTCTGAAGCTTCTCTCTCTCTCTATCTACCCATCATCTCTTCCACCCTCTCCCTGCCCAGCATCTGCCTCCCCCCCTCTACCTGCCCAGTATCTATCCCCTATGCAAGATACTTCAAGATACATTATTGAAATATAAAAATATTCTTAAATACAGAATAATCCGTTATCCAAAATTCTCCTGGTCCCGAGCATTTTGGATAACAACTCTTTGTCATGAGAATTACCCAGTCAGTTTATGTAGCTAGCTAATTAGTTAACATTAGCTAAATATTATAAAATGCATCCTTACAGCTTTGTTTTATTTGCAGTAGACTAGTACTGTACTACTTGTATCAGGCAGGTTGTATTTTTCTTTAATTATTTAAATTAAACATTTTAATAAAAAAAATGGTATTCTTGGATTGATATTTACAGAAAATAAATGACCAGCTGTGGAGTAAAAAGTATGTGCGTTGCACTTGTTTGATACCTAGATTACTAGATTAGAAACACATAGGGGGTTATAATGTTCGCACGGGGACTGTTGTTTCTGCGCATTTGCAGATGCAGGGTGCGAGCGGTCATGGCAAACTACATGTTTGCCATCCCGCTCACACCTAGCAGTGTGGCTGGGGTACATGGGGTGGTGGGAAGGCACAGCCCATGTCCATGCAATTAGCCCGGTGACAGAGGTGCAGATTTCACCTGCCCGCCTGCTTTCCGCACAGGGCACTTGCAGATCAGAGATGCCATAGAGGTGACTTAGATCTGCGAGCTCAGGAGATATCATTCGATAGTCACCGACCATCAAATGATTTCTCCCCCACACCCAAGACTGCAAATGGATGATTATGCAAATCATCCATTCGCAGCCATGCAGGGAATCACGGCATGCGAGGGGGGCAGCCATCCCGGTGGGCCGCGTTTAGTCCACACAGAACTCTGAGAAATTTTAAGCATTGTGTGATGTATTAACACATCGACACCCCCCCCCCGTAATGCTAGCGCATATGTACTAACATATGCGGCTGGCATCGCGGTGTGGTGATGGAGGCCCCCGCGATACCTGTGATGTGGTGTGCGGGGGGTCTCCATCACCTCCTGAGCACTGCAGCAGTACCCGGCGTCTCCTCCTAGCAGCGCGGAGGGCGGGGAGGGGGGTTGGAGTCTACAGCGGGCATCAGTAGTGGCGATACCCTGCCCTGCAATGACGCGGTGGCCGGGTATTAGTAAATTTGAAAATGCGGTATAACTGGGATTTTACCGCATTTTTGTCCTGTTCATCCCGCCACAAGGATGATAGTGACAGATATACAAAGTATTCAATGGAATGACAGAGAAATGATCTTCAGCAAAATCCATTACATTGTCATTCAACTGCAAAACTATGACTAAATCAATGTATAAAATTATATTAAAATGTTTGTCAAGATCCAATGACTAAAACTTGACAAAAAAAAAAAACGAAATTAAAAATTTGGCTAAAATGTGACATTTAATTTCGACTAAGACTAAGACTAAAACTAAAAAAAAAAAAAAAACCCCGATGAAAGTAACACTGGCAAGTACATACCTGGCATTGAAATAGAACAGCAGAATGTGGTTGCATTGAATGTAGACCAGATATTAAAGTCTAAAGCAAGCCCGATTGCAAACACCTGTCGGTTTCAGACACAAGAGACAGGGGTCCTGATGCTGTATAAGCTGGCCAGGTGGTAGGCCTGAAAGTGCTCAGTGTTAGGGGCCCTGGAACTTACTGGTATCTGAAGGAATTCACACCCTGTTTTTAAAAGACCTGCTGTGGCAAAAGATCGGCTGGAGCTGTTTGTCTGTGAAACCCATATTGACTTCTGGCAGCACCCAGAAAGAGGTGTTGCCACGTCAAAATGGGACACAACCTCATCAAAAGGGGGCATGGCTGACATTCTCGGTGGGCCATGCCCACATTTTCATGCCCAATGCTCTAGAACCTGCTGGCATGCCCCCAGCTCCTCTCCAGTGAGTAGACATCATACGCATGCACACAGTGCCTATTTAACGCTGCTCAGCTAAAAAGAGCAATGAGTGATAGGGGGACTCTCAACTGTTCAACCACTGCAGGGAACTGCTGCCCAGGGCTTAAAGTGGTCATGGAGAGGTGGGGGAACTCATTTCTCTATACCACCTAATTACCCCCCCCCCCCCATTAGGCAGAGACAGGGCCAGTGGTAGGGTTTTGGGCATCCCCCTGAAAACTAGAATGCTTTTCTGTGAGAATTACTATGCAGGACCAATGTGGAGGTTAAATTGTTCCACCTCACCATTAGAAGTGGTGGAACTAAGTTCCACCCCGCTCCCCCCTTCCGCCCATAGGTGGGACAGCGAAACAGTCTCAAAAACTGTGATGGAGCATAGGACCTTGAGAAACAACCCCACTATTTATTTGTTACTGTATTAGAAAAATGATGGAGTAAAAAGTAATGGAGAAGACAAATGCAAGTTAGAAGTCACCGTTAACAAAGCAATGATTCTGAATAGCATGATAAAATAAACGTTGGAATCTAGGTGCTAGGGCAATATTTTATTCTAGTGCATAATTTTCACAAAGGATCCTCAGTTTTTAGTTTATTATGGTCGAACCATAGAATCAAAAAGTGATTGATATCAAACAAAAAAAGATCAAAAATACTTTTTCTATTGCTGAATATATACAGTTCTGAAACACAACGAAATCTCAACGTTACATTAAATGCATGTGCAATTTCTCATTGAGTGAATCTGTAATTACTAAGTCCACACAAAACGGAGAATCAACAGGAGCCCACAGTGACCAGATTGATGAGGGATCTTGGCTTCAAAACAAACCGAAGTGGGACAGAGATTACAGCAATAAACATCCTGCCTTTGGGCTGGTCTGTTGGTTAGCTTGGAATGTGCCTGTGTGTGTTTCCTTTGTTTTGTTGCCAACAGCAACAACATAAAATATACTTGTCATTAATATTATCTATGTGATAATGACAAAATACCCAGTCTACTTCACTTTCCACTGTGCATTACTAACTAAGACACAACCTGCACTGTAATGGAGTTGTTTTGAAAAGATATATTGTTTCTGTACCTGCTCTAGGTGATATAGCTCAGTGGTTCCCAAACTGTGTGCCATGGCACCTTGGGGTGCCTTGGGATCCCTGCAGGGGTGCCTCGGGTTGGTGGCCCAGGACCAATTCAATTAATTATGTTCAATGTAATTAGCAAAACAAGTGCTTGTGGCTGCCAATCATAAAATATGTGGATTAACATAAGCAAATATTGTCCCTCCCCAAATAATTAACCTAGAGATGACATATGAACACAGGGCTGCCATCACAAATCGTGGGGCCCGGGACTGACCAAATGGGCAGGGCCCCCATAGCAGAGCCGGTGGTCACTATCGGCACCTCCGCCTTCCTGTAAGAGATGCTGACAGAGGCACCAGCAGCACGAGCATTGTGAATAAGGCTCCTGATTGGCTGCCTTATGAAAGCCTGGGCTCCTGATTGGCCACCAATCAGGAAGCTCCGATTGGCTGGCAACTAGTGCCGCTGCTACAATAATAATTTGCTAGTGCTGCTTTCCACAGTCCGCGTCTCTGGCAGCGTGGTACTAACCGCAATGCTGCCATACGGGCCCCTGGGACTAGAAGGGCCTGGGACTCCAGTACCCTGTTGGTGGCCCTGTATGAACACAATTAATTGAATTAACATTTTCTTTTTCTTTTTTTTTCTGAATAAGAAACTTTGGCCTATGGGTGCTATGGATAAAATTCTGATATTTTAGAGTGCTCTGATTTAAAATAAAGTTTGGGAACCACTGCTATAGCTCCTTTTATCTTACATCAGTATTCTGCTCATGTCCTAGGATAGCATTGGTTGCTGATAATTACTATAACGCACTACTATTCTCACCTCCAGAAAGGAATTCTTGTTTTTCCGTGAGTAGTGCTGTTTCTTAATTGTTTATTTCTCAAACGTATGGAATATGGTATTTATTCCCCTCAAATTTAACTTTTTGTGACCAGGACATTTTATACTTTGAATTGTACCTATTTCAGATGAGAAATCGGTAAATTTTCTTTTATACACTGTGAGAAACAAAAATCAATATATGTATGAAAATTGACATATACTGTAAGGTTGTACATATATGACCACAAACGAATGAGGTGAATAACTTTTCAAGATTTATGATTAGACTCTTCATCACTTTCACGAATCTGCCCTTGGCTGTAGTCTCACATCAAGTTCTCATTATACTGTCCTTGGTAGAGGCATTCAAACTCCAATATATCCTGGTGTAAGCTCTTGTCTTGATCCTCCAGGTATGCTGTCATTTTTAGGATAAACTTTCTCCAGATGATAATCAAAAATATGGACTTTGAAAAACATCCTGCACTACATTGTGCCAAAGTTCTTCACCAAAGTCTCAAACTGCACATAGTTTTTGGCCCCAAACCAAAGAAAGCCGGTCAAAGAAGCTTACTCCTTCTAAATGAGCATTTTTGGGAATTTCTAGAACTGCGTGATCTTCTTAATTTGTGGTCCCAGAAAAACATTGACTTTGACCTTTGTCTCAGACAGCTAAAAGAAGTTTTGAAAGTTTTTGACAGCTACCAAAATCCTTATTTAGAGCTATACCAAATTGTTTCATAAGGCCCAACTGAAGGATATTGGAGGAATTAGTATCTCCTGGAGTCCACCAGTAGCTCCTACTTGACATTATTAATCCCTACAAAGAACACTGCCTGCAGTGGCCATTGACATCTGTTGTAGTGCACCTTGGCGTCCCTACGTTCCCTAAGGCAAAGAAAGGGAAACTTGGTAAAACCAAGTAAGAGAAAAATACATTGTTGATTGTTGTACACTGAATGATATAAGTAACCACATTTAAACACAACTTGGGAAAACTGCCTTGGAGACCCATTAGAAATCTCTCCATTTGAAGTCTCCAATGGCTTTCCATATAAATTCATCATCTTTCAAAGCTGCTATCAAGGTCTTGATACTGTTGTACTTCTCTTTGAGGCGCACTAAGTGAGTCAGAGGAATATATGTGTACTTGTTTCTATTATGTCCTGAAAAATAAGAACATTTCAAAATATATCTGTCATTTTCTCTACTCTTGGGACATAGGCAATTAGAAAATTACACTTCAAACACAAAGACAGAGGCAGAACTCTGGGAGGCAATAGAGTCATCTGACGCCAGGCTCCTGCTCTCAAGGGGGCACCTCTCCACCACTGCCAATTTAAATCTTCTGTGGCTGAGTTCTGAAATATATGTGTTCTCTCTCTCTCTGTATATACATACAGTATATAATATATATTTCATAACAGACTATATATATTTTGAATACCGTTGTATGTGTGTCCACCAATATTTATCTTGCTTCCGGGCAACTGGGATGAACTTACGCCACAGCACAAAGACAAACCGAAAAAATTGTTTCAAAGTGTAATTACATCACACATTTCTCTATTCAAATTTGTCTTCTAGATAATTGTGAAATAGAACAAAATAAACTTCAGATATCAATAGGAAGTCACTGCCAGTCACATGGAAGCCAGAGCAGTCTCACAGATAATTATCTCTCTTTCCTACAATCAGCTTTCAAATAAATACAGTTGTGAGAAATTAAAATACACATTGATAACTGTGCTGCACCCGAACCTAGTTATAGCAATAATGACCCCCAATACTCAGAGAAGCCTTGAAGGATGGCTTGGGGGCTTATCCATGTGTTTGCAAATATATGTAACCAAGATCTCTGACATCTAGTACCATGTGGTCTTTAATTCTGGTATCATTCAATGTGCTGGGGGAAACAATGTGTTGTTTTCTAACTGTACAATACACTAGGATACATGGCCAAACTATGGCATGTAATGACATGACTGCCTTATGTGACTATTTACTATTATGTTGCATATTGTATGTCTTGAATTAACTCAACATAGAATAGTTTGCTTTTTATGCAGCCATTCAGGGAGTATATAGAGAAAATACAACAGAAGGAAAAAGACTCTGAGAGCACATTAAACAGATATTTGTTCTATGCCAGTATTACAAGGGCACCCACCCGTGAAGTGTCAATGCCTCTTTACCTTGAAAATGATTTCAGGCGAAAGAAAGTCAGTGTGTGTTATTTGCAATAAGCGGTTAGCATTTCTACTACAAAATAAACACATTTCTATTAAGGTCTGCCATGTAGTGTTGAATATTTTGATGAAAATGATTTACAAATATTAATTAAAAATTGTTTGACGTTAGTGCTAATACTAAATTGGCATCAATATCCATATTCTGTTCATAACGAATAATTGTGGTTCTGTTTAAAAATGCCTTCTTATTTGTATTAGGAGTCACACTGTATTGCTGCTGGTTTCTGTAAAATGCTAATTCTACTCCATGTGGTTAACTGAGCTATTTGTATATAACTGTTAGGAGCTGCACGGGCAGCACTTGCGCTCGCCCGGCAGTCTCCACTAATCTTTTCCCGGCGGTTGCCGGGTTACCACGACGCCGTCGCGTCACCACCCGGAGACTTCCGGCGGACGGTGACGGGCGTCAGGCAGCCTGGGTGCAACCCCTTCCTCCCCTGCCGCAGCGGTTGCCTAGGCGACGGGGGACGCCTGGCGGCCGCAGGGAGGAAGGGGTGCACGCGACGCCGCACGCAGCGTCAGGACAGCGCATTGGCGCGCTATTTAAACTACCTGGCCGGCTCACTCAGACGCCGGCTATAGTTCTTGATGTAGCGTCTTGAGTGTTCCCGGTTCCAGGCTCCTGCTCAGTGTTTGTTCCTGTCCCCAGTGGCCTTGTCCTAGCTGCCTCCAGGATTCCTGTCATCTCCTGGTTGCAGATCCCTCCGTGTTCAGATAAGTTGGGAGTGTCCCACTCTCCGTTTCCTTGCTTATCCATTTTTGCATTGTGTCAGCATTTTGTGTATTGTTACACCCATCAGCATTTCATTATTGCATCAGCATTTTGTGTATTGTTACACCTGTCAGCATTTCCTATTGGGTCCAGCTTGTGTATTGTTACACCTGTCAGTATTATTTATTGTATCAGCTATTGTGTATTGTTACACCCGCTGGCAACAGCATTTGCCTAGGGGGTTCCTGCTTAGAGTGTTATCCACTGACACCCTCCTCCGTAGGGCAGGGTAGTTCTCGCCTTTTGTGGTTCAGTTAGCTTTCCCCTTGTTTACCTCTGGCCTTGGCGGCTGTGTTGTCACTAGTAAGACCAGGTGGCATCGGGTTGGGAGCCTGACTAACGGGCTCCCATGAACGTGGCTATTATTGGGGAAGGTTAGCTTAGCACGCGTCCGCCAACTCCACTAGGTAACAACGGACTTAGGGTTGGCGAGATCTCCCGTGTCCCTAACAATAACACTTTGACTGTAGGTACAACCTTGGTAAAAAACAGGTGCAGTGTGTGCAGTCTAACAGGAGACTCCAAAGTACAGTACGTACAAAGAGGGCACTGTGAGTGCAGTTTTAGAAGGTTGTGACTCTTGTGGCACATCTATTAGTCTGTCACTTTTACACACTCAATATATGACTGAAAGGCCCATTCACCCAAACCATTTTAAATTTTAAATTTTGTACCCTGTTTTCAGCTAAATAACATTTCAGGACTTAAATTCATGGGCATTGAGATACAGATGTGTCCACATACATCTAGGCTATTTTTCCTAATTAGGCACAACATGGAAAACACAGATTAGCTGTCCATTTAGATGGATTCTAAATTTTTTCGCAGCTTTAGAATTTGTATAAAGTAATAGATTAGATAAGCAAATTGTTAGAACAATCACAAAGGTGTGCCAAATTGTGACATACAGTACATGTGTATGTGGACACATTTGTAATCACCAATCACCCATTTAGAACGATCAATTAAAAATGCTTACACCAAAAATACTGAAAATTGACTCATTCATGTTAATAATTGAATACCAAATGTATCTTTTATTTATATATTATTCTTTTTCTGTGTGACCATGTTTAGTGAAATATCTGACTTCAATAATTTTGTTAATTGCCTGTTTTTTGTTTCCATACAGTATTTTGAAGCCCAGCATCTAGGGACCCCAATTAACTACGCATCCTACTCTATCACTTAGAATTACAAACCTGGTGACTTCTAACACATCAGAATTAAAGTTTGGGAATGTGAACTGGTTTAAAGCTCACTTGCCAACCAACTTATGGCTTTGAAAGGTGTGACAGTCACCATGCATAGGTGCTGCAAAACTCTTAGATAAGCAGCAGACATAGGTTAACAACTTAACATAACTGATACACAGGGGTGCATGAGAAGATGTGATCACAAAAAAGGTTAATTAAAAAATAATTTACCAAAAATATATACAAACATTAATCTACTCCAATCCCAGGCCTGGGGTGCAAGTTGTATTTGACTTCATTGTATAAATAATTATCATAGAGTTCAGTACTCACTACAATATACTCATTCATTATAATAAAAAGTGGGGTTTTAGTTCATGAATTTATCCATTGACCAGTTGATGTTGGATTGAAAGCTTAAAAGCATTGATCAAGTCATGAACTAAATCCTCACTGTTATCTAAGATCAAAGGTGTTACCTGAGAAACTAAAAGGGCTGGAAGGTAGTCCAGGGAATTGTCCTTCAAACACAATCACAGATGAGCTAGCTGAACCGCATAGTAATAAAGCTTAAAATGGGGAAGGGCCAAACTGCCAGAGGCCTTAGATATAGTGAGTACATACAACTCTATCAGCGGCATTTTGTCCATCCAGATCAGAGAGGAAATCCTGCTGTTGAATTTCCCCCCAAAAAATCAAAGCATGGAGATAAATTGGGTCCTGATGAAATTTATAGAAGAATTTGGGTTGACCTACCATTTTAATTAAATTATTCCTCTCAGTATTGTAAGAGGAATTTACGCCATGATCTGATCTTTTCCTTCAAACAGTAGAACAGCTGTTGAATGTTATATTCCTTTATGACATTAGACACCTAAATGTAAGTAATCAATTGAGGTAATCTAACAAAGAGGGAGAGCAATTTGCAGCTTGTTAGGGGATTTTCATCTTAGAGGAAGGATAGAGGATGTATTTGAATTAATAGTAAGGTTGGAGTATTTCCCAAACTCGTATATCACCCTGTGAGCCACTGCCATGGCAACCAAATAATCCTTAAGGAATAGTAGCATATTATCAGCATATAAAGCCACAGTATCATTTTTATTTTCCAACTGAAGACCAATAATTCCAGGATGATACAAGTCATGCCAGCAGAGGGCAGACCTGCCTGGGTACCCAAAGAAATAGAAAATGGAGGAGAGATGAAGATATACTGTATACAAGCAGTTGGGTGGAATAAAGTAGTTGGACCCATTTTTAGAAATACTGACCCCCACACACATACTTTAACCATATCTAAAAAGACAATAACGGAGGAGGACTACTCTGTGTGACAGACCTGGAGATAGGAATAGAGGAACTATAGAAACTAAGGGGCCTTTCCATGCTTCATTATTACGATAATGATGTCCCCTGGCATCGAAGGTAGAAACAAACCTTTCTCAAATAAACGTGAAAGTGTTCTATAAATTGAGGGATAAACAGTAAGAATGTTTTTTATACACCTTCAGTGGAATGCCATCAAAAACAGAATACTTTTCATAAGGGAAAGAATTAATTGCAAACTCAAATTCCTCAAATGTAAGTAGAGTATTCCAAAATGACTGTTCATCTGGGACCAATGAAATAAAACCAGCAGCCATGACATCAGCTTCAATGGTACAGGAGGTGTAAATAGATGAACAGAAGGAATGCAAGTTAACATCAATGTCAGGGGCAGTGGAGACTGTCAGACCATCCACTGTAATACGCTCAGAAGCAGTTGTAGAGAGCTGGTCAGAATGAACCAAATGTGCCAGATAGCTACCTGTTCTGCTTTCATAGGTATAGTACAGGGATGGGGAACCTTTGGCCCTCCAGATGTTTTTGAACTACACATCCCTGCATGCCCTGCTAAGTTTTGCTATTTGGTTATGTTAAAACTTTTGCAAAGCATGCTGGTATGTGAACTTCAACAACAGCTGGAGGGCCGAAGGCTCCCCATCCCTGGTATAGTAGGAGTAGGTAGCTCTGGCTGCAAAGAGGTCAGAATCTATGTCTATAAGTAGGTTAGATAGATTTTTGCCCCAATACCCTGCGAAGGGTATAAAGAAAGGATCAACTTTGCTGATTGATTGGGGACAGGGATTGTGCAGTGTGAGGGCCCTGTTTATGGGCGTTTACAGTCTAAAGGAGTGGGGACAATAACTGGAAGATTAGGATTGAGGGCAGCAAGCATGAGTTATGAGTGTGAATAGTGGTGGGAGGCTTGAATGAACCGGTGAGTTATCCTGACACATTACAATTGACATTCTGTTGCCATTTCAGGAAAAATGGAGGTGTATAACCACCATTTAGGGGATGGGAAGAGGCCAGGGATCTCTATTGCAGGATGGGAATTTCCTGGCCTCTGCAAGGGGTGGCTTGCGCGGCCCTGTTCCACAAGTTGCACGATAGTGGGTGATTTGATCCGATGCTCAGCTCGGATCACTAATGCAGCAGGACGCGTCTGCATGCCTCTTGCTGCATTACCAGCCAATACTATCACAGCTGCTTCCATAGAGCAAATTTCGAATCCACTTGAATGACCCCCATAGATTGTATGCTCCACTGAGGCAGTGACTGATGTGCATAATCAGTATTTTCTGTGAAAGTGCTGCATAACATGTAAGCTATATGTTAATGTTATAAAATAAAAATATTCAGCCTCCTGTCTCTTTAAGGAATGAACCAATGGCCTTTATTACTAGTAATTTGTTAACCAATTAAAAAGTGAAGTTATTTTTTGAAATAAAACATCACAGGCTTTTCATGTTTATTTCCAAATGAAGCAGATGCATATTACAGACGCTAGAGATTGTCTGATTCGAAATGTAAGAGCCAAACTCTGGTTCATATTTTCCAGTATCTCCAAGATACTTTCCAGATGCTTTATAAATTATGATGACAGCAGGATGGTATCTGGCAGTGCCATCATAGGCAATCTACATTTCCTCACTCTGCCAGTCTACGCCCGCTGCAAAAATCTCACCTCATGTGATATTATGATACATGGACATGTCAATGAAACTATATATCAAAATACAGTGGAGAAAAGCAGACTGAAAATATTTTTCTTTGATATTTTTCCTTCGTTTCAACATTAAGAACTATCAAAGTAACTGTATAAATAACAGGAACACCTCAAAAACATTCAACAAAGGAAGAAGTAGACATGGAATATCTTTAGAGGGAGACTGCATGACAAAGCAGATTCGATTATTTTATCAACATCAGAAAGTACGGCTGTACTGTTTTCTTTTCTGGGTGGGAGGGAAGAGAGGTGGCAAAAGAGTTACTTTGTACAGGAACTTAGTCACTCTCCAGGAAAGGGACTGACTATAAACATCAGTATGTATTAAAACATCTCTGTAGTTGTAATAACAACCTTAGCTGAGCCAGATGAGCCTGTTTCCTTCCTTTCCCCTACTACAGCAAATTTCGCTACAGATCTGCGTAGTATCACGGGCTGCTTGCAACGTCATGGATTTTATTGCTTCTTGATATTGACAAAATATTGTGTGTTAAATCAAAATACAATACATTCATGAGGTATTCGTTTTTTACATTTAAACATTTTCGTTCTCTATGCCAGGGTTACCAAACTCTGGCCCCAGGGCCCCTTACATGACACAATTTCCAAAGCCCTAAGGCACAGGTGTTTGATCAACTGTCACAATTCAAATATCCATAGGTGACATTAGGGTGACCAACTCATCCCTTTAATCCGGGACACATATTAATTACACAGGTTCTGTGGCAGTTTAAAACCAGGTGAAATGGAGTCTTGAGGTGTGGCAGTTTAAAACCAGGTGAAAGCCAGCCACAGAACCTGTGTAATTAATATGTGTCCCGGATTAAAGGGATGAGTTGGTCACCCTAGGTGACATGGAACACATGAACTGCAAAAGGAATAGTGTTACTGGTGTTTGTATCATGTTTCATTAAATATTAAGTAATACAAAATATTATTTATTAACTGGTAGTTTTTGGCAAAAAAATCAATTACCTTAAGGCGGGCATGTCCAAACTATGACCCTCCAGCTGTTGTGAAACTACACATCCCAGCATGCCTTGCCATGGTTTTAGCATTCCATAATAGCAAAACGGTGGCAAGGCATGATGGGACTTGTAGTTTCACAACAGCTGGAGGGCCATAGTTTGGACATGCCTAAGGCAACAAATTTTAGTAAAACATACAGTACACATATATATGTGTAACAAAATTCCTTTAAGACTATACCTAATTAATACAGTATCATCCTTTATAAATGAATTAAGTGGATACTAATCGTCACCATGTTTTTCCAATATGTTGTACAGGTCAAATGTGATAGTGTCCTGCAGTGATATACTGTATATGTAGATTGCTGGTCCCTATTGCTGGTGTTCAGTAGTGGAACCTTATATGTGCCTCTCATCAGAATGAGGTCCTGCAGACATGAGAGGGGTACTAGTTAACTGTGGGCCAAGCTACGTGACGATCCCAAGTGTAAATCATATTACATTGATTCTGGAATGGAATAGTAGCTATGTTTTTTTTACGGTAATATCAATCTGCTTTTGTTGCAGAGATTATGGTTAGAAAATAATATAATCTCCTTGCTCTTTTATTAGGGGCAGATGTATTTGTGATTTCATCAGTAAGTGATTTTCTCATAAAGAGGCTGATGCAGGGTGAACTTACTGAGTGTAAACCATTTGCAAATAACAATATGCATCTATCCGCACTGTGCATGCTTCCAATCTAGTTTATAAAGATACAGGTGCTGCAAAGTTGTTTGCATTTCAGCTGCATTTCCACATAGGCCCTTATTTTGGTTCACTCGCAGAGGCAAATTCCTTCTCAAATGGACAAAACCATGTGCACTACAGGGAGCAGATCAGATGTAACATGTGCAGAGAGAGTTAAGATAGCCATAAATCTACAGATCGATTGTCAGATTGGGCTGGTTGGAACAAAAACCTGGTAATGGATGAGTGACAGTTTTTGGCAGTTTTCCAGCATTTCAAAGCAAATGGTCAACTGTCATTTACTCTCATCCATTACCAGGTTTTTGTTTCAACCAGCCCAATCTGACAATCGATCTGTAGATGTATGGCCAGCTTGATACTTGGGTGAGTTATTTTGTTTCTGTGCAGAAAAAATACTGGCTGCATTATTTTTAAAAAGGGTTGCCTACCTGGCCCTCTCCTTCAGGGAGAAAATGCTCTGTTCCTGGACTTCCCTGGTAATGTATGATTGCCATCACCTGTGGTGAGCTAGTTAATTGATAAGAAAGGTGTTTCACCACAGGTGATGGCAATCCTACATTACCAGGGATGTCCAGGAACAGAGCATTTTCTCCCTGAAGGAGAGGGACAGGTAGGCAACCCTGTTTTTAAACTGCAATATAGATCTCACTTTGAAGTAAAACCACACCCAAATCTAATTCCCTCTGCACAAGTCACATCTGCCTCACCTGCAGTGCACATGTTTTTTTTTTCCATTTGAGAAGGAATTTGCCTCTGTGAGTGAACCAAAATAAGGGCCATAGTTCTCACAGTTGCAATGTGTAGGGATCATAAATAAAACATGTTCTCAAATACTTTTTTGCAAGAAGTATAGGGCAAGTACAAGTGTATGAAAAAGCTGGTTATAACAAGTTATTGGGTAAGGGTGCAAGAATATGAGTTGCTTTGCCAAGCTGCGGTGTACTGG
Organism: Crinia signifera; assembly: GCF_055691185.1. NCBI lineage: Eukaryota > Metazoa > Chordata > Amphibia > Anura > Myobatrachidae > Crinia > Crinia signifera. The sequence continues at coordinate 304,467,253 of NC_139217.1, read as the reverse complement.
TATAGGGTTGTCACACCCGTCAGGTAAACAATAAAACAAGGAAGAAGGGCGTACACTGCGCTATAATCTAGTAGACAATTTTAACACTGATTCAATATAGAATATGCAACTATGGTGCCACTGGTATTATGAGTTAAATAAAACTGCATTTAATGACATATACAATAAAAGACAATCAATACAGTATTTGGAATCAATCAAGACAATATTTAAAATATATTAAAAACAAACAAAAATGGTGCTAAAGAAATTTTTGTTTGAGAGGAAATATATCAACTTGTACGGTACCGTATCAGTCTATGGGCAGTATTCAATGAGAAAAATTTGCCCTGTTTTATGGCGAATTTGTGATTTTTTGCCTTGGACGGAGCATTTTGCTCTCCAAAAGCGAGAAACCCTATTCAATGTGAAATATTCGCCGTCTTTCTAAGTGATTTTCGCCGTCTCTCTCCGTGTAGCAATTCTCCATCTTTTCATGGAGAGCTGGAATGTGAACTTTTAAACTAAAAGTTTTTTTTTTTTTAATTTTGGTGTAAAAAAATCAGATTTTTTTTTCTGTGAAGGGGCATGTTATTTTTATTCATGTGCTTATAGCACATGAATATATATTTAATAAAAAAAAAAACACAGAGCAGCCAGCAGGGGGCCGGAGCTCTCGAGCCGCTCATTAGATATTCATATATTCACTGCATCCGATCATTACATATGCACGATCGGGTGCAGTGAATACTGGGTCCCCCGCTGGCTATAGGGGGGGGGGGGGGGGGGCAGCTTGTGCTGCCTGGGTCCCGGGGAGCCCACCTCCCATCCACATATGTTCTGGGGCAGCCAGGGAGACTTTAATCTCCCTGGCTGCCACCGTCCCACGGCTCCCTGCCAGCTCCCTGCTCCCACTCGTCCGCTGCAGGGGTTAAGACTCGCCGCGAGTGGCGGCGAGTCTTAACCACATTGAATAGAGGGAGCAGGAGTGGCAGCGAGCCCTCCGGAACAGGGTGAGTGCATGGCGAGAGAAAAAATCTCTCGCCATGCACGGCGAAATTTTTTCATTGAATACTGCCCTTTGATATGGAGATGGAGTCTGTTCCTATAGTGCCTGTTTATATTGTGTCCTGGATGGATCCCATAAATTGAGTCTCAGGCTTTTACAAACTGCTTTCCTCTGTTGACCTGTGTGGAATCTTCTCAATTAAGGGATAGCACTCCCCGGCCGTTTTGTAAAGGAAATCCACTGGATGGGTCTGCAGATACCTCCTTTTATCCTTGGGAGAAGCAATGGTAAAGTAGCAGTGCAAGTAGTAGTTGTATAAGGCTGGTCCGGTCTCCATGACAGCTTCCACTGTGCTGGTATTGGTAGTGCTGGTCAGCAATATTCCCTCTCATCCACCAACGCGTTTTGCCTGTGCAATGGCTTTTTCAAGCTGTATACACCTTGAAAAAGCCATTGCACAGGTGAAACGTGTTGGAACAATACGTGGCACAAACACGTATTATGCTACCCTCTATCCCAGTGGATAGCAGTATCCCTTTAACTATATGCTGCCCTGACCGCAGTCACCCAATATCCTACCAGCCACAGCCAGGAGATTGCAAGGGGTGCCGGACGGCTCCCCGACAGTCGGGATTCCGACTGTCATTACTCCGACGTTGGAATCCCGACTGCTCCCTCATGGGGGTCCACGACCCCCATAGAGGGAGAATAAAATAGGTGGCGAGCGCAGCGTGGCGAGTGCAGCGGGCCCGCAAGGGGCTTCATTGCGCTCCCCACACTGTGCAGTCGGGATTCCGACGTCTGAGTAATGACTGACAGGCACTGACAGGATTTTAAAAGTGATTGGCTGCCGGTCCGCGAGTTCCAATTGGCTAGAGGCCGGAGCTACATTTTAAATGCTGCCAGTGCTATCTATAATGCAGTCCGGTCCTCTCTGACAGTGAGATGTTGTTTTTACTCAATTGGTGGTACTCGTTGCAGGGATGGTGGCAGTGGCATAAGTACATAGTTTTCTCACCTCTGCCAAAATTGCATCTGACACCCCCACCCCCTTACTCACAAGACTGCTGCCACCTCTTCTATGGCTGAAACTGGACTCTTCCTACACTCACATGTGGGCTGTAAGGTGAGCTTGAAGGCTGCAAGGTGGGGAGGAAGGTGCGGAGGGGCTGCCGGAATGCAGAAGTTGAGGGAGGTGCAGGGTGGCTGCCGACTGCTGAGGGAGGTGCAGAGGGGCTGCCAGTTGACTGTGCACCTGTGGGGCGATGTGCATGGGTTGCCCGCTGTGGGTGAGGAGTGAGTTGAGGGCCTGCATGTTACTGAGGGAGGTGCAGAGGGGCTGTCTGCTGCTGAGGAGGGAGGGTGCGGCTGCAGGCTCATCTACGCTAAGCCCTAGTGATATCTCTGCTGAGGCAGGCTGTGCCCACCCGCATATCGGAGCATCCGGCAGTGACGCTCCCTGAAGACTTTGCCAGTGCTGCTGTACTGTCCATAGTACACAGTGTGACATTGCTACATGGAAATGTAATACCCCCAATTACGCAATTCTCAGACACCACTAACCCCAGCATGAAAGGGGATTAACCTGGCCTTAGGGAGAGGCGGGAATGGCCATTGAGTGACAGGCTGGAGCTGCCTTAAATAGACAGAGACACTGAAACAGGAAGTGGGCAGTGGGTACTCTGGGGTGAAGGAGGAAGCATGTGTGAGGGGTGCAGAAGAAGAGAGAGAAGGAGCAGCATAGCCCAACACCACTACAGAGCCCAGCAGAGCGAGCAGCAATATAGAGGCCAGAAGCACAGATCCAGCAACAGCAGCACTCAGCAGCAGCAGAGCCCAGCAGCACTACAGAGCCAGCAGCACTATACAGCCCAGCAGCACAGATCCAGCAACAGCAGCACTCAGCAGCAGCAGAGCCCAGCAGCACTACAGAGCCCAACAGCACTACAGAGCCCAGCAGTGGCAGCATTTAGCAGCATCAGAGCCCAGCAGCGCTACAGAGCCCAGCAGCAGCAGTATCCACCAGCACATCCCCAGCAGCAGCAACAGTGGTGCATGACGCACTCCAGCCGCAGTGAGAGGAAACAGCAGCATCCATCGGCACGGCAGGTGCAGAACAGTGACCCCAGCTCCACCAACCGTGAGTCTGCCCTTGCGGCATTGAATGTCTCAGTGCCTGTCCCAGTAAGGTATATTCCACCCGAGCTCCCTGGCCACCTACTCATCCTCACTGAACCGGGACCCCTGGGAACAATTCACCCGGGTCTCCCAATTAGTCGTAAGAGATATAGTGACCCGGAATCCTCCACTTTAAGTTTAGTGACACTCTCTAGTATTTACTTCAGGGGAAACAGGGGGACCCAGGAAGAACGTACTCTCCTTCCCACATGCTGACTTATGTTTTGTTTGCGCCATCCCTTATCCCCCCGCTGAGCCTATTCGAATCAGAACAGAACCTTTGGCTGCACACCGGGCCAGTGTTGCCCCTACACACCATCGACTGGGAGGAACCATCGTTAAGACCCGTCTCACTATACTCTCGCCGGTAAGGAAACACAGCAACTATAAGGGCCAGGAGGCCTCCTTACCCTTCGGTGAAACCGACCTACACCTCAGTGACTCCTTCTGTGTTTATGCACAGCCTACCATAGTACCCCCTTGGCAAGACACCAGTAACCTTCCAGGAACTATTATTGGTTCAGTCCTGTGCCCCGGATTCAGATAGGACCACCGTCACAGGCCCCATTCAAAACCCCTGTGCACAGGTCAGGTCCTTAGGGCCTGTAAAATCAGGACATTAGGTAGTGTTGTAAAGTGATGTTTATTGTACGTTGTCAAGGTTACCGGTAACCTTAAGTCTGTTTTGCACACTCAGGATAAACAAGTAAGGTGACAGTTTTCAAGTATTGATAATCCTTAACTGCTGGTTATACACTGCTTTGATACATAGTGGAACTCAGGTATCCGAATTTGGTGACTTCGCTGTGACATCCCTAACTTACCGTATTGATACTTCATTGTGGCCTCAGGGCTGGGATTGAACAGCGTCGGCACGAAATGTCGGGCGCAGGTATAGTTAACTACTCAAATGTTTGACCTATTATGATTCAAGTGCCTTTGTCTATGCGATATGTGCAGAAAAGTAATCACACTGTTGTTTAGAGATATTGTTTAGTATTATAAGACATTTCCTGTTTTGCACTTTATTCACTTGGTGAACAAAATAAAGAGCGTGTTCTACTACAGCTGTAGTCCGTCTTCATCTGAAGTGTCTCTCCCCCCGGAGCCCAAGAACCTGCATTAACCCCGGCCCAGTGTACTACAGAAGCATAGGCACAATGCAGCACTACCAAAGGTTAAATACAAAAACAAACTTAAAGCCATTTAATCAACTACAAAAAAAGATGGTTTTTAGACAGCACTGTGGTACATATACCTAAATGTAAATCAACACAGAATATGTAATAATAACAATAAATATTCATCATCCTAATAATAAATATATAAAATACAAATAAATTAATAAAATAATAATAGTGTTGTAAAAACCAATTAATATAATCAGTATGAACATAAATATGTAGCACTGCCTCAAGGTGTGACAGCAGAGGTACAGGGGGATTAGGACACAGCCAGGTAGTGTGGGAGGACCAGGAAAGTTTGCAGCAGAAATAAACCGCAGATGCTCGGATACAAGCAGGCACAACATGCACAGTGTACAGGCACCAGAGAAAGCACCAGAGGTGAGGTGCCTACCTGCCCCAGGCTCAGTTATCTGATTAGCTGTACTTCGTAGCCAGCTCTGCCGCTTCTCGGGTCCCCCCTGCACTCAAAGAGCCCAGTAAAGTAGACACTGCAGTGCGGAGCGGGCGTTCAGCAACAGGCACATGGGCAGGAGGAGGAGCAGGCACAGCAGACTAGTGGCAGCCAGATGGAGCATAGCTCCGCCTCCAAGATGATGCAGTCAGGAAGCACCCAGCCAGATTCCACCAGTGATGGCTACCCCAAGCGCCACCATGGTTGGTGGTTGACGGAAGCCGGGGGCCCATGGCAATGAAAGAACCCTCAGCTGTGGACATTGCTAGTAATAATAAATTATTTGTACTAGTAATTACATTGCCCAGGGCCCCGGTGCAACACACCGGCTGCACCACCTGTAGTTCCGCCTCTAGAACACATGTGTATGAATCTGCATACTGCATAATATATGTTTTTTAACCCTTCGTTGCATCATTTATTTTTTAAATATTTTCCTGCTTCTTGTGTATTGTGCTGACAAGGAAAAATAATTAAAAAAATCACAGCCAAAAAATAAAAGATTTATTTTGAAAAAACGGTCTGTAGAGAATAGTCCACAACATGAAATGGTTGACACCTTGTCCCTTTTTTTCCCCTGTAGTTCTGAAACCAGGACCGACTCAAAAATCCCAGGGCTGGAAGCATCACTTGGATTTTTCTATACATGTTACATTTGCGCCACCTGCAGTGCACATGGTTTTGCAAATTTTCCAAACAAATTTGTACTGAGCTCAGATCAGAGCTCAGTACAAGGCCCTTAGTACATCATGAGCCTTCAGCTCAGAACTGGTAAAAACCAGTGGAATCTGGGTACACCTATCTACTGTTCAAAAAAGTCTGGTCAGAAGGGGTCTTCATGGAAGAATTGTGGCAAAAAAGCCATACATCCGATATGGAAACAAGGTCAAGTGACTCAAATACGCATGAAAACATAGGAATTGGGTGCAGAAAAATGGTTGAGGCGCTCTTGGCTGTAACAGAAGGCAATTTGTTAGGTGAAGGGCTGAAGAGCGTTAAATAATGAGTGTCTGAACGCAACAGTGAAGCATGGTGGAGGCTCGGGTTGCATTTCAGCAAATGGAGTTGGGATTTTCAATGCTGACAAATACAGGTAGGTACTTATGCATCATGCAATACCATCAAGGTGTTATCTCATTGGCTATAAATGTATTCTGCAGAAGAACAATGACCCCAAACATACAACCAATGTATTTAAGAACTATCCTCATCATAAATAAGAACATAGAGTTCTGGAAGTAATTATATGGCCCCATTGAGCCTTGACCTCAACATTATCCAGTTTCTCTGGGGTTACACGGAGAGACAGAAGGATTTAGGCAAGCCTACATCTACAGAAGAGCTTGAAGATACTTGGAACAACCTCTCTGCCTAATTCCTTCAAAATCTGTTTGCAAGTGTACCTAGAAGAATGATGCTGTTTTAAAAGCAAAGGATGATCACCCCAAATGTTGATTTGATTTAGATTTCTCTTCTGTTCTTTGCATTTTGTTAATTGATAAAAATACTGTTAACACTTCTATATTTGAAAGCATTCTTATTTTCCCATTTTTTCTCCACACCTGCCTACAGCTTTTGTGCAGTATGGTATACAATATACTGTATATGCCTGGATTGGCACCCCTCCCACCAGCCACTGATTGATTTTAGTTAGGAACCATTGTATCTGCTGACTGTACATTAAACAAGGCACTATTCATGGTAAGACCTGAATACATTTATTATGTATGTCCGTAAAGGGGAGAGCTTAAGTCATGGGTTTTAACTCTGAAACACTTATTTTAGCACTCTCATCCATGTAACACTCTGAACAATAGTAGCTGATTTTACGTACTGTATTTAAAGGTGCATACACACTGGGCAATTATGCCCAGAGTGTATGGACAGTGATGACCGCTGTCATCTCTGGGGGGAAAGCTGATCACTGAGCGGCTTTCCCCCTGCTCGGCGCTGTCAGCGCTATGCAAAGCCATCCACAAAGCCGATCATCTACTGGTAATACTAGCAGATGAGCGGCTTTCCCGGCAATGATGCAGGAGCGCGCAGGGGCCATACACACTGGGCGGCTTTGAGCTGAAAGCTGCTCAAAACACGAAGTTTGGGCAGCTTTCAGCTCAAAATCACCAAGTGTGTGTGTGGGCCTTAACATTCTCTAACACTTTACATGTTATTTCTCATTGGTGTTGTGCTTAGGGTAGTTTGGTTCTGCCAGTATGTTAGTGGTCCCATGCCCTGGACCTGAATGTTAGGGACCTGTCCAATGGTGAATCTACCTGAGCGCAATGGGCAGGCTTATAGTTTTGGCCAAAGTTATGCAAAGAGCCTCACTTTTATTATTTAATGATAAATTGCAAAATTAAATACAATTGAACTTACCTTCTTTTTCTCCAGTGTGTAGTAGGGGACTCTCAGGAAAAATGGCCACAGTGCCATTTTCCCAGAATCCCTAGAGTCATGAGCATGCGCAGAAGACTCTTAAGACTACTATCGCCATCACTAGATGGCATTAAAAAGGGGGTTCCCAGATGGAGACTTCATGCAGGCTTCCACCACTCCTAATACGCCTCTGGATTATATTATTTAACTTCCTGTGAACATTGTAATATTTTTTCAGCAAATAGCTGTTTTATTTTTGGTGCTTATTACAGTACATAACATTTGTCACTAAAATAGTTTATTCTACATTCTAGATCTACTTCTAGAATTTTGCTTTGTCAATCTTCAACCTGAACATTACTACTAGACCATAATCTGAATTGTTTCTGAATGTATCTGTAACTTGTCAGCAACTGTGTTGAAATGTTAACTGATTAGTGATGCAGATTTTATGACTGTATACCAGCCAGATGTTTATTGATCCTAACACCCAGCAATTGCTGACCAATTAGCTGATGTGTAACTTGTTTTTGACTTAGTCCTGTTATAGCATAACATTCTAGGGACAGATGTGTTGGGGCGCAGATGTTTGTGATTTTCTCATTAAGTGATTTACCACTAAATATTGGAAAATCACACTTGAATGAAATGTGAACAAAATATGAAGACAACCAGACAATCTTTATTTAGTTTATGTTGAGTGTTGAGCCCCCTGTATCTGTATTTATTAGAACATGTGGTTACATGTGGTCCTCTATGTATATACTGTATGTGGGTTAATTTTTAATTAATCATTCTGTGACCATAGCTTTTGCATTTATCTGAAACCTGTGACGGCTGCCCCCTTAGTGCTAATTCAGAAGTTGTGTTGGTGATTGTCTCACCTTTAAAAGCTATAAGGTATTAGGCAGGTGAGCTTTAAACTTCTAAAGAAATTGGGGTCCCGGCACTCACAATACTTGCTGCAGCTGCTCTGGTGCCATCCTTACCATGATGGAAATAGATGTAATGGTATCTGGGCCGGCACTCATGAGACTTAAGGATGTGTAATAAATCACGAAGAATAAACAATCTGTGGTAAACCCAACGTTCGGGCGGCAAAGCCCTTTATCAAGACATAGAAAGGTGGTGACCCTTACTGAGTGCTGGGCCAAGAAGCAGTTGCAGCACCTCCCTTCTGTTATTTAGGAAAGTAGAAATAAAAATAGAGTTTCTTCTTCGGGTTCCATGGTCCCTCAGGGTCATTGGGGTTGTAGGCGGTTCAGAGAACCGTGGCACCAATCAGCAAAGTTTTCGGGTTTCCCAGAATGCACTGCTCCTCTCCCATATAACCCTCCTCGATGCCTAGCTCATCAGTTTTTTGTTGGTGCCAGCAGGAAGCTGGAGCACCTTTATTTTCAGCAGAGATTGCCTCAGGCAATCCCAAAGAAGTTTTTTTTTTTGGGGTTTTACACTGTGCAGCGTTACTGCCACGACAGCGTGGCAGCTTGACGACAGCGTGGCAGCTCCATCCCCCTGCCAGTGCCGAAACTCCCCCACGCCCCTGGTCAAGAGGGGTATGCAGTGAGGTGGAGCCCGGCGCCTAGCACCGCCGGACACCGGTAACCTCCGACAGAGTGGCCGGAGCACAGGAACAGGTATGGGGCGTCCGCTGGACAACTGTGCAAGGCTGCAATGATGGGGCGTCCACTGGACAACTGTGCAAGGCTGCAATGTGGTCATCTGTTTATACCTTTACAAAGTTCAATGCATTTGACGCGTTCGCCTTCCAGGATGCTTCCTTTGGTCGTCGGGTCCTTCTGACACCTCAAACGGGTACCCTCCCTTAAGTACTGCTTTTGGACATCCCCAATGTCACCCTGTGGGACCATGGAACCCGAAGAAGAAAATGAGAGTTATGGTAGACCTACAATATTGTACCACCTTAAACTAAAAATTGCCAGTATCGGCAGGCAAGCTTAAGGCCAGTTGCATGCAGACAGGAGGTGCCAAACAGGATATCTGAGAAAGAGGTATAGAATAGACCGTAAATCATCCAGGGCAAAATAATAAAATTCATAAAATCAAAGTATCAATCTCAAGAGTTCATAAAGTCCATCCATAATGCTTCACGTACATTCTTGATACATCCATTTCTGCAGTTACAGACGAATAGTCATAGTTGTCACAGTATTCATACAGAGTGCAGTTCCAAAAGAAACTTGATTACCAATGCATTTCGTCCTAAGACTTATTCAGGGGTCAGTTCAAGTAAGGTAAACACTAAGAGCAATTATAAGTAACTGTGAAGTGTTTCAAGTATTTTTATATTAGAGGAATATTAGATATAATCAGAATTGTCCACATAACCATTTGTGAAGAAGTACAAGATATACTGTTCATTTCAGTCAAGGGTATGAGCTGATCTGTTTTATATAGCCTAGGTGAGGATCATTCCAGCCTGCTCCTGCAAATGTGAATGAGCTTTCAGCACTCTAGTGCTCAGACTCCACAACACAGTGCTGTTGAAGGCAGCCAGGGCTGCCACCAGGAATTGTGGAGCTCAGGATTGACAAAATAGATAGCCCCCCCCCCCCCCCCCCCCTCCTCATCATGTTTATTGTCAGGAGTCAGAAAGGAGGAGCGAGAGAAGGAATACTTGAAAATTATAGAAAGAGAATGATTATGGTGAGATGTGAGATAGGAAAAATAGGGGATGGGGAATGAGAGAGCGAGAAGGAGTAGTGGGAGACAGGAGACAGAGGATGACAGGGTTGCCATCTGAAATTGTCAGGTCCAATACTGACGAAAAAGGCCCCAACCCAGTAGATGCAGTGATATAACCTGACACCCTGATGCCCAATGTAAACAAGGGCTATGATGCCCCCCAACAGTTATGATGTGCACCATATTCCCCTCAGACCTCCAAACACACATATAAAGTATTCATTTAAATTAAAATGTTAGTAAAACAAATAAAAAAAAGTATTCTTTAAAATAAAAAAAGTTAAAAATAAATTGTGTAACCCTTTAAACTAAGAAAAATACATATAGTACAGTACAATTGTTTATCAGAGGTAAATTGTGCTTATCTGACATAGCTTATCTATCAGTAGCTGGATGTCGATGCCAGTGCCGGCAGCAGATGGGTAAGTGGGGGCACAGAAAAAACTGCATTCTTGGGCACGGTGGTGGCTGGTTTTGGATGAGGAATCCATCTGATCGAGCTCATCCACTGCAATCACCAGCTCCCACTGCGGCACCCTCGGTGTGCAGCCAGCTGGCCCATGGAAATTATGTCTGTGGATCTCACTGGCAAGGGCAGTCACAGAGCTGGGAGGACCCAAGCAGCGGTTACTCAGTTACTGCTCCCTGCAGGGCTCCAGCTCTTCTTCAAAGTTATCCCTGTTGCGTAGCCCCAGCTCCCGCAAGTAGGATCTGTGAAGCAGCAAGGTCCTGAAATAAAGCTTAAGCTCTGGTTTAGCAGGAGCTAAAATCTAGCCTGGCTGCTTCATTCAGTAGCAAGGATATGGTCGCGCGTCACTGGTGTTAGTCTGCAGATTGACTCTGCCAGTGGCGCTGAAGTACTCGCTGTACCCTACTGATGGCGGCCCTGCCAGAAGCGCTGTGAAAATTGCCAGAAGAATGGCTGTTGCATTCACAGTATGGTCTGAGTGCTCTAGTGCTTAGACCCTATTGCTTCCGTGGCTGTTCTCAGCAGAGGGGGCACAGCAGGAGGAGGTTGGCCACAGGCCTCCTCCTCTTTTAAGACACCCCTGACAGCAAGTAATGGAGATATCTGCTGTGGCACCTCTTACATACATTTAGTTGATATTAAATGTTTGCGGCTAACCCCTGAAAACAGGTGTTTTCAGGGAAATAGCTACAAATATTTTGTAATGAAAGCCTCTAGGTGTCATCTTTTGTTCTCCATATCCATTTTTTTTCACGTTGCCATTATGGGATATTGTATGTAGAATTTTGTGGGGAAAAAAATAATTGATTCCATTTTGGAATGAGGCTGTAACATAACAAATTGGGGGGAAAGTGATGTGAATACTTTCTGAATGCTGTGTAATTGTGCATTATCTACAGAACATCCTTACATAGGAATTACATCCTGAAACATTAAGTAAAATAAAGCAAACATTCTTCAGCGCTAAATAGAATTTATCTGTGTGTTATCTATAATTGGGTTTGGTCACCTGGTTCTCCTTTGTCATACACTCTAACAAAATGTAAGGTTTACCAGCCCCTGGTAGTTTGGTGTGTAATATCTAGGGCTTAGGGAGGTTATTCTAATATGCTCGGACCCCCCGCACGTTCGCAGGGGGAAACCGATGTTTTACTACAGCGCATGTACATTTCTGCGCATGTGCATAAGCTGGGTGCGAACGGGCACAGTGAACTTCTATTTCGCCATCCTATTCTCACCCACCAATGCGGGCAGGGGGTGTGAAGTGGCACGTCCGCCCATGGAAATGCCTAGCATTTCATGGGTGTTCCCATGAAAACGCTGGGCGTTCCCATGGAAATCAGGTAGTGACGCGTCTGCCGGGGGCGGCCAGTTGACATAATTGGATGTAAGCTGCCCGCCCTGTTACGTACAGGGAACATGCAAAACTAAATTTTGGTCCCCGCATCGAAGGTTTTGAGTAGATGTTTATGCAAAACATCCATTCGCAGTTGTTCGGGCAAAATCAGCTGTGTGGCTGTGCAAATGGCGGGCGGCGTTAAAATCACATGCAGCTCTGCAAAATTTGCAGTGCTGTTTGTGGACAAGAATAAGGTCCTAGGTGAAGGCACAGCAGAACAGCAACCTAATCCAAAGACACATTAACCCAACCACATACCAATTGAGCCAGGCTTACATTAATAATAAAATAATTACCATATGACAGTAAAAGCTGACCAATGTGTCTGCTAAACATTATACTACTTCCCCTAGTACTAGAACCCGCAAATTAATAAATTAAATGAAATTCTTGAACTAAACATGTTATTTATTTTAAAATTAGAAACATTCATAACTTAATTTAGAGCATATCTAAAACAGAAATCCTCTTATTAGACCATTAACCTTCAAAAAGGAAAATGCATTAATCTTACACTTACTTTTAGCAAATATTAAATAGATACACTTTATGAAGGAAAAGGACACCTACCTGTAATACAGGTTGAGTATTTCTTATCCCTTATCCAGCGGTCCCAGGAGTGCATTGCACAAGTTCCCAGGCGCGCCGGTGACATCACCGGAGTGGGCATACACTCACGCTATGCACTCCTGGGACTGGTGGAGACACCGGAGACGATGCTGAAGGCATGCCGTAGATGCTGGAGGACTTGGTAAGTATAAAAAAGGAGGGGGGAAATCAAATTATTCCAAAAAAACACATTTTTAGGAATAATTTGGATAATGGATCTCCGGATACAGGATACTCCACCTGTAATATATCATCAGCAATTTTAAACAAACAAGAGGCTGATTTATCAACGAGTTTATCATATGCAATAAGTTTATAGCATATGATAAATTGTGCTCTAGCCATTCAGCTCTGAACTGTCATGTGTTATAAAAATGACAGTTTGGGTCTGATTGGCTGGTACACCATTTATCATTCGCATAGATTTTGAAAACTGGACTACAGGTGTTCTAGAGATGCCTGTTGGCCATAACTAAAGTAGAAGGTGTATTTTACACCTTGTGGGCAAATTTACCATAGAATAAATAGTCCTGTATAACATAGTTAAGTTATATTCCATGGTAAAGTCTCTTTAAAGGAAAAGTATGATTATATGCAATACTCATCTCCTTATAAGAACACATTTTCAAAATAAATATGTAAATGAAAACATTGTACCTCGTCTGATTTTATTGATCTGCTAATTGCAGTAATGAGGGACATTTGTAAAAGAAGGCTTTGCTCACTCGTCCTGGTGTTGGCCATGTTAGACGTATTTAGGGCTCACTAACATCATTAGTTACAAAGAGATTAATATATTTAATTTAGTATATACTGTATATGATGTGCCTTAACTCTTTGAGTGCCAACTTTGCTGTGAGAGATCCACAAAATGTCTGCTAGAAATGCCAGCACCGCTCACAGCGACTGACAAGGCCAACTAGAGTCCGTCACCAGTAACTTTTTCTACATTAAATTTTTTTGAAAATAGATTTACTAGTTACCAGCCTGTAAATATGATGGAACATCGTAACTGCAATGTCAGTGCAAGCAACTGCACGCTCACTAATAAGGCAGCACTTGAATTGCTCCGTTGGGCACCCATAGATGTGAGGAGCAGAGTTTGCCTTTTATTTTATAAGACACTAAGGGCCAAATGTAATAGGGTGAGAGTTTCAGAAAGTGAGAGATTTTGGGAGAGTTTCCCCCTTTTTTTAAAGCAGCAATCAATTACACTGCAAAACCAGGTTGATTTTGCCATGTAATTGATTGCTGCTTTAAAAAACATGGGTCACCTAGACACTGGTTGGTGAGCTATCATTTCTTGGTCAATAAATATACCAAGAACCTCGATATTACTCTATGTTACGTAGCAATTATTGTTTAGTGTTTATCGGTACTATATTATTCTTTCTTGTTAGTATAACAATTGCAGTAGATATCGGAGGGCTGTCACGTTTTCCATAATGTATTTGTAATAAACATGCTTCAGAGGACCTAAGAGAGAAATAGTATCCTCTTAATGTTCCTCCAGTAACTATATTAGAGACCCCTGGTTATGTGTTTTTGCTGTGTCAAAGGGAATGGCTCTTATATATAGAAAGCATTCTCTAGCAAAGTATAGGGATGGTTAGATACGCAGATGGGCCAGTGCAGAGTGAAAATGAAAAACTTTCTTTGGCAACAGATCAAACAAGGAAAGGGCAAATTAAGTTATAAACAAAATAGTCATATATTCAGGATTGTAATGAGTAGCTAGTAGTTCTTAGTATTTAACACATGAAAGGCAGTAATGATGAGAGATGTTTTTGATTGTGACAGGACATGACTGCTGATGTACATGTAACAGATGCCATGTGCTGCCCAACTGTTGGGTTATTATCTACACTACAGTTTTAGGAGAAAAGAAGGTTTCTGACTTATCCATTCATAAAAGTAGAAAGAAACAGAATAAAAATGATACTTTTTTGTCTAATAAGAGATTTTACATACTAAGCATGACCGTTTCTGAAAAAGCTGGTCTACTGCAGTGGCACTGCTTAAATGCTTTAAGATATTAATTCGTATAAATTAAATTACAAGTTTGATATCAACTTACATACATTTTGCCAAAATTCCTAACAAGTCCACCAGATGTGTTTCATATCACCCAGTTGTCCACATTATCACAAAACGAGGCGTTGAGTGACAAGGTTCATAACGGACATGATTTGTGGGGTACAGTATAACTGAGTTTAACAATAATTCAAAGTTTTGTTATGATAGGAATCGGATATCAGACAAGTGTCAGTTTGCCAAGCCAAATATTCTACATGGAAGTTCAAATAAACAAAGTCACAATTATAAGATCCATAGGGATTTTTTAGTTTGCATAGTTCCAGATATGTACTGTATACATGAATGACTGCGGAGTTAAAAAGAAGCCATGGTAAGTGGTGGTGCATTTTATTCCACAAGCGATTTCTGCTTCATCTCACACACACTCATGGGTCATGATTCAGCTTGACTCAGTCCCTAGTGTATTCACGCTGGGGACTGATGTTGCGGCTCTGCGTATAGGTGAATATACGCATGTGCAGGGCTGTAATACGAACACCTTCAACGACTATTACAGTCGCCGAGGCATTCGTACAGAGGGGGTGAGTAGTGGGTGGACAGGGTGCTTAAGTATGGAGATGCCCAGCCTTTCCTGGGTGTGCCCAAAAAAACAGGGGGCAGGCATTCACTCATTTGGTAATTTGTTTAAGTGCTCAGTAAGCATCAATTTTCGCCCTTTACCAGTTCAAGCGGAATTGGGCCCATGGTGATCTGCAAGTGGGGTTGTTGTTCTCCTCTATAGACACTCCAGCACTGTGTATTTTGATCACTGTTATTCTGTTTTTAGACATAACCACTGGGTACTTTTAGCCATACATTATAGGTTGTATAATGGTCTCTGGGATGCACTCTGTAAAGTACAGTATATAAGTCTCTGAGATGCTCTCTGTATTGTATGTAATGCCTAACATGCTTGCCTTTTCATAAAGATACCTGTTATTGTTCTTACTCCAACTTCTATTTTATTGCCGTCTTCTATCCAGCTGTGGCTTAAGAGTAGTGTCTACTAACCCAACCTACTTATTAGTTGACCCTGCCTCACTTGATTTGGTCCAGCCTATAGGAAACCACTTTAAGTCCCTGGCCACTAGGGTAGAAAACAATTAAATTGCCCCTTTACAAAAAGGCACTAGTTTTAATGAACTAAAGACAGCTTATTAATGCAGTAAATAGGACATTCTCCTGCATAGGAGAGGAAATATACAGAAAATTCAATTGTGAGTATTCTACCAAGTAAAAGAGAAACCGTTAGAAATTATTAGATATAGAGAAGGGGAAGAAAGAGAAGAGGAATATAGAGAGGAATATACTGTAGATAGGTAGAGAATTCAGAGAGAAAAGTGCACACCTTATAAAATGAGCTGGTCGTACCTCTCATAATATTAGCCATGTGTGCCATTTCATAGATAGACCAAATTTTCTGTAGCAGTGCAGGTACATTAGAGTGACTCAGAAAGCTCCACATGGCGGTAATCAGACAGGTAGTGCAGTTAGGACATGTCTTAAAAGCTTGTTCTGATGTTTAGATTGGCCACAAATTGTTAATTTGTTTAGAAAGAAATGGCATGCCAAAGCTTATAGTGATAGAAGTGGTGGCTCTCAGCGGTCGAACAGCATAATTCAATAATGGAGAACACAAGACGAGCTCCGATCTGACATTTTGGAATTTACTTTCTTTTTCCAAGAAGTAAATTCCGAAACATCAGAGCGGAGCTCATTTATAACACAAGTTACACATCTAGCAGCCACACACCTCACATTTTTTTGTGTTTCAACATAGCTTTTTTTTCTTCACAGAATATCCAACTGGTTTTGTACTGCTGTCTTATTGTTTTGTGTCCGATCATGGAGCCGGAAAAGCCCGGCAGACAGCGTCTGGGGTATCCTGGCAACGGCCCTGTGTCACAGAGGGGCGGAGCAGGCATGCCGGAAGTGCAGCCTGCGGGCACCGCCACCCGGGGAGGACACACGTGTGAGGATACGAGGTTCCTCAATCACTCAGACACCGAGCAGATCAAACCAAAATACGGTTTATTTTTTCACAGCACACACAAGTAGATAAAGACAGGAACAAGAGGCAAATGTAGCATAGAAACATCCAGGTAGCAGTCCAAGTCCTTTCAGCATCGCAGTTCCAAATCACAAAACTATCACTCTCCACACAGCCGTGATAGCAGAAACCTGTATAAGTCCACACAATAGCGTAGTAGGATGCCCACCCCGGGCAGACGATGTGTTCCACAAGATCCGTGGCAGAGTATCACCCCTTAGCCAGGATTGTGACTAACATAAAGAGCTGGCATGTGTACAAGTCATTTTAAAACCTTCTAAATTCCCACGGCGCTTGAACTATCAGTGGGTTTGCACTTGGTCTGGATTGGTGGATTCAAGAGTCAGGTATATCCCCCCTTTCAAGCTACAGCTGTCCATCTGCTGCTGCCCACCTGCTGGGTCCAGTTCCACTGAGTCTACTAGGGTCCAGAAAGGCACAAAGGAGTGTCAATAAAAGGAACAAACACCAGCTGATTGCGTTATGTGCTGATCACCCCCTGTGAAGATTATAACCCTCCTGTAAATAGCAGGGACAATAGCAGGGAAATTGGATCACCCCCTGTAGACATTTCCTGTCCGACCATATTTGGGTAACAGCATCCGATATACAGTGTAATACTATATGATATACAGTCTAATACTATGGTTCTGGAAATACACACAGATATGGGGAATAGAAACATCTACGGAGAACAAGAGGGTACAGACGGACTAAAAAAGTACATTAATCACTACACATAATAAAATATAATAAGTACAGTCTTACTGTGAGTCTGATAACCTCACAACACGTTTGTTTGAGCTGCTAGAAAAAGGTAGGCAGAGCACACTGCTCTTTTCTTTTGCATAGCACCTTATTTCTTGCTTTTTGTATATTATGTTTTTTTTTATGGTATTATTGTTTTTAATGTTTCATCTAGTTGTGATATATACCAGTTCATCTTCTTAAAGTTCTCAAAGTAAATTGAATTGATGTTGTATTGTGTTACAAATGAAAGTTTTCTATATTCGTCTGTGGTTGCCTTCTCTTTGTATTTTATCAGTTCTTTTTTGTCTATTCCGTTTACTTGTTCCAATTGTTGTTCTAGTCTTTGTTTATTATATCCTTTTTGTATGAAGTTTTGCATCATGTCTGCACTTTGTATGGTGAAGGTTTCTTGTTATGTGCAGTTAGGTTTCAGCCTTCTGAATTGACCACTGGGAATATTGTTTAACCACTTTGTATAATGGTTGCTTGATGAGTGTAGAGTATTGTTACCTGAGACTTCATTACTGTGTGTCCAGGTCTTATTATCTTTTATGAATATTTCTAAGTCAGGATAGATTGCTTCATTTTTACTAATGGATGTTGTGAATTCTAAATTTAATTTATTAGAGTTTCCAAATGAAGAACACGTTGTCTATATAACAACACCAAATAACAAGATTTTCTTCAAAATTGTTGTTATTCCATATTTGGTCGTATTCCCATTTGGCAACAAATACAAGTGTATAACTTGTAGGTAGGGGAGTCCCCATAGCAGTGCCTCAAAGCTGTAAATAGAATTTGTCATTGTACCAAAAATAATTATGTAATAAAATGTATTCAATATTAATGAGCAAAGCGATTAAAATAACCCCCAATGTTGAGACATTTTATGCTGCTGCACATGCTTTATAAAATTAGTGCGATGCATGTATAACACAGAGTGTACACACAGCTGCAGAGCTGGATGAAGGTTTCCGGTGCCAAGGCACTTAAGACTAGGGGCTAGATGTATCCAGCTTCAAAAAGCGATAAAATAAGCCAGTCAATCAGCTCCCACCTGTCATTTTACAGGCTGAGTTTGAAAAATGACAGGTGTGATCTGATTGGCTGGCTGTTTATCACTCCATTTTATCAACTTTTGAAGCTTGATTCATCTGGCCATAGGGGTCCTAAAAACCAAGATTTGGAATACAGGGATGGACCCTCATTCAGGCTTACATAGAAGCAGCAGCGATAGCACTAATATGGTCACACAGCAGGAGGCATCCTTCCCTCTATTTAAAGGATTAATAATAGGTGCTGGGTGAGGGGATGTTAATGGGTACTGAGGGGGTGTTAACAAGTTCTGTGGGTGAATAGACAAATGGGTGCTAAGGGTGAATGGATTGTGTTAATGGGTGCTGTGAGAGTGATTTCATTATTAGATTTTAGAGGAACAGAGTCATGAATGTTGAGTATGTGAATTGTAAAGTAAAGTAAATAAGTGTCGACAGGGAGAACAGATATTTAATGGGTGCTGTAGGGGTGAATTGATTAAGGTATTCTTAGAGAGGAATGAGTTAACGGATGCTTAATTGGTGAATTGATTAATGGACTCTTAAGA
Organism: Crinia signifera; assembly: GCF_055691185.1. NCBI lineage: Eukaryota > Metazoa > Chordata > Amphibia > Anura > Myobatrachidae > Crinia > Crinia signifera. Next base: position 304,448,411 of record NC_139217.1, on the reverse strand, counting down.
AGAATAGGTCAACAGGTTTTGGGTGTGTGTCGGTTGTATTAATGGGTGTTGGATATGAATTGAGAAATGGGTTCCTGGTGGAGAGATGACAATATGGATATGGATATATGTGGGTGCTGGGGGTGGGGGGTGGTGAATTGATGAATGGATTCTGAGATAAAAATGTGTTTAGGGGTGCTGGATGGAGGATTTAATGGATGTGTATTGGGGGTGAATTGGTAAATGGAGCTGATGGGGCAAAGGTGACTGGGCATATTAGGTGCTCTGGTTTTGCAACAAGGTAGAATATATTTACAGACAGGGTGTACATATAAATAATTGCTCAACCAGTCATAGACTTTGGTAAATGAGTACTGCAAATGTGGTTTATGTAAATGTAGTGGAGGTCACTGAATGGAACAGTTAAATTAATGGAACTTGTCTACCACAGCCTCAACAGTATATCAGTGCAGGGCATCTACATTTCTGTATTTCTGAATGCAGATTACAACTGAATATACAGCCAAATCGGTGAGGCAGCCTATTTCAGATCACCAGTTTAGCAGAACTCAACATTACCACTGAATTGTTAAATACCGAGAGCACCATTGAAAGTGATGTAGTCAGGGTTGAATCGGCCATATCTATCTATCTATCTATCTATCTATCTATCTATCTATCTATCTATCTATCTATCTATCTATCTAGGGGCCCAGACGATGCACTCTGTAATGATAATAAACAAGGGGCGCTATCATTGCAGTCCCAGGTGGGTCCTTTACGTCCCAGTCTGAAATTGGATGTAGTCCATAGAGATCTGCTCTGAAGTCACAAGGCTATGACAGACATTTGTTTTCACTCAGTCTTCAATACTTTTGCACCTTACTTGCACATGATCCTTGTAGAATTCAGTGAGAATGATGAATTGTTAGCAAATGTTTAAAATAATTTGGCTAAAGACATAGCAGTGGTGGGTAAAGCTTCATCTATTTTGCTTGTACAGTAATGTCTGCTGTACCGTTTTCTCTCTCCACTATGGTCTCTAAATGAGGGTCTATCTCTTTGGATGTGGATCCTATTGTCAACCCGACTTTAGGTCGACAGCGTTAGGTTGACAGGCAGCAAGGTAGTCAGGGTTCTAGCTCGACATGGGTAAAGGTCGACAGGTGTCTAGATTTACATGGGACAAGGTCGACATGGGTTTAGGTTGACAAATGCGTTAGGTCGACATGGGTTAGGTCGACAGGTCAACATTGTTTTTTTCACTGTTTTTGTACCCGAATTTTGACGCTCTAATGGATGGTAGGGCATGAAATATCGCCGTTCGGCGCATGTTGGCTCAAAAAACTGTGAAAAAACACATGTTGACCTAAAACCATGTCGACCTAGACACCTGTCGACCTAGAACCCTGTTGACCTTGTTGCCTGTCGACCCAATGGTATCGACCTAATGACTGTCGACAATACGACCGCATCCCATCTCTCCTCTATCCCGCTTTCAAAAATGGCGAGACAGGACATTGTTATCCATGCTTATAACAAATACATAGATTCTTTATGGTACATATAAAACATCAACGATTTTCCTAAAGTGAAAAAAAATTGTAGAGAGAAATGGAGTATTGACTGCCAGTCACACTGAGGGGACGGCAAGCACAGCTGGAAATTGTTTTGTTAGGAAAAAGGAATATATTGCCATTTTAAAAACAGGTGCAGTGGTGATTGCTGGGATACTTTCCAAAATGTGTTTACTGTATTCTGTGTGAAAGGGAAAAAAAAGGTCTATTGCAGCAAGAATTTTATCCCTGTATTCAATAAGGTGAATTATAATGATTGACATTTAACCTTAACTTAATTCTATATTACCCCTAGAAATAAATCACATGGACACATCTTATACTAAAAACAACGACACGGACAACAACTGCATAAGTTAAAAGGTCATGGATAGTTATTAAATGGTATGACCCTATTTGTAAAGTGATGGCTAGGAAAGGACTTGGAGCCCAGCTCCGGTCAAAAGGTGTTAATAATGGCAGCAACTATAACGCCCCAATTTATAACCTGGACGATGAAACTCCCCCATCTATTTAAAGGTACAGCCTGCGCTGTGACAATCTCACTGCCCTTTCTATGGCATGGCGAGGAAGTAGCCAACGTCCCCCGCGGATGCAGGACTCACCAGCTGTCCTGTCAAAGGGGGGCAACACTACACAGTGACCACCTGTACGTCAAAATGACCGCTGGTCGTGAGCACCTTCCCGGCGATTTTAATTAATGATAGCTAGGCCAGGTAGCAATTGAGAGAGCAAGGAAAGTGAGGGTGGGATTCCGGACTCAATGAGGAAGCAGCATCATCTGACTCCTCCTACTATACCCCTGCACAAGCTACCACCCCTTGGCTACCTAATTGGCTGATCCACCTATCAATCACACACATGCAAAACAACAGGACAAATTTGTTTGTACTAGCTGCCCAATCATTGGTTAAAATATAACTTTTTATTATGTTCTTTAAAATATTTAACTCATTAATTCAAGTCAATTTAAAAACAAACCGAAAAATAATTGTAAAAAGGAAAGTGGTGTATAGCGAAGAGAAAGGTGATAAATAGATGAATAATGATTGTGTGTCTCGATGTAACCATCTTTAATGCATTTATTAAATATTTAGCTTGGCCAAGTATAAAAGCTGTAAACAAACAAAAAAATCTTATTTAAAAATAAACAAAAATAAAATAAGCAATGAGAAATATAAAAAAATAGATGTAGCTAATTTAAATAAAAAAATGTATTTACATGATTCAGACAAAATAATTTTTCAACTTTTCTAATATTTTTTTACACTACAATACTGTAGCTCCACATGCCTCTGTCACTAATAAACTTTTTCATATCAGTAAAGAAACAAAAATGTAGGTTTGTACCAGGCTTGAATCATTAATACATAATTATTCTGTGACAGCAGTGTATTGTTTGTTTGTATTGTTTGTTAATACTTCGCCTGACTGTTAATGACATAATAGTTCTATGTTAATTATTATTTAGTAACATGGCTTTATTGTCCTTTGTTTCTGTGAATTCGAAGAGAGAAAAGCTCTGTTCCCATCCTAAGGGTTGTTCTATCACATGGAAAAGAAAATGCCATCATTATTGCTTTAAGACCATTTGCACCCATAGGGAATCATGTACAGTTGGTCAGGCAGAGCGCCCGCTGATGAGAATGGGAGAGAGGACTGACAGGTAGTGACAGGTCAGGGACGGATACAAGGGGTGGTTAAAGGTTCCTTTGAAATCCAGAGCACCCCTGATCATGGCCACACACAGAACTGAGTAAACGATCAGAGGATTTACTCAATCGTTCAGTGTGTCCATGATCAGGGGTGTTTGGGGTCTGCTGCTCTACCCGCTGCGGCACCTCCGCATCCCCGCCTGATGAAGGGATCAAAATCCACAGGCACCCACATCGGATTGTCAAAAGCCCACACACACGGCAAGTTTATCGTTCAAAAAAATCTTACTGTGTGGGCACCTTAAGGGGCAGATTCTAAATTGAGAATAAACTAAAACAAGCAAGTAACTTTCTTTTTGGAACAAACCGTGTTGCAATGAAAGGGGTGCAAATACATGTATTTATTATGCATGCATGGTTTTGCATGTAGCCCACAAATGCAATGATGGTTAGCTTATACTTACACTTTGATTTAGATTTATTTTGGACATCCAAATCTAATCTCATTTTACTTCGCCCATCTGCAGCGCAACATGAAATTACCAAGGTGTAAAGTTACTTTCTCTTTTTTGCATTGCTGCCAACTCAGAACCAGTCACTAAGTGGGTTATTCTAGTGCACTCTCAGACGCAAATTCCTTCTCAAATGGACAAAACAATGTGCACTGCAGGTGGGGCAGATGTAACTTGTGCAGAGAGAATTAGATTTGGGTGGGGTTTTACTTCAAAGTGAGATCTATATTGCAGTGTAAAAATAAAGCAGCCAGTATTTACCCTGCACAGAAACAAAATAACTCACCCAAATCTAAATCTCTCTGCACATGTTACATCTGTCCCACCTGCAGTGCACATGGTTTTATGCATTTGAGAAGGAATTTGCCTCTGAGAGTGAATCAGAATAAGGGCCTAAGGGCCTTTTTCTAGTTCACTCTTAGAGGCAAATTCCTTCTCAAATGGACAAAACCATGTGCACTGCAGGTGGGGCAGATATAACATGTGCAGAGAGAATTAGATTTGGGTGGGGTTTTTCTTCAAAGTGAGATGTATATTGCAGTGTAGAAATAAAGCAGTCAGTTAGTATCCCTGCACCGAAACAAAATTCCTCACCTAAATCTATTTCTATCTGCACCTGTTACATCTGCCCCCTGCAGTGCACATGGTTTTGTCCATCTGAGAATTGCAACAGAGAGATACTTCTCAGTCCGCAAACAGATTGAGACCCTGGGTGAAATGTAATAGGATGAGAGATTCAGAAAGTGAGAGATTTGGTAAGAAATCTCCAGTTTTTTTAAAGTGGCAATCATTGACACAGCAAAACCAGTGTGATTTTGCTGTGTCAATGATTGCCACTTTAAAAAAACTGGAGATTTCTTACCAAATCTCTCACTTTCTGAATCTCTCATCCTATTACATTTCACCCCCTATTTTTTCTGAATATGCGCTGTAGGAAAAAGTTCAGTTTGTACTTCCATGCAGAGGTGTAAGTTCATCTCAGTTCCCAGGAGGCAAGTTGAAAGTTGGTACCACCTCCCCTTAAAAAAGTTGTGACAATGGTTGTTGTGTCAGGCTCACAAGATTCAGCCATCTGCAACATTCACTGGTGGGTCCCATCTCACAGTCGAGCAGCAGTGGAGGGTGAACTGTTGCTTGCTGCACTGGCGGCTGAACTGTACCAGGCAGGATCTGTCCTGTCCCCTTTTGCATGTGTTAGCAGGGTTCCTACCCGAGAACTAATTAAGTATGCAGCAGCAAGTGAGACACAAGGCTCTATTGGAAGTGTTATGGTCACACTTGAATCCTACTGTGAATCAGCTGGTACCCCTTTAGTGCTTCGAGCCCGGAGGCAGGAGTCACCATTACCTGTGGGAGTTATGCCCCTGCTTCCATGTTAGACTTATATTTAGCTCTACATAGAGTTGTGCACTGGACAATTTTTGTTTTGGTTTTGGATCTGGATTGGTTTTGCCAAAAACTATGCTTTTGGGTTTTGGTTTTAGATCTTTATTTTATTTTTTTTAAATCATAAAAGCAGCTAAAATCTTAATATATTTTTTTTGTTCCTTGCACAATATTAACCTCAATAACATTTCCACACATTTCCACTTTATTTTGAACATCTCACCGCTTACAATATTGTTTTAAGGCCAAACGGTTGCACGGAGGTAGCTGGATGATTTAGCTAAGCAACACAAATGGGCAGCACAAACACGTGGCCCATCTAGGAGTGGCACTGCAGTGGCAGACAGGGTGGCAGTTTTATAAACTAGGCCCCAATGAGCACATAATGCAAAGAAAAGTGGTGCAAGATGGAATTGTCCTTGGGCCCTCCCACCCACCCTTGTTGTATAAACAGGACTTGTGCACTATAACAAACCAATCATTTCAGCAACAGATTGACCACTGGAAGCAGTTTGCCAAGTTCTCCGAATCATAGCTAGCTACAAATATGCCATTTCCATATTTGGTGACTTTTCGCATTATTAGAAGACACAAGAGGAAAAGGACAGTGTCAAGAATGAAATTAAAAATTAGAGAGGCACACACAATCAGGAACAACACACAGGTTTTTATGTTTTAATCAAGCAAATGTATAATTACCATATTATTGGACAAAATGTAAAACTAGCCTCCAAATTTTGTACTCCATTTTCAGGGATTATGATAATCTTTGAATTCTAGATTTAAAGATGGGATGCAAATAGACTAGTTTATACAGTACCATAGGATCAAGATTGGATATTTTCCCCTCCTCTGAGTCTGGAGAATTATGTTGTGAAATTTTCTGGGTTTCTTTTATTTATTTATTTTTTTCATTTTTTTAATAGCATTTTTATTTACATATTTTTTGGCAGATGCCTTTTTTGTTTATCACTGCTCCCAGTTACAAACATGTAGTGTAATGTAAATAGTGTAATGTAAATATTGTGTATTGTATATACTTTATTTGGTTCTTTGGATTTAATTTGCTGACTGATGATTATAATCCTTATCTCATTCAATTGAGAAAAAATCTATAATGCCAATGTGGTAAAGGCATTGAGGATTTATGAAGGTCAGCCTTGCATAGAATTGGTGCATATGTATATTCTGTGTAGGGATACACACACGGGATTCTATTGCACTAATTCTTTATACCAGCCCCATCATAATTGTCTATAGATAATTCGCAAACAAAGGCAATAATATTAGTGTTTTTCATGAAATATTCCTATAGGAATAATTTGCAAAATAAAAACATATAAAAAAATATTTTTCTTTAAATTACCTTATTTATTTATTTATCTATTTATTTATTTTATTTTTTTGCACATTAGGACTTAAAAGTATATAACCTAAATAAAAATTATCTCACTTGGCATAAAAATATTTATAAAAATTAAAAAAACTTTTTTCGAGCAGCCAAGCAATCTTAGATTGGGGATTAAGAGTGCACCCCACCCGAGTTTCTTTTTCTTCTTTTGTTTTTAATTAAACATGTGAGCATACCTGCGTGTCTTGTTTATTTTATTCATATTTTATTAAACAGTGGATGCAATGATTGATTTGTTTGGGCCCCCACAAAACAAGCTGGCAATGCCCCAAAGAGCACATAATGCAAAGAAAAGAGATGCAAGATGGAATTGTCCTTGGAACCCTCCCTCCCACCATTATATTGTATAAACAGGAGATGCAAACTTTAACAATCCAATCATTTCAGCAACAGGGCCTGCCACACGACTGTGGCTGTGTTTGGGTCCTGAAATGATTGGTGTTTGTGGCTGAAATGATTGTGGCTGAAATGATTGGTTTGTTTGGCCCCCAACAAAACAAGCTGCAAATGCTCCAAAGAGCACATAATGCAAAGAAAAAAATGTGCAAGTACCGATTTATTTAATAATTTCATTATTTTCAACAATGTTGCAAACATGAATAATAAGCTGCAAACATTTGCTACATGCAGTGAATAACATTATAATGAACAACAAAGTATTTACATATTTCTCGATATTAGGCAATTTACTAACCACACAATGCTATATATAGAGATGAACATTATTATTTTTGGAAGGTATGTTTCCAGCTGGTGCATGCAGAGGTGTGTCTACATTCCGCTTTTGGGAGTGTCCTGTTTAGGCAATTCCTGTGACCATTAGTGGATTGGCAAGCCAAACTCAGAATGCACATACTGGAAAAAATAAATAAGTCTCGCCAAAGGCCCACTATAATTTATTTCATTAATTAGATATTTCCACATTTCTCTTAACACATTGTTCAGTTTAACATTATAAATGTCATTAATAAGTCATGAACATAAAGTGACAAAGTCACGGTCACATTTATCCACATCTGCAATATGTTTTTATATAAATGATAGAAATGTACTTCGCAATGAATTTTGCTCTGTCAACTATGACTATGTACATTATAAATAAGGCCAAAGGAGTAACTATCCTATGTGTAGGGAATGCAGCTGCTATGGGGCCCGGAGATTAACCGGGCCCATCTTCCCTGTCACAGTTTATATGTTAATTAAATTTCTCACCATTGCATAGTACATATGGGTCCTTACAAACCTTTTTATGGGGCCTACAGATATCTAGTTATGCCACTGAATCGGGCGTTTTGGGCCCATGGCTATAAGCAACTCCTGAAGTCAGGAATAACTAGCGTGTATACCTTGCGGTGCTCCCTCCATATTTTAAATAAGTCTGGCACATGCCAAAAACAGAGGGACCTGGCTTTGCTGGAAAAGGGAGTTACCACATAGTAGCACATGTATTGTGACTAGTACCAAGTCACAAAACACTTCACTGTAGTGTATGTTATTCACATTACACCACACAATAGGTCCATATGTTTACATTACACCACACAGTAGTGCCCATTATTCACATTACACCACACAGTAATGTCTATTATTCACCTTACATTGGCTTCTTCCACTTTGTTGCTGGAAGCCTAGCACTGCCAGTGGTGGGTTGCTGTGTCATGTGCATGTGAGATCTGCACATCTGCAAATGACCCTTTCACACAGCGGTAACACAGAAATGATGGGAAGGCTTTGCTAAATCTGAAAAAGCTGTTCCCCATTTCTGTCAAAGAGGAACATATCACAATCGTCATATATAGCTTGTGGAAGTGGTACAGTATTAAATACTGAAAGGAGGTCATAACCTTTCAAGCGATGTAATGTCTCATTATTAAATAGGGCCCTTTATTGCAGATATAACCTTTACCACTTAATCGATTTGCAATCTTTTCAAACGACTGGAGCTGTATCTATTCCAAAGACAAAACAGTTGGACTGAAACCCTTTGTGTAGAATTTCTTTAATGTTTCTTCAATCTGTATTTGTATATAAGCTTGTGTTAAATCTACTTTTATAATGCAGTCTTCTTCTATTACTAAAATGCTCAATCTTTGGTAGCAGCTATTGGGCCACATTCAGTATCCCATACAGAAGTGTGCAAAATTCTATAAGATAATTTTCACACTTCTGCGCATGGGTACTTGTGTATTATCACGGCGCCCACTACAGCATTTGCGTAGTGGGCTAGTCACGGTAGTGAAATCGCATTGCATCGCATGACAGTATTGTATGGCATGCGATGCGATGCGATGAGATGCGATTTTCCTATATAATGTATTCACTGCTCTGTGTCAGTGAATCCATTAAAAGGATAGGGTGCGATAAAAAATCGCATTGCATCGCTTGCCATTATTGTATGGCATGCGATGCGATGGGGTGCGATAAAAAAAATCGCATCCCATTGCATCGCATGCCATTATTGTATGGCATGCAATGCGATGAGATATCGGTTCTGATTGGACCAATAATAATGCAATTTAATGTGCTATACCACTTAATGACATATCATGTCATTTATTTAAGGGCCCCCCACACTATCCACGTCATTCCGAAGCGTGGCGAGCGGCGGCGGTACGCGTCCGCCCGACCTTTTCATACCCCCACTATCCATGTCGGCGTGGAGTTGATTTTATATAGTGTGGCGAGTGCAGCGAGCCCCGCGAGGGGACGCTTAATACATGTAACATAATACGCAAATCCGGACCGCCCATCTCTAGTCAAAACATCCTAGTTTCCTTGGCTCTGCAATAGCCTTTAAAGGAACAGCACACAGTACATATTAACCTTTGGGATTTTTTTGTGTGTCTATTTCCATTGAATTTTTCACCATTAACAATGAATCGGCATCCAATGTGGCTGAAAACCATTCAATGTCTAATCTATTTCAATTCAATTTTGACTATATATTGAAAATCAAATTGAACGCTAGTCAGAATCGCACCGTGTGTATGGGGCAATACACTTGAGTAATGGCTGATATGACTCACATACTCTTGATGCCCTACAGAGTTCTATTTTTTACACTGGCTCCCACTTTACATGAGTCACTGCTTTACTGGATATTTCTTTGCCCAGTGATGAAGTGGTTATTATCTTGTCACCAGATATATTGTAGATTTTAATAAACACACTGACTAATTGGCAATTCAAGGAACAGGTTATTTATGAAGAAATGCACATGGCATGATTGTTGGGCACACAATATAAATAGATTTCTTAGAACCAAAGAGACCCAAGTGCAGCCACTGAATGAGTGCCCCCACCACCCTGGACCCAAGGGGTTTATATGCACTGCACACCAAGTTGCAACTATTAGAAATACGCTTACAGTATGATAAACAATCAGCCAATCAGCTCCTAACTGCAATGTTACTAGGATGGGTTTGAAAAATGAAAGGTCGGCTGATTTGTTTATCACTCTCTATTTTATCACTTTATTGAAGCTTGATACACCTGCACCATAAATAGGTGTGTCAATATAATATGGTGTGACAGGTGCTGGATGTGGGAAAGGTGCAACAAGAAACAAACTAAAAACTAATTCTCAGAGACTTGGTGATAAAAAGGGCTTATGATGTGCCCATTATCTGAAAATGCTCACTATTGGGCAAGGGCATGGTATTGTATTTCTTCTTCGTTATCCATGATGGTACTTTATCTATCTGAACTGTATCTCTCTCCAAGGCTTAGTAAATAACTCCTGCTGTCCCTGTTTTGCAACAGACTGCCCACATATCAGAAGTGTGCTGTAAAATACAGATATCAGATTGTGGGCGTGCACACAAAAAAAATAGGAGAAGGATCTTAGGGCCATTTTGCCTATAGTAGAATATAGCTGTCACTAAATGTGCATTAAAACAACATTGTAAGGCCTCAGATGAACAGGGAAGAAACAGAAGTGTAAATACCCTACATTTTCCTTATTAACCCCTTGGGTGGTAGGTTTTGCTGGGGCAGGACAAACCTATCAGGGCAGGTTTGTCCTGCCCCAGCAAAACCCACCACAGTTGAAATCCCCCTCCCTCACCTCTGCTCCGGCATTAGTACTCCGGAGCTTCCCTGCCGCCGCTGTCCCTGCTGTCCCCGCTGCCTCTGTCACATTCAGCAGTGACGTGGGCGGCAGGCTGGGGGATGTTCGCGGCGGCTCGGGAGGACTCGGGTGCCTGAGCGCTCCCGAGTCCCCCTGAGCCACCCCGAACATCCCTGAGCCTGCCGCCTACGTCAGTGCTAATAAAAGTATGGCGGCAGGCGGAAGCAGCTGGGGGAGCGGAGTTAGAAGAGCTCCGGTGTGCAATCGCCGGAGCACAGGTGATGGGAGGGCTGGGGGACTCTAGAGGTGCTGCGCCAGTGGTGCACACCTGGACACCACTGGCGCGCACCTATTTCATATTTGTGGTATGCCCGGAAATTTTCTAGGACAGCCCGCTGCGGCAGCGCAGCTGAGCCCGGAAAATTTCCGGGCATACCACTCAAGGGGTTAATATAGACCTTATGTCACACACTGAATCTACAGCATCTAAAACAACAGTATTTATACATATATTCTAACTTGGGGCGTGATTCAGACCTGATCGCTCATCTGCGAAGTTGAAAATGACTGCGAGTAGATAGCTGCTGCCCAGAGAGAAAGAAAATATATCACAGATCGCTATCCCCCGGCAAATCCATATACAATTCCACAATCATCACATGAACAAAAAATAAATAAAAAATTCTCTGACAAAACCCGAAACGGTACAAATGTGAGTAGGTGTGACCCCTCTGGTCATCTGCGACAGACACAGGCTGATTAAAGCCGGTCTAACGTCACAGACACTCCCTTAAACGCCTGGGCATGCCTGTTTTTTTTGTTTTTTTTTACACTCCCTGAAATTGTCTGGTGTCAACTCCCACATGCCTGCTTCCTCTCAGTCAACCTCTTGCCACCATATGTATGCTATTTCTGTCGCTATTCACTATCATGCATGCATGCTACAATCCGTACGCGTGCACAGTCATTAGATAATCACTCAATTTGTGAATTTGCTGATCAGTGATCAACTCTGAATGAGGCACATGATCCAAAGTTGGGCCTTATACATAGGCCCTTATTCAGATCTGATCGCAGTACAAATTTGTTCTCAAAATGGGCAAAGCCATGTGCACTGTAGGTGGGGCAGATGTAACATGTGCAGAGAGTGTTACATTTGGGTGGGGTGTGTTAAAACTGATATCTAAATTGCAGTGTAAAAAGAATGCAGCCGGTATTTACCCTGCACAGAAACAAAATAACTTACACAAATTGAACTCTCTCTATACATGTTACATCTGCCCCACCTGCAGTGCACATGGTTTTGCCCATTTTGACAACAAATTTGTACTGCGATCAGATCTGTAATTCTGCCTCAATTTTCCTGTTGAAATATCCAGGGCTCAGACCAGTAACAGTAACTAATATTAGAGGCACATTTAACTTAAATTCAAGTCGGGACCCCAGGGAATTTAATCTAATGCTTTAAAGAATATGCATTGGGAGCCAATTATTGTTTTGAAATGGACTGAACAAGTGGAACGGATAAATATATACATTTTTATGTGGAACAGGCATTTAGTCCAAAACATCCACCTTGTTAGCTTGCTCCAGAATCATCCTTTCAATACTCCTGATTCTCAGGAACAATTTATTATTATATACAGTATATTCCACTATACAGCATAGGGCGCCAATAGAACTCCTCTTAATACTGTATATGGTAATCCTACTTTTTAGGAATGCCAAATGTCCATCAATCATTGTCAACACTCCACTTCCTCTTACACATTCCTAATTATGGGATTAATTAAATTAAAAATTGTGAATCCAAATTAGCCCAAAGGCTCAATGTTGAAGTGATAAAGTGGCCATTACTAAAACACCAGCCAATCAGCTCATAACTGTCAGGTTGAAGGGTAGACGCTGTCTAAGTGTGTGGATAGATGGAAGGGACACATGTATCCTAAACAACCAAGAACACAAATTTCTACGCCAAGACTTCCCAGTAGTTCCAGTTTTTTTATTATCTACCCAAGATACACAAAAACAGCACAAATCCCCCAGGCCGCCCCATCATTTCGGGCATTAATTCATTGACTTCAAATTTAGCTCAATACACAGACTCCTTCCTACAAGACACGGTTAAGACACTTCCCTCTTACATTAGGGACACAACAGACATCCTGACCACACTTAAAGAGATATAATGGCAACTGGACTTCTGGCTAGCCACCAGTGATGTTAGATCATTGTACACCATCATACAGCATGATCAAGGATTGGAGAGCACTGAGCATTTTTTAAACAAACAGTCAGACCTGAAACCTGAACAAAGAAAAATTCATTATAGACGCAATACAATATATCCTACACCACAATTACATAATCTGTTCATGGGAAAGTCGGAGGAGGATTTCATCTGGCAAGAGCATAACTGGAGTGCCAACCTGATCCTGTGGCTGCGTTACATTGATGATGTCATATTTATCTGGAAGGGGACACAATCCTCCCTTATTGAATTCACCACATACCTCAACCAGAACGACAGAAACCTCACCTTCCCCACACACACCAGCCAAAACAAGGTAGAATTCTTAGACTTAGAGATATACATAGAACACAACCAAATACAGACCAGAACGTTCAAAAAGAACATAGACGTTATTAGTTATTTACTATACACAAGTGGACACCACAGGCCGTGGTTAGAAAATATACCAAAGGGCCAATTTAGATGCATCAGACGCAACTGTTCCAAGTTAGACGATTTCACTAAACAGGGTGAAGATTTAAAACTATAATTCCATGACAAACTATACGACAAGGATATCATGGAACAGGCCTTTGAAGTTGCAAAACTCAAAGATAGAGAGAAAACATTACAAACCAAAAGTCACAACAATGGGCCCAAAGATAGCAACATCATGTTCATAACACAATATAATCACTCAGCGAATAAAATTAAGAGCATATTATCCAAACACTGGCATACTGTATTTTGAAACAAGATAGTGACCTCACTGATATCCTGAAGGATAAACCCACGGTAGTGTTCAGAAAAGCCCCGGACTTAAAACAAAAACTGATCAAGAACCACATAAAACCGCAAACACTGACACAAACCACTATCACATCGTAAAAGTGTTTCCACCATTGTGGTAAATGCTATGGATGCAAAAACATGTCAGATCATACCACGAAAGGCATACAGACTTGGGCCTCTACCACAACAGGAGACACCTTTAACATCAGACAAAACCTCACCTACGCCAATCAGGGTGTAATATACATCCTGAGATGCCCATGCGGTAAGGAGTACATAGGAAGGACCATTCGCACACTTAAAATACGAATTTACGAACACATATCATTACATTTTAAAGAAGTCCACAACTCAGATCTAAGGGACTTTTCCTTATGACAATAGAGGCTCCAGAAAGAAATTGGAGGGGGTGGAGGGGGTGGGGGGTGGTGGTGGGGGGGGGGGGGTTAACTACATCGACAAGCTTAACAGAAGGGAATTGTACTGGATCTTTAATCTAAAAATACTGTCCCCGAAGGGCCTAAATATCAATTTCAACAATGACATACTAACAACAGTGCATAGTGTGGCCAATACCACTCCCAACTTAAAATATCCTTATACACACTCATAGACAGCAATAATATCCATCATCCGCATTATCAATTACCCAATGCCTAATCATTTATCCACACCAATGGTCATTAGCATTTACACTCTTATTTTTTATGATTTTTAATTTTTTCTATATGTTTATCTCTATTTCTCTCTTGATTTCTTCTAATCCCTATTCTTATCCTTATTTAGTACTCTGCACTTACTGTGCGGCTGATCTCTCTCCCTAACTCACACAGCCTCCAGAATTCAGCTTCACTTTTTTCAACTCTACTTAACTCTGCTCTTTTCTCCTTCCTCATTAAATATAATACACCAGAACCTTCTCACACCTTGTTAAAACACTGACACATACAACATCACCCTACAAGTAACAAAACAAAAACCTTCCCAATTAAAACAAAGAATAAAAATAAATTACTAATGATAGACACCTAAGCACATTAAAATATGTGAACAAACTAATTGCTGTTTCTGCCATATGAGCATCATAGATCGCTATGGATACACCCAGAACTTCCCCCTCCCCTCATCATTGACAGACAAATGTATCCCCATAGCAATGGCCTTCTCCTCCCACATAGGTGATGGACAGCTGCATCAACCTATCAACCAGCATCTTAATTAACATACACCAATGAGCAGGATCAGGACTTTCTGACACGCCCACCCCACCATGGGGTTAAATACTATCTTAATCAACACACCAGTAACCCTAGATAAAGGCCAACAGGCTGAAATGCGCTGGGCCCATCTTAGCTGTACCATCTTCCATGATCCACGATCTACACCAGTGGTCAGGGAACTCGGTCCTCATTACCCCACACAGTGCATGTTTTGCTGGTAACCCAGCAGGTGCACAGGTGTACAAATTACTCAAAGACACATATTATAAGGTCCGCAGGTGGAGTTAATTATTTCACTTGTGATTCTGTCAGGAGACCTGCAAAACATGTACTGCATGGGGTAATGAGGACCGAGTTCCCTGACCACTGATCTACAACAAGTATATTCTCAGTGCCTCCTCCCAGCCGGGAGTTGAGCGCACAGACTTTGGGCCTTATTCTGATTGACTCGCAAGGCTGCGAAATTCGCAGCCTTGCAAGTCCATCAGACGCTGCCCGCAGTGCCCCCCCCCCTCGCACGACGTGCCCCGCCCCACGGCTGCGAATGGTCGACGACCATCGAATGATTTCTCCCGTGCATGCAGTTCAGAGTGACCTATATAGTCACTCTAAACTGCGGGCGCTTGTGCAAGGATCCGTTGATGTCTGCTGCCCGCTCCCCGCACGCCTGGGAACGCCCAGCGTTCTCAATGGAACGCCCATGGAATGCTGGGCGTTCCCATATGCTAATGAGGGCTGTCTGGCGCCCCGCGCCCTTCTCCGCCCCCCCCCCCCCGGCGTGTAGGGTGCATGTACCTTGCGAACCGAAAGTTCACCGTGGGTGCACACACCCTGTGTCTGCACACGCGCAGAAACACGCATGCGCAGACAATAAACAGGACCGAATTAATGAGGACCAAATGAATCAAAATAAGGCCCCTAGTGCGGTGACATCATCTGGGTGCCATAATCTCGCGAGAGCGGATGCCCAGAAGTTCTCACACACACAGGCAGTCTGTGGAGCCGGGCCATGTTCATCCAGGCGGACAGGAACTGCAGACACAGTACCTGACGGTTTTTGTACATCATCTGGAGGATCTTCAGAAGGGTAAGCAGCAGACAGTTGGACGCCACTGCCTGCTGGGACTTTGACACACAGCGCTTAGCCCATGGAGGTACACTGCAGCAACCATATAGGAACTTCTGACCAGGGCACACCGATTTTTACCGACTGACTATAACCCCATTGCATTTTTATCCCCAGTGCCCCGGCACAAATCCCTTTTCCCCCACCCTGCCCACTTGAGACCGCTGCGGTCACCTACCGGTTGCATAGGTCCCAGGTGAGGGACCTATGTCTAAAGGGATCCCTAAAAGATACCCTGAAGCCCCTATTAGAGGGGTCTGCTAGAGTGATACCTTGCTGGCCTATTCCTTTGACAAACCCAGGACGTGCTACTAAATAACAATACAAATAAATAACATTTGTGTTTTCACTACAATTGCATTCTCTTCTCTTTCTTCCTAAATACATATTAAAACACAAGTTGAGAGCTAAGTATATATTTTTACTATTGCCAGGTTACAGGGTAGGTTTGAAAATTTACAGTTTTGATTAGCTGGTGCATTATTACTAGGGATGTGCACCGGCCACTTTTCGGGTTTTGGGTTTTGGGTTCTGATTACCTTGAGGTTTTGGGTTCTAATCAGTGTTCCCTCTAAGCTGTGCGCGTGTGCGCGCGCACACAACTCGCCAAGCATGCGCACAGACATTACAACAAAGCGCAAAAAGCAGCAGTGGTCCCCTTTTTGCAGTTGTGGACTAAATTAATGTATGTTTCACCCAATAACTACATCATGTGCTGTGTTTTGAATGTTTAAATGTTTTGAATGTTTAATATCATGTAGTTTTCCAGTTATATATAGAAGTGACGCACAAAAATAAACATTTCCTACCAAAGTTGCACAGCCAAAATATTTTGCCACACACAGCCTTCATAAAATTAGAGGGAACATTGGTTCTAATGGGTTTTGGCAAAACACCTCCTAAGTGTTTTGTGTTTGGATTTTTTGGGTTTTGGGTTCTGATTTTTTGTTAAAAAAGCATAAAAACTGCTAAAATCGCAGAATTTTGGTTTTTATTTTTTGCTTCTACGCTATATTAACCTCAATAACATTCATTTCCACTCATTTCCAGTCTATTCTGAACAGCTCACACCTTACAATATTGTTTTTAGGGCAAAAGGTTGCACCGAGGTAGCTGGATAACTAACACAAGTGTGCTGCACAAACACTAGACACACTTAGCATCTCCTCTAGGCTGAAACTGCACACCTAGAATTACCCCTGGACTGATATGGCACAGGTAGCATCACCCCTGGACTTATACGGCACATTTAGCATCACCCCTGGACTGATATGGCACACTTGACAGCACCCCATGAATTGGCAGACTTGGCTTACCCCAGGAATTATACGGCACAGATGGTGGCACCCCTGACCTGATACAGCACACATGGAATTATACGGGACACAGATGGCGGCACCCCTGGACTGATACAGCACACATGGCGGCAGACATAGTATTATACGGCAGACATGGCAACATTCCTGCAGTGAAAAAAATAAAAACTTTTATTCTTTTAATTAAAAAAAAGAGCAGCACACCTGGAATAATATGGCAGACTTGAATATGGCAGACTTGAATTATATGGCATTCTTGGCTCACCCCTGGACTGATACAGCACATTTAACAGCCCTTGCAGTAAAAAACAAACAAAAAAAAACACCTTTTTATTATTTTCATTAAAAAAAAAGGCAGCTCCCCTGGTTTGATACAGGACACATGGGGGCACCCCTGGACTGATACGGAACACATGGGGGCACCCATATAATTATACGGCACACATTGGCGCACCCCTGGACTGATACGGGACACTGGGCACCCCTGGAATTATACGGCACAAATGCAGGCACCCCTGGACTGATACGGGACACTGGGCAGCACAGCTGGACTAATTCGGGGCAGCCCGGTAATAAAAAAAAAAAAAAAAAAATTATATTAAATATAGTGTTGCCCATAGCAACCAGAGTAAATGCAGTGGTATATGGTGATAACTCAACACCCTACTGCCAGGGTAGTAACCTATATTTTGGTCAGGCCTTACAAGAGCCCCAGGTTATGCTCCCAGTTTCCTATTTGCAATGATGCCGGTCCCGAATATGATTCAGCCGCGGCAGTGGTGACACCAAATGTCTGCCTGTACTTATGCTGATTTACGGTCATTAGCAGGGAAACCTCATTTTTGTCTGGGGATGGACCGTCTTCACAACATGCATCCAGGAATCTCTGCCATTTCCAGACAGCAGCTCTCTGACCCATTCTGATGCACGATGCCCCCAATATCTACACAGAATACAGATGCCAGATGACTGACACTTGTTGTGATTGCAATTTATTCTCCATTGTGCATACATCCTTTCATGTATTGCTTTTAGTAGTGATAAGTAACTAGTATTACTATTACAGCTGTTGCACCTTGGGTATGCCTCAGCATGACAAGTATCCACGGTACACGGCAGGCTATTCAAATGGATCGGTAGTGAGGGAGCACCTGTATTAATATTCTCCCACAGTAGAAACATACCAGGGAGATGGAGACAGGCAGAAGATAGTGCAAATATCTTCTTTAAAATGGTATTTTTATATAAGTATACACTTACAATAAGCAGACAGGGATTTTTCCCTGTGCAGACAGCAGGGACACATCCGTGCTATCTGACTTCCACTTGCAGAATAAAGATGGCGCCGGAGCCGGATCTTGTATAGAGATCCGAATCAGATACAGGGTGATGACGTTTCACCCTCGTTTTGGACCCGGGAAGATGGCGGGAACCGGCGAACTCCTCGGATCCGGCCTCGGATCAGGTAAGTTCTGGGGGGTTCGGATCTCTAGGATCCGAACCCGCTCATCTCTAATTATTACTGGCCACTTTATCACTTCACCAGGCTTAATAAACAATCACACATAACTTTTACACCCAATCACTATATCCACTGAACTTACAAAAGGATCAGGGAGGTTTCTAGAGGTCTCTCTTATTGTCATAGTGAAATCTTTTTGTGAAACTAAACAAATGTTTACAATGATAACTCCGCATTAGTCCCTTCATGTATAATAGTGGATTTCCCACTAGGCATGTGTGAAAGCTGCCTAGAGGTGCAATTTGCCACTCTCAAATGTTTGTACCTCTCAACTGTCCAGATTTTGGTGGGACAGTCCTGTTTTTTGGTATTGTCCCACCCATGGGTGCAGTGTCCCACTATGGTGTTGGTGCAGTTGGGAGGCCCCCTGTTACTGAATAGATGCTGTGCAGGAGATAGGGACTAGGAGCATGTCCAGCAGCTCACAAAGCACTGGCCACACCCACAATGATTAGAAAGGGGAGTGACTGATGATTGCAGCATTTCCTGTAAGATCACACCTCCTAGCCATTAGATCACACCCCCTAATTATGAGTACACACATGCATGCCTCTTTTCTGCTGGCCGAAGTAGAGAGGTATGGATGTTTATGCACTTTCCTCAAAGTAATCGGAGACCCTTATGACTAGTGTGCCAACCTTCTGATGTTATACTCTAAGTGAAAGTGATAGAATTGTTAGGTTTTTATTTTATGTCCTATACTTTCTCTCTGTGTGGTGTGTGTATTTTTATTTCTAGACTTTAATATGATCTCTGTCTGAGATGTGTAGATTATTCACTTTTCATGTTACCTCCGTCTTTATATATTATGTCATATGTGACAATTAGTCTTGGTGTGTCAAAGGTCTTTGTAACTGAATGTGCTCAGATTATCCCCCCACTGTCTTAGTGTCTGTGTCTGCAGCTGTCATCTAAATCTCTGCCTGCCCCATACTTTGTGTAAATTATCCATCGGAAAAGGCTTTAGATCACCATACAACAGCTACAAAGACTCTATAATATTTTAAGATGCCCATGAAATTCCTATTGAAATTAGCAATTTAACGTTAACCAAGAGGGCTTGCAAATGCACAAGGACTGAGAAACACGCAAGTTTTGACTTCTAATCTGTGCAGATCCCATGCCCGATATCCATTGCACCCAACTCAGCTGCATTGAGCGATACTCACCTCCTGACCTTTCATTTAAATAGTTTTGAAAATTAGAAGCGGAGTAATATTTGCCAGTTGAATGGGGTCCTGCTGGAAAGTATTCAAAGAACACATGAATAATGTTTATAATGTGATAATAAGCAGCTATATCAAAAGTGATAATTGAAGAGCAAGGAAATAATTATTTAATAATTACAATATTTTAATGATGGTTATTATTAAATGTATTTATATATAAAGTGAAAGTTATGCCACAGAGCAATACAAATATAGACATTTCTAATAGTGTTGTTTACAAACTTACATTCACAACAGTTCCAAAGTTTAAAACTCCAATCCTTAAGTACCGCCAACAGGCCATGTTTCTATTTGGAGAAACAGGTGTTATAATGACTTAGTAAGTAACATAGATGAACTCACCTGTGCATAGTCAAAGAAGTCATGAAAACAGTTCCTGTTGGGGGTACTTGAAGGATGGACCTGAAAACCCTTGACACAGAGAATTTTTCCTTGTGGCATTTATAATCTAAAAAACTGCTAAGAATACATTAACTCAATGTGACTGATTTGGGTTGGAATGGAATAAAATCGGGTTTATTAAAAGTGGTTTAAGATTGGTGATGAAATTAGATTTAGATGGCTTTGAGTATAGAAGGAAAATGTTTTTTTCTGAATAAATGGAACTATTTGGAAGATGATATGATGATACTATAATAAATCAGCAAGAAATACCTAACTAATGGCACATGAAAAATGCTGTACTACATCCATCTTTTTTTAACCACAATAATGTGCCTTGAGCTGTTCCACCAGAGCTAGAGATGCACATAATAGTTTACAGCCACCACCAGTTTAACTTTTTACTTACTCTTGTTTCATTTAATTTTTGTGGGGCCAACGTGTTTTTCCCTGTGGAGGTCTACTGGTGGGCCTTGGCGGTTTTAAAATATTTGGTGTAACACTTACTTATTTGCCTTATTGCTGAGAGAAAGCAGTAAGGGACAAAGACAAGATGTATTAATATCTTGTCCACCAGAGCAAGAAATCAAAAACTCCTTTTAGCGGGGGTTGAAAATTACTGGTGTAGTCATTAGGTCCACATTAATGAGGTTTACATTCATAATGTTGATATCACAATTTTGCCATTGTTAAATGTTGACAAGTAGACACCGTAAGGTTAGGGTTAGGATCTAGGGAGAGGTTAAGTTTAGGCACCAGAGTTAGGGTTAGAGGTAGCAATTAGGGCTATGGATAGGGTACTGTGCTCACCAAAAAAACACTCTATAAGATGTCTACACTAGAAGTGACTTCTCAGGCTCCACCCTAACAGGATATCATACAGTAAGTCACATAAGAGTTTGGTTCTCTGTAAAAAAAACCATCTTGACTCATTATCTTGTACTGTACTTTTGTAACTATGATCAAATTATTATTCATGGATCTAAAATGTCCTTCTAATGTAAAGTGGAAGCATTTATACATAGGATGGTGATGCTAAAGCTGTGATGTTTAATGTTGCCCTAAGTTTATACAAATCCCAATGAAATAGGTCACTTTAATTAATGAGCCGATGTGCAGTCCTAAATTAAAAGTTAAATGGAGAGAATTAGAATTAACCTTTGCTGGTTGAACTGAATTAATAACTTGCAGTTATCATGACTTACCATAGAGATGGGCATACATCTGTTGCTATGGCATCCGATGAAGATAGAATGCATGAAAGAAGAGCAGGGTTAAGCTATGCGAGTTTGTCTTTGGACAGCCAGCTTTTCCAGTCTCTAGCCTATCTGAAATGATCAAAGAGGTTTTACTTAAGCAGTAAAGGTCCACACTTTAATTACATTAGCAACTAGCTGTATAAGGCTAAGGGGGAGATTCAGAGGTGGATGCATAGGGAGAAATTTACTAAGATGGGAGTTCTGTTTTACATGGGATGATGTGCTATGGGCACCATTTGGAGTCAGAATTTATATGCACTGTAAGAAGCATTGTGCTCTTTTTAGAACTGTGGTAGATGTATGAAGCAGTGATAAGGGAGGAGAAGTGATAAAGTGGCTGGTACTTTATCACCGGCCAATTAGCTCCTGACTGTCCCTTTTTAAACCCAGTATGTAACTTAACAGTCAGGAGCTGATTGGCTGGTGATAAATTACCAGCCACTTTATCACTTCTCCTCCCTTATCACTGCTTCATACATCTACTCCTGTGTTTCTCGGACACATATCACATTGCTTTTGGGACAGTGGAGCAGATATATGAAGCATCAGTATGGGGGTGAAGTAGTATCAGTACATGTTACAGTACAGTACATGTGTGCTGATACCACTTCTCCACATATATGATGGGGCAGGGTTTTCGATAAATGGCAATGTATGAATGTTCCGCAGCACAGATTATTTGGACACCTCTGGTTATCGACTTCGACAGCTGCAGGATGGTGATGCCCTAGCAGGGCAGGGATAGTGTAGGAACAGTGCTGTGGCAACCACCGGCTCCGGGTTGGGCAGGAGATCTTGTGTGTGTATAGCGAGATCTCACGCATGCCCAGTAGAGCCAAGCAGGGAGAGAACGGAGGCACTGATGTGCTATGCGCAGAAGGGGCAATGCCGCTGAGGGGAGTTTTTGATTTCTTGCTCTGGCGGACAAGATATTAATACATCTTAATCCCTTACTGCTTTCTCTCAGCAATAAGGCAAATAAGTAAGTTATACAGTGGCACAATAAGGCCACTATAGTATATCTCCCCCAGTGTTTTAGAGATTCAAAGAAGCATTTGGGCTTTAATATATGCGGGGATATTTGTGCTCTCCTTAGACATGGATTAATTGGTTTGGTTATTTGTGTTGCTCTCCTTTTATACACCAGAAAATACAGTATATTTGTTTGTGCTGCAGCAGTTGTGTTTTATTCAGAAACTGATCATATGAATAGCAGGACAGTGGCTTTCTCATTTGCTGTGTATTAACAGTTAAAACTCTGAATTTTCCTTTGGGTGTGGAATATGTTAAGGGGGTGGAATCTGAACAGGAGAGACAGTGCTGTTTAACTTTGATCTTTCATAATTTATTCAACATATTCATAAGTATACATGAACCACATTTATAAGTTGGAATTAAATTTAGTAATTTAATTGCGATTTGATGCTAAATTTGAAAAACTTATTATTCTTTCCTGCAAAGTACCATCTGCATTTCTTAGTGTATCCTTGCATGATACAGTGAAAAGGGGTTTCAGAAGAAATATCTTCCCAAGGATACTGCGACATATATCTGAATCACATCACTCACAACCTTACTACACTGGGGTATTACAAGTACATTGTACATAAGGCGTTGTTTATTTCTGGGTCATGGCATGCCATATAAACCAAGATAAGCCCAGAAATTGTTTAAGGACCTTATTCTGGTTCGTTCGATTGCATGCAATTTTCATGTAAGTGCGATGTTTTTGCAATGCGCATGCTGGGGGACTCGCCCATGGGAACGCCCAGCATTTCATAGGCGTTCCCATGAAAATGCTGGGCCAGGGGTGGGTAGCTGACATCACTCAATGTCAGCTGCCCGCCCACTTCTTTCAGAATGTCCAAAGGTTGCTTTGAGTAACCTTAGATGTGCATGTGCCATCCACATAATTCGATGGTCGGCGACCTTTGAATGATGTGGGTGTTCCCTCGCAGGCTGTGAAGGGATGTTTATGTAAAACATCCATTTGCAACCAGTGCATGCAAACACATGCTGCAAATGGGTGGCAGTCAGGCCACCATTCCCAAGGCGGATCAACCAGAATACAACCCTTCTGCATGGTGGTATGAATGCCACACTAGACAACATGCCAATGACCCAATGTTGCTCATCATTTCCCTTGAGCTCCCTGGAACCCCAGGATGTTAGCATGCACAGATAACAGAGGACATCGCTAGCGACCTACAGGCAGTGCACAACAATAGCAATATATTGCTTACACGCTGCACAATTAAAGAATTTGTCAGAATGAATGATTATTATTGGCAAATTTGTTTAAAATGTTGTCTAGTGTGTACCCAGCTTTAAGATGTTTACGGTCACTAGGTCTTCAACAACTAGGTCTATAAGCATTAGGTCGACACCAGGTATGTGGTATTTCCCTACCATCCAGTAGGGCTTGGTAGGGGGGAAAAAATAGTCATCCGAGCGTAGAGAGGAACCATGCCCTAATCATGGCGAGCGGACGCGGTGCACTTTTTTATAGTGGCCATGTTGACTGTTGACCCTGTTAACTTAAAGACCTTGTCGACTTAGCACACCTCCCAACATTACCATCTGCAGGAGGGACACAATGCTCTGATCCTGGACATTCCTCTTAATGTATGATTGCATCACCTGTGCTGAACAGATCAATTGCTAAGAAAGTTCTTCCAACACAGGTGATGGCAATCATAGGAGGAAAGTCCAGGAACAGCAACCTGGAGAGGGTCATGTTGGGAGGTATGACCTAGTGGTGTCGACCTAACGCTTGTCGACCTAGTTGCTGTCTATCCAATGATCGATACCCCTTTAAGCAGCACCTCTATTTACAACTGAGTGTTGCCACACCCCCAAAAGTTCAGAGATCCACTCTAAGGACTTTATTCTGGTTGCCCCACAAGTCCCCCAGATGCCGCCCGCACGGCTGCCCGCCCCACATGCCACGATCCCCTGCACAGCTCCGAATGGTTGATTTGCATAATCATACATTCGCAGCCTTGGGTGCGGGGGAGAATTCATTCAATGGTCAGTGACCATCAAATGATTTCTCCAGCGCTTGCAGATCGAAGTCACCTCTGTGGTGTCTCAGATCTCCAAGTGCCCTGTGCAGGAAGCGGGCGGCCATCTGCCATCCATTGATGCATTCGTGCGAATGCATGGGGGACCAATGAAATCAGAATCACCCCCAAAGTCACAGAGAACAGAAGGTTGATAGGGCAGCCCTATTATACTGACAGGTTTATTATTTTTGTATCTGATTTTGCAAGGTGTATAATATTCCAGTTTTCTGATGTATATTACTACTTACCTTGTACAGGTACAATTCCAATTTTCCGGCACCTGATGGTCCAGAACCTCTTTTGATCCAGACTCATCAGGTGATGAGGGCAGTTAGAATTCAGAAGCGTTTAGAGGGCAGCGGGAGGTAGTCATGCTGCGTGTAGGAGAAACGGCGCTGCTGGCACTGAGAGTCGTGCTGCAGTATGTGGGGGGTATAAGCAGCACTGCTGGTGGACAAAGGGAGTTGCACGTGTGGATGGTGACTGCGGGAGAAAGTCATGGAGGGTGGGACAGGTGAAGAAGGGGTGCATGGAGGAGTCGCATTGCGTCTGTCCCATGTGGTGGGACAGACGCAATGCAGGGATGCAACTAATAATCCTCCAAATCGGGAGATCTGGCAAACTGCTGGAACTCATGGTTATCGTTGTTGTTGTTGTACCTGTATTTTATTTGAATTCCCCTTCAATCTGTCAGTAACCTGCATAGCAGCCAAATAGTGTTTCATTCCTGACATTAACAAAAATATTGCACCTTTCAAACCAGATGTTTCTAGGATACTAAATATAAGGAAAAAAATTATAGTTGAAGTTCATTATTTTATTGTATATACAAAAATGTCAGCAGGTGGCAGCATGGTCTTGTGCAGTTCGCTATACTACAGGAAACCACTAGGGAAATACAAACATCTGCTAGGGAACTTCTGCTATCAGACAACCTGTCATCCTTATAACACTTATTTATATTTTATAACTTGTTTTATTGAAGTGTTGAATGCCAGTGGATGAATGGAAGAGTATGAGGCTGTATAGGGTACTAACATGCAGACTGAAGAAACCTGCTTTTGCATAGTTTAATATAGGTAAATATTGCACATCTTTATGTGTTTATGCACCAGGAACTAGGGATTTCTGGAGAACATTTCACAATATATTTTAATAATGTCTCTTTGCTTAGGTTAGACGCGCATTAAAGGGAACAGTAAATAGCAAAAAGCTGTTTCAATATCCAGTGAATACAAAACTGCATTCTGAGACACTGCAGCATGTAGGGCCTGAATCAGTGATGGGTGCAGCTTTGGGGGTGATTGTAAATCATTCAGATGGGGCTGAAATCTAATCGGGCCTGTTCCGCTGTTCTGGGGTCTGCGCATGTGCGCAGTCTTTTATGCGCATGTGCAGCTCGCCTTTGTGAACGGCTTTGGTGATTTGCATAGTCGCCGAGGTAAGGCAATGGGAACGCCCAGCGTTTTATGGGTGTCATCATGAAAACACTGTGCATTCCCATGGGTACACGGACAGGACGTTGTGAGTCGGAGGTGGGTGGCTGACATCATTTGTCATTTTATTTGCGAAGCCAGGAGAAATCATTCGATGGTCCGTGACCATTAAATGATTTCTCCTGCAGTGGAGGCACGGGAGGGGATGTGTTTTTGTAAAAACACAGCCCCCTCACAGGGTTGCGAGGGGAGGCGTGGGAGCGGCTGGTATTTGGTGGGGCGGGGTCTCTGGTGCTTGGTGTTCACAGCTTACCAAGCTGACCAGAATCATGGCCCTTGTCCACTCTAGCACCAGGTTCCAGCCCTGAGATACCCATTTTCTTGCCCCTGCACATAGTGGCACAGCTGGTAGTTGCAAGCAGTCCATTAAAAGCACACCATCATGTCTAGCATCAACACTTGTACCTGCTGTCAGAAAATGACATCTTCGGAAGCCGCTAAGCCAGGCATGTCCAAACTCTGGCCCTCCAGCTGTTGTAAAAAAACACATCCTAGCATGCCTTGCCATAGTTTTAGCATTCCCTAATAGTAAAACTGTAGCAAGGCATGATGGGACTTGTAGTTTCACAACAGCTGAGGGCCATCGTTTGGACATGGTTGGGCTAAGCATTTAAGTGTCACTTGTTTGCAACGCTTTCATGAACTGGATTTTTTTGTGCGTACTTCCTGCAACCTCCCAGACACTGCACACTAACACCCATTGGTTTGTCTCTCAGGTTCTGATACCAACTTTCCCACACACAATATCACATTTCTGTATACACCCAGGTTATTGTATGTGCCCTCAGGGTCTTTTTTTTTATTTATTTTTTTATACATGTGCAGTAGCAAATACTTGCTCAACTGTATGCACCTATAAAAGGCCCATAATGTTCTTTACAGCTTCATGTTTTTGGTCCTGTTTCTACTATCATTGCTAAGTTAATAAGGAATTTGTGATGCTACAGATATTAAATGAATGGTTGGTACTCTTTACCTAGAAGGGCGCCCATCGCGGGCATCGCATGTACATGGCATGCCATTATAATGGCATGCGATGCGACCGATGCGATGCCCGTGATTTTACATAGAAATACATGTTAAAATGTAAATCGCGTCGGTCGCATCGCAATCGCAAATCTCATGCGTTGCGACCAACGCGATTACCGCGATTTCTCATAGGGAACAATGTTAAATGTCCCAATTGACCCGATTTTACATAGGGAACAATGTTAAATGGCCTACAGAGGCCAAATAGGCACCCTGAAGTGTGAAATGGCCCCCCCAATTGTTAACGCCACCCCACGATCAACGTGAACCCGAAGCGTGGCGAGCGCAGCAAGCCCCCGAGGTTCGGCGGTACGCGTCCTATGACCTTTTCATACCCCCACTATCCACGTCGGCGTGGAGTTGAGAATAGAAAGTGTGGCGAGCACAGCGAGCCACCGAGCCCGAAGCGTGGCGAGCGCAGCAAGCCCCGCGTGGGGATGCGGATACCTTCACAGGTATCCGCGTCCCCTCGCGGGCTTCACAGGTGTCCGTGTCCCCTCGCGGGGCTCACTGCGCTTGCCACGCTTCGGGCTCGGTGGCTCGCTGCGCTCGCCACACTTTCTGTTCTCAACTCCACGCCGACGTGGATAGTGGGGGTATGAAAAGGTCGTAGGACGCGTACCGCCGCCCCTCGCGGGCTCGCTGCGCTCGCCACGCTTCGGGTTTACGTTGATCGTGGGGTGGCGTTAACAATTGGGGGGGCCATTTCACACTTCAGGGTGCCTATTTGGCCTCTGTGGGCCATTTAACATTGTTCCCTATGTAAAATCGGGTCAATTGGGACATTTAACATTGTTCCCTATGGGAAATCGCGGTAATCGCGTCGGTCGCATCGCATGCGATTTTTTGGTCGCATGCGATGCGACCAACGCAATTTTTTACCTTGCGATGCCCAAGATCAAAATCGTGGGCGCCCTTCGTTCTAGGTAAAGAGTACCGAATGGTTTAGCCCATGTCTGCTGAGAAAGCTAAAAGGCATTTCATTGTAAATGTAACTTTATGAAAATTTCACATCCATAATCCACTGAGAAATTATCCATTGTAATGATCTACTGTTACTAACCAGGTGAACAAATATTACCTGGGGCGAAATGTAATAGGGTGCTTTTTTTTTTTTTGCGATTTTTCCCGCAAAATATGCCGCATTTTTTAAAGGTGCGATTTTTAGTTAGACTAAAAATCGCATCCAGATGTTTTCCCATTAAAAAGGATAGAAGTCGCATATTTAATGGGTTGCGATTTTTAGTAAAGCTTACTAAAAATCGCAAAAAAAATAGACCAGGTTCTGCCTGGCGCTTTTATCAGAAACATGCACAGATCATTGAGATCTGTGCATGGTTCTGTTGTAAAAAAATAGTTAAAACAAAAAAAAAGAAAAAAAACGGCGTGCGGTCCCCCCCCTAAACATAACCAGCCCCGGGCTCAAAAAGCCGGTGCTGGTATCATAAAATCAAAGGAACAATCAAGTTGGGGTTCCCTGGATTTTATAAAACCAGCACCAGGCTCAAGGTCCGGCGCTGGTTCCCAAAATACGGGGGACAAAATGACTAGGGGTCCCCCGTATTTTAAGAACCAGCACCGGACACAACCAGCCAGCAGGGTAATGCCACAGCCGGGGGGAGACTTTTTATACAAGTCCCCCCGGCCAAAGCATTAACCCCCTGGCTGGTCAGTATGGGCAGGGGTCCTGGGAAAGTGGGGACCCCCCCAATGAAGGGGTCCCCCCCCTCCAGGACTTACCAGCCCATGCTGATAGTCCGGGGCTGTCCCCGATGCCCCTGGGCGGTGGGCATCGGGCTGATGACTTGTGTAAAAAAAAGGATAAAAACTATTGTTCTTTACTGGCGAACTATGAGTCCCAGCAAGCTTACCCCGCATGCTGGGACTTGGGGAACCACAAGTCCCAGCATGCGGGGCATTAAAGGGCCCGCTGGCACTTGTAGTTCTGCAGTGAAAAAAATAGTGCACAAAATCACACTGACACCCTGTAAAATAAAACTTTAATACACACAAAACACACACACACTGATACTTACCTACCTTGAGCCCGTAGGTCGGTCCCTGGATCCTGGGTCCGGGCTCCAGGGCAGAAGAGTCCGGTTCCGGGGCCTTGGTCCTGGTTCCGGGGCTGGTCCTGGGGTTCCGGGGCTCCTGGCGTGAAGAATCCGGGGTCCGGGATCCGTGGTAGTCCAGAGGGGTACCTAAGGAGGCAAATCCTACTCACCTGCTCCCCGGCGGCGACCTCCGGTGACAGCGCTGCTCCCGACTGGTACCCGGCTTGAAGGACTTTGCCCGGCGCTGAGATGTTTTCTCTTCGCCGTCTCTGAACAGAATGATTTCTCGGCCAATCAGGAGCCGAGAAACTCGGCTCCTGATTGGCCAGAAATCATTCTGAATACAGACGCCGACGGAGTAACATCTCAGCGCATCCAGAGCAGAGATGTTACTCCGTCGGCGTCTATATTCAGAATGATTTCTGGCCAATCAGGAGCCGAGTTTCTCGGCTCCTGATTGGCCGAGAAATCATTCTGTTCAGAGACGGCGAAGAGGAAACATCTCAGCGCCGGGCAAAGTCCTTCAAGCCGGGTACCAGTCGGGAGCAGCGCTGTCACCGGAGGTCGCCGCCGGGGAGCAGGTGAGTAGGATTTGCCTCCTTAGGTACCCCTCTGGACTACCACGGATCCCGGACCCCGGATTCTTCACGCCAGGAGCCCCGGAACCCCAGGACCAGCCCCGGAACCAGGACCAAGGCCCCGGAACCGGACTCTTCTGCCCTGGAGCCCCGGAGCCCGGACCCAGGATCCAAGGACCGACCTATGGGCTCAAGGTAGGTAAGTATCAGTGTGTGTGTGTTTTGTGTGTATTAAAGTTTTATTTTACAGGGTGTCAGTGTGATTTTGTGCACTATTTTTTTCACTGCAGAACTACAAGTGCCAGCGGGCCCTTTAATGCCCCGCATGCTGGGACTTGTGGTTCCCCAAGTCCCAGCATGCGGGGTAGGCTTGCTGGGACTCATAGTTCGCCAGTAAAGAACAATAGTTTTTATCCTTTTTTTTACACAAGTCATCAGCCCGATGCCCACCGCTCAGGGGCATCGGGGACAGCCCCGGACTATCAGCATGGGCTGGTAAGTCCTGGAGTGGGGGGACCCCTTCATTGGGGGGGTCCCCACTTCCCCAGGACCCCTGCCCATGCTGACCAGCCAGGGGGTTAATGCTTTGGCCGGGGGGACTTGTATAAAAAGTCTCCCCCCGGCTGTGGCATTACCCTGCTGGCTGGTTGTGTCCGGTGCTGGTTCTTAAAATACGGGGGACCCCTAGTCATTTTGTCCCCCGTATTTTGGGAACCAGCGCCGGACCTTGAGCCTGGTGCTGGTTTTATAAAATCCAGGGAACCCCAACTTGATTGTTCCTTTGATTTTATTATACCAGCACCGGCTTTTTGAGCCCGGGGCTGGTTATGCTTAGGGGGGGTGGACCGCACGCCGTTTTTTTTCTTTTTCTTTTTTTTACAACCAAAATCGCATATATGAAAATGCGCACATTTTCAGGACTGAAAATGCGCACATTTTCAGGACTAAAAATCGACCTAAATCGCGGCAAATCGCATTTTTTGCCGCTAATTCGCATCTCATTACATATGCGAATTAGCGTCTAAAAATGCGATTTTTAAAGGTGCGATTTCTGGCGAGTTTGGAACTCGTCCAAAAATCGCAGCCTATTACATTTCGCCCCTGGTTTCCAAGCTGTGTAGTATAGGGTAAGATTGTTACCTTGCTATTTAGACCATGCCACGTATGCTAACACCAAGGGGCCGATTCAGACCAGATTGCACAGCTGTGCTTAAAGCACCGGGGATTATCAAATGATCTCTTATGCGTAAATTACACAGTAGGCATGCATGAGCCATTCATGCGAGGGTAACCTTTGATGGATAGCCATCGCAGGCTGCCCACAGGCTGATTAACATCCTGCGGGTAAATGTGGGCTCAGCCTTTTCCGGGAGTGTCCCAGGTGTTTAAGGGAGGGCAGCTGATGTCATGTTTTCCCCTCATGTGTACAGCTGCAATCACGTTCAGGGAGGGGGGGAATGCAGTATCAGTACCCAGGCCCTCTCCTCGCTTAATCCATCCCTGCACACATTGATATGTGTCTGACCTAAAATATACACATAAGTACACTCTTTCTGTTTCTATCCGCTTGCTCACAGTCTGTACCACCAGTAACTGCATGATATCCAATTTCAGCCTGATTTACAGTCCCATACAATGAATGCTTAGCAGGTGAATAAAATACTGGTGCATAAATTACAGTAGCTGATGTACAGTATGTGTAATAAAATATTTGCAGAACCATTTGGGTACTTATATGTTAGTTGGGCGCCCGATAAGCTATTTGCTTAGTTTTCATTTGTTAATTTGAGGAAACATTACTGCTCACTGGCCATGGATGATGCATGTTATCTTTCTGAGCTTCAGTCTTGATCATGAAAACAATAGTGTATAAACTACAGTAATTCCTTATCAAGCATCCCCATCACCGGCACTGCAATATCATGGATGGTTTGGGCTGTAGTACTCAGGTTGATGCTAAGCAGCAGGTGGGGGCTGACCGGAATTAATTTTGATGGCTCACTCTTCTACAGTACACTATACTTTCCCCATCACTAAAAATTGGGTCACTGAATATATTTCCACAAACATCAGCTACTCAGCGCATCACAGTGTAATATAAGCCACCGTCTCAGAAACATCTCCATTTATTCAAGCTATTATAGTTCATAGCACAACCAGGGCCGTCTTAACATTGGTGAGGGCCCCATGGCAAACTAATTCACTGCCCCCCCCCGTAAATTTGTTTCCCGGGAGCCAGCCCTCTCCCCCCCCCCCTCCCCCCTCTGGAATTTTTTTGCCGGGAGTCCCCCGCCGCCCCCCGTGCTGGTACTGCTGCAACCTACCTTTTCTTCCTGCAGTAGTCCAGCACAGCGTCAGTCCCCGGCCATGTGCGCTGCGGTAGGGCTGCTCATCACTAGGGTGAGTGAGCGGCTGAGTCCCCCCCGCAGGCCATCACCGTCCAGGATAAAAGTAAGTATAGAAGACTAGAAATGATTTGATGGCCGGCGACCATCGAATGATTTTTTCCTTTGCGGCCCCATGTGAGCGGATGTGGAAGTGTACACATCTGATAATATGATAGCGCAGGGATTCACTTGGCGGGAGGGGGGAGCATTTGGCGGTGCCATTTACCTGCTCGCTAGGCAGATAGATGATGAATATCAAAGTTATCAATTTAAATACAGTTGATCATTTCTGATGGTGGAGAGATGTCTCTAAGATCGGTGCTCTCCTATACCCAGGTGTTGCTGCCAGGCAACAGTCATAGTGCAACATATTTCAATGGTCAAGAAATTTTCACGGCAGTTGATTTTTTTGATGACCCATTTCCAAGACTATCATGGTCGATTCAATGCAACTTTTACTGTGTGTTTTATACTGTATTACCATGTTAATAAAAATGTATTTATTACATAGTTAGCTAAATGCTTACAATTTATATATCTGCAACATTTGCTTCTGATCTATAACATTTTTATTGCAATGCCTATGAGACCCTTATTCACATTGTAACTAAGTTAGTGGGCGGTCTTGAAGGCCTCACAAATGGTTACTTCCACCATTCTAAGGAGCCTCTAAAAACAAGTTTATATCTATAGAAGTAGGGAACACTGCAAATTGTTTAGCAAGAAGAGATTTGCAATTGTTGACCTTGGCAGTTGAGGGGAGTTCTGTTCATTCAGATTGCCTGTGTAGTGGGACTGGCAATGGGTGAGAACTAAAGAATATTCATGAAATAATGTTTTTCTATTTTACGGCAATCTGCATTGGAAAGAGATAAAGTACTAACCAATCAGCTTCAACCTGACATGTTGCAGGCTGAGTTTGAATTAAACGTATTCACCAATGCAGCTTCTGCCATCTAGTGGCTCAGTACACAAGCTTTTACACTGAACCAAGCGAGCTTTAAAGATTGTTTGAATAGAATAAAAAACATTTGAACAATAAGAAATAATTTTGGGTCTGCATGAACTCTATTGGCACATATACAGAAATGTTCCATACTACAGCATGGGGGTCATTCTGGTTGAATTGCTCAAATGCGAATTTGCACCCTTGCGAGTCAACCAGAATCTGCCCAAAGAATGGTGCTATGCCCACCCCCCTTGCAGCGTGTGTTAGCACTGCGAATGGTTGTTTAACATAACACCCTCATTGTTCTGATGGTCGATGACCATCGAATGATGTGGAACGTACACACATATCTAAGTGACTTAGATTTGCGTGCACCATCGGGAAGAAGTAGGTGGGCAGCTGACATCTGTTGATGTCAGCTGCCCGCCCAGGCACCGACGTCATGGCCCGATCACCATGGCATCAGCGTTTACATGAGAACGCCCAGCATTTCTGGGTGTTCCCATGGGCGCTACTACCCGCAGCCTTAGGTGCGTGCATCCTGCCAATGCACCTGGCGTATGCACATGCAGAAAGGTGGCTGCTCATGTGCATACGCTAAACATCAGTCCCCGTACGAACGAACGCTGGCTGCGAACGGACCAGAATAAGGTCCTATGTGTAAGTGCTACACCCAGCAATGAACACTATGGGACGCTAAACACAAACCAATTACCGCATGAATCACACACATACAAGGCTGTGGATTTGACATGATCTCCCTGCAGCACATAATACTTTGTCTTAGTTCATAGTTTGCACGTAGTAGCTTTTTTTCCTCTTAGCTCTCAATTAGCCAATATGCCTTTAGACATTGAATGCACGCTGCTGTTGAATAAGCCTGCCAGTATAAATTACTGACTTTATTTTTAATAGTAAGTGACACATGCTGTCACAATAAAATAAATATAACTCATGAAGCAACACTTCAGGCTCCATACTCATCACTCAAAGTAGTTACGCACTGTAGTGCCTGATAGAAAAAGGCTGGATTTTTTGTATACCAATAGCAAAAAGTAAAGAAATTGAATCTAGCTACTGAAATGGTTGGTGGCTATTCCTTATAGAAATATATATGTTTTAAACTTTTTTTGAAGTTAATTAATTAATTATTTTGGTTGAGTGATTCAATATATCAGCAAAGTGGATCCGATACGATTTGCCGGCGGTCGGGATCCCGGCGGTCGGAATCCCGACACTGGAATCCCGACCGCCGAAATCCCGACAAGGGGGGGACATGGATCGCCCCCCCTTGCGGGCTCGCTGCGCTCGCCACGCAGCGGGCCCGGTGCCTCGCTACGCTCGGCACGCTATTTTATTCTCCCTCTATGGGTGTCGTGGACACCCACAGAGGGAGAAAGTTTCGGGGTTTCGGCGGTCGGGATTCCAGTGTCGGGATTCCGACGGTCGGGATCCCGACCGCCGGCAAATTAACTGCATCCCCAGCAAAGTACCTGGCCCATAATTTGTGTCTGTATTCAAACATTCAAAATGCACCTAATGGTAATGGTATCGGACCATAGGCAAAAGTATGAATATATGCATGTATATGTTTTGTATAATATGTGTGTTCATATATATATAACTCCAATGAAAAAACGGCACTCAGAGACTTAAGTAGTGAAAACAAAGTGTCAAACTTACATATAATGAAGAAGCCATAACAGTTCTGAATCCTTCACATTGTGGGCAGGGCCGGTGCAAGACGCCGGAGCGTTCCAGGTGGGGGGGGTGCCATGGGGAGTGTTGCGGCGTGGCGGCTTGGGGGTTGGGTGTGCCGCCTGGAGTAGCTCAAGGGGGGGGGGGCGGGAGTGATGCAGCGGGGCTTGGGGGGGTTGTCTGGGAGTCTTGCGGGTCGTGTGTGTGGGGGGAATGGGCGTGTGTGTTTTGG
Organism: Crinia signifera; assembly: GCF_055691185.1. Taxonomy (NCBI): domain Eukaryota; kingdom Metazoa; phylum Chordata; class Amphibia; order Anura; family Myobatrachidae; genus Crinia; species Crinia signifera. The sequence goes on along the minus strand of NC_139217.1, from coordinate 304,413,256 downwards.
CCGGGACTGGTGCGGTGCGGCTCAATAATGCCCCCAGTAGTGGCGTGCACATAATGCCCCCAGTAGTGGCATGCACATAATGCCCCCAGTAGTGGCATGCACATAATTCCCCAGTAGTGACACACACACAACGCCCATAGTAGCAACCACTGGCGGCTGCTGCTGTGCATTGCCTTGGCAGGGAGGGGAGTGGCTGCTATGGCTTCCACTTTGGCTAAGGGTAATGAAAGGCTGCCGGACCGGCTGAGAAAGCGGTCTGCATTGGTGGGGGAGCGGAGCTGCGGCTGGGAGGGAAGGGAGAGCAAAGGCAAGAGCTCTGCCTTGGTGGGGGGGAGAGGAGATTTGGAGGGATGGGAGAGCAGAGTCAGATGCTTTGCCTTAGTGGGGGTCAGGATAGGCCGGTACGGCTACCGCTCCGGCTGGGTGGGGGAGAGGTGCGGGACTGGAGGAATCCCAGCAGGTATCGGCTATGGTTTTTCAGCTGGATTGAATATAGGCCATTTTGACCTAACTACTTTATAAAAAAAAAAAAAAAAGCTTGATGATTATTAGTAGAATTATATGGATGCATAGAAAAACATTTTTGGGGAGAGTCTAACTTGTTCATATACATAAGCTTGAATTGTATTGCAGGTTATACTGATGTAACGTGTGCAAATTAGTAACAGCTATATCATGTAGCATTATCTATCCTCCACCATATTATACATACAGTACAGATGGACTGAAGTACAGTATATATGAGTAAAATATTCAACTTGAACGCAAACAGGTTTAATTCCTGTAACTCGTGACTTACAGGAGATCTGTTTTTCATTTACATTTTTATGAATTCCTGTTATTCTTGAAGATTACGTGGTGTATAAAACACCTTCATACACTTTTATACATCCAGTATAAGCAGTGTCTATATCTAAATATCGCATTTTTATAGTCATATCATTATATTCAATTTCTTTTCTAAACAAAAATAATAAAAGAGACTTAATGGAATAATGTGTAAAGGCTAACTATACTGCGAATCATTAAAAACCTTCAAAACTCTAAGACGTCTTAAGGCCCTAAATCTCTTTTATGGTTTTAAGGCCCCACATAATAATCCTACAGTTGGATGCCTTAGAAGTTGGGAGTTTGGGATTATTTACAGCATATTTAGCTAATAAATGTATTATATGATATATACACAATGGGGCAGATGTATTAACCAGCATTAAGAGCATTTAACTTGGGGAGGGGATTACGGTTTTTCTGTCCTCTGCAATCCCCCCAGTATTTAGTGGCCGGGGCAATGTATTAACAGCCACCTAGGCTTTAAATCGCCTCGGACGCAATGCCAGCTCAGGGCTAGCGTTGCCCTATCCCCACTGCGGGGACAACGCTAGCCCTGCTGCTGGCTCTGGGCTGCGCTAGAGATCTTGTGGTAATAGTGAGATCTCGCGCATGCCCATTACAGCCGTCCGGGGAAGAAAGTACGTTCATGCATGTGCAGGGATGCAGGGGGCGCCGATAAGGAGAGCCATTACCGCTGGGCATAACGGCTCTCCTTATCGATGCTGGGGGGGGGGGGGGGGGGGTTAATACATTCGGCCGCTACGGGTGCCAGCTTCTCCACCTTATGCAGGAGAAGCGGGACTCATTATTTTTAAAACATTAGGAACAGATTAATACATTTGTCCCAATATACCAGAAAATAAAAATGCCTGGGCCAGGGTCTGCTGGAGGGAGTTGGGCAGTGGGGAGAGAGATGACAGGCTGCTGCCACAGCACAGCCTCTCTCCCCAGCTCAGCACATGCTGCTCAGTGCCGTGTACTGAGCTAGAAAGAGAGACAGCTGCAGTGGTCGACCCAATGCATGTCAACCTTCTCCTTGTCGACCTAGTGACCGAATCCCCCACACCGGGCCGCACCCCCTGCTAAAAAATTTTGTACTGGGGTGTTGCCATGCCCCCTCCCATTGGCCATGCCCCCTTTTTATCAGGGCCCTGGCAGCACTATAGGCATCTCTGGCTGCACCCACTGTGTGGAATGCCCTCTCATGCACAGAAAGACTCTATTCTAGTCTCTAAATGTTCAATGAAAACTCACCTCTTCAGGCAAGCTTCTCATATTCCAGAACCGCACCCATATCTTTAGAAAGCTCTTCTACCCAATTAATCCCCCTCTGGTTCTGGTTGATAGGTGTCTATGTCGACAGTCAATAGGTCGACCACTATTGGTTGACAGGCAATACATCGACACATGGAAAAGTAGTTGGGGGCTGTAATCACCCCCACCGGTAATGGGTTCCGGAATCTTGCTGCTCTAATGGTGAACAATCCTCTTCTTAATTCAGTACAGAATTTATTTTCCCCCAGCCTCAGTACATGCCCGCGTGTCATAAGTATAGGCCTGTTAGTGAACAAATCCTCTCCTATTTGAACATACTAATAATATCTCCTCTCAACCTCAATTTCTCCAGTGAAAACATATTCAGCCTGGTTAACCTATCTTTATATTCTAGTGATTGAAGACCTTTTACTAGCTTAGTCGCCCTTCTCTGTACCTTTTCCAATTCATTTATGTCCTTTTTAAGGCGCGGTGCCCAGAACTGAATACAGTATTCCAAGTGTGGTCACACCAGTGCCTTATAAAAAGGCACTATCCTAGGCCCCGGCGCCCACCGTTGCACTGTTACGGGGGGGGGGGGTGGAGGATGCGATCGCTCTGGGGGGGGAGCGGTGCAGCGGCAGCCGCCGAGTTTGCTGGGGGTAGGAGGGAACCCGCTCACCTGCCAGGTGCCTGCCACGTCAATCCACAGCGGCGTTGGCCAGGGGTCGGGTAGTGATGCGGCGGCAGCCGCTGAGTTTGCTGGGGGTGGGGGGAAGCCGCTCACCTGCCGGGTGCCGCGTCTCTCAACAGCAGCGTTGGGCGGGTGGGTTGAACTTGTCGGAAGTGAAGTGACAGGGGGAGGGTGTGATGCATCGGCAGCCGATGAGGTTGCTGGGGGTGGCGGGGAAGCCGCTTAGACGCTCACCTACATCCAGGGGGGTTCCCAGCTCCGGACTACCGTCCTCCAGTGGCCAGCGCCCTAGGCAAATGCCTAGAGCTGCCTAGTGGTGGCGCCAGCCCTGGCACTATCACATTAACATCCCTTGAATCCATTCCCCTTTTAATGCATGCCAGTGTCATGTTTGCTTTTGCTGCTGTACTTGAACAGTGTGCACTATTACCCAAATGTTCATCAACAATTTTCCTCACTATGGGCCTTATTCTAGTTCACTCTTTCTGACAAAATCCTTCTTAGATGGACAAAACCATGTGCACTGCAGGTGGGGCAGATGTAACTTGTGCAGAGAGAATTCGATTTGGGTGAGTTATTTTGTTTCTGTGCAGGGTAAATACTGGCTGCTTTATTTTTACACTGCAATATAGATCTCACTTTGAAGTAAAACCCCACCCACATCTAATTCTCTCTGCACAAGTTACATCTGCCCCACCGGCAGTGAATATGGTTTTGTCCATCTAAGAAGGATTTTGTCAGAAAGAGTGAACTAGAATAAGACCCTATGTCTCTTCCTATATCATTAATGAATAAATTAAACAAGATGGGTCACAATATTGAACCTTATAGGACTCCACTTTGGACCTTACCCCAGCTGGAATGTATGCCATTTACCACCACTCTCTGTCCCCGATTGTGCAACCAGTTTTTAATCCAATTACAAATTTTATCTCCTAACCCTAAATTACCTAGTCTTATTAATCACCTTCTATGAGGCACCGTGTCAAAAGCTTTAGCGAAATCAAGAAGTATTACATCAACTAATTTAATTCACTTCTATGAGGAAGTCCACCCCCTCATAGAAGTGAATTAAATTAGTCTGACATGATCTATTTTTGACAAACCCATGGTTTTGCTACCTTTCTTCCATATTGGTACTACATTAGCTATGCACCAGTCCCATGGTACCATCCTGAGTTTATTGATTCAGCTCCCCAGCTCCTCACCCCTTTCCTACTCCATTTGGGCGTATCTAGTAGGGTTTGGTAGCTCAAAGCTTGCCTGCTGCTTCCTCTATCGACTATTTCCCCTAGACCCCCTAACTGTTACCCAGCTACCGATCCTCTTTTCCTAGCTTGTCCCAACCTCCAATCTGGGCCCCCTGTTCCTCTAATGTTGCGATGGTAAGCTGCAAACTCTGCTCAAGGTAAGATTTCTCCCTCAGCGTTGCAAATGTGTTGCTCTAGATCCTTGGCTTCTAGAGCAATCACCTGCTTGCATCTGGTACAGACATACTCACCTTTGAACACAATGTCCATCGGTGAATACATCTGACAAGATGCACACTGGTTGAGATTCTCAACTTTATTCCCTCTCATTTTATATAGTTGGAGAAACTGCTACTAAATCCCACCACTCAGTATTAAATACCAGTACAATAGTATAACAGAACAGTAATTAACAGTAATCAAACTAAAACTGTCCTGCAGTTTTTCTGACCCTCCTCACCGTGTCCGGCCATGCTCTCTGGTGCAAGATTGCATGTCCGTCTTTATGTGAAGATTGATATTGTGCACTGTGTTCACCCTTTAACAGGTCAGGTACCTGGGCCCAGCGGTGTAGCTAGGTGTCATGGTGCCCGGAGCAAGGGCATGTTTTGCGCCCCCCCCTCTTAATAAATTGGATCGAAAAAACTTAAAAAATTCTAAATGGATGAAAGGGTCCATTCTGTTTTTATTATCCAGAAATAATACAACAGTGATGTGCAGTGACAAGAAATACAATAACAACAGTGAGGTGCAGTAGTATAAATGGGCTCAAAACAATGTGTGAACAGTAAATCAGAAGGAACCAAAAGGAACCAGATCAAAGCAAAATCTCTAAATCTTTCCAAGATACAGTAATATAATAACTTCTGAAAATTGTTAACAATACACTCTAAAGGGGTCTACACACATAGGGCCTTATTCTGGTCTGTGCGTACTTTCCCAAATTCTTACGGATGGCGTTTTTTAGCCGTCTGCGCATGCGTACAGAAATGTGCACCGCAATCACTCGTGAAATATGGGCGTATTATGGGCGTCATTCGGAAATACACAGGGGCGTAGTTTCAAAGTGGGCTAAACTGGGCGTAAACATGGGCGTGCACGAGGGAGTGCACTCATTCTGGTAGGCGTGCATTCGGACAGCACACCGAATGCACGTGAACAAAAAGACTAGAAATATGCGGTGATCATAAGCAAGTATTGCTTTGCGGACACCACTCGTTCATGCGCTAGGCAATCGGAACGTCTAATCACTACGGGCGCACCTCAACCAATGTCAGCTGAACACAATAAAATCCACTCCTTTACTCATTACTCATTAATTACACGCTTGTCAGTGCTTCAATTGGAACCATTGCAGCTTAAATGGACCATTACTAAACACACACATATATGCTGCAGTTTTCACACACATTTACACTGCAACCAATGGACAGAACTTACTATCAATAATAGAAATACTGTAGACATGTCACTTCTACATGTATCAATTAAACCACACATTTGGGGATAAAAATATACATTTATTACAAGAACTTCAAAAAGAAAATGGAAATCGTAACAAATTAAAAGGTACCATGCCAGGAATGTTCAAAAATAATATATAATAAATAAATTAATTTGTGACATACATAGCCACAGCAGAATCATTAGGAAAACATCAGGTGGCTTCACAACAAAAGTATAGCACCAACACTTCAAGTACAGCAGACAGTAATTGTAGCCGAAAGAGGCCAACAGGGGAACCAAACAAGACATTCGAAACGAGGGCAAATGTGGGTACCCTCTGCACGGGATTGGACACAGGAAGCTGACACACACAGCTCAATGAAAGATTTGGGAAGACATAAGGGTGGAGATTAATGCGGACACAAGTTCATTTGCGGGCACGTTTGGCCCTGGTATGCTCCTTGCCACGTGAAGCAGCTCTTCGGCCACAGCCACGTTCGGATGGTGGCCCAGGTGGAGCAGATGCTGGTGAAGGGGGGGGGGGGGATGGTGTTCCCCCTCTGCCAGCAGGGAGTGCTGCTGGTGGGAATGCACCAGAAACGGATGACAATAGGGCCCTATTGCTGGAAACTAGCTCCACCATAAGCTCATTCTGGTGGAGGAGGAGGTCATTTTGGCGCAGGGCTTGATCTGCCAGCACCTGCAGGCTTGCAGCCATGGCCTGCTGGGCCTCAGCCATAGCCTGCAGGCTCCCAGCTATTGTCTGCTGGGTGCTGACCAAACCCTGCATGACCTCCTCGGTCCTACATATCCGCTCTGATGCTAAGTCTCCCTGCTGGTGAATCTGGCCAAGCACCTGCACCCACCTGTCGTATTCGGGATCGGCCGGTGGCTGCTGCACATGCCTGGCACTGGTGACAGGTGGCACAGACTCCGCCACCTCCTCAAGAGATTCTTGACCAAGCGGTGGGGATGCTGGTGAAAGAGCAATTTACAATTACAACACATTCCAAGCAAATTAGTACCAACTACTTATGCCATGCCAAATAATTACCTTCAACAAAAGCAGCAAAGACTTCCGCTGGGGCCTCGCTATCCATGGTGCTCACCCCCCGGACTTCCTCTACTGCAATGCAGCACTCTGCCATCTCCTCCAGGCAGAGTGTGTGGCTGTGTTCCCACCGCTTGGTCAATTTCTTCTTGAGGTTGGTTTTGAAGTCGTGCCACCTGCAATCAAAGTTTACATATTACTACATGTCACTCCTCATGTTTGCTGTAGCATCCATTGCAATCTGCATCTGATTACAACATGTGCTTCATTACACCAAACTTACATTATATTAAAATCGAAAACCAACCCTTAGAAGATACACTCACACTCACCCTACAATAACTATCGACTAAATGACATGGCAATCATGTTCGTGGCTCCAGGCAACGTGACCGCCCATTTACCAACTCCATCTAACATGTAATGTAAACATTACTGGTCTTGTACTGCTCAAATGTAACACACATGAACTTGCCTCTTCTTAACGTGCTCCGCCTCACGAACTTGTGGAGCTATCGCATTAATCTCCGCAGTTATGTCCTCCCAAATCTTCCATCTCCTTGTGTGTGTCAACCTGTCCTGTGGACACTCGATCCAATCCCGTGCGCGGGGTACCAGGATGGCAAGCTCCTGCGCTTCGAATGCCATGTTTCTGCTGCTTGGTTCCTCTGTTGGCCTCTTTCGGCCACGGCCACGGCCACCTGTCCCTGTACTTGAAGTGCTGGCCAGGCTACTCTGTTGGGAAGCCACCTGTTGTGTTCCCAATGATTCTGCTGAGGCTGAAGATGGGCCAGCTGCCGATTGGCCTGATGTGGATGGCCCAGCTGGCTGCTCTTCTCCCACTGGCTGGTCTGTGTTGAGGGGGACATAGGAGGTGCTGGAGTCCATGCGGGCAAACAGTTCCTGGCACTCCTGCTCTTCCTCAGATAGAGATCTAGCCATGTTTGCAACAACTTTTGCCTTTCTAGCACACCTTCAAATAGTATTTCTGTAATTGGCGTACATCAGCGACACCTTGCGTTCCATGCGGCAGCGTCACGTACGGCAGCGTACGCCGTGCTGTTTGTGCGGCGCATAGGCCACGCCCATAGTAGCGGCAATTCGATTGTGCAAAACCTGGCGCACCTTCAAAGTGTAATTTAGGTGAACTGTTGTAAGATTTGCTATAATGGACACCTCCAACGGTATGAAATCATAAATGCTATCTGTGAATGTTCATTAGTACTGTGCTATTGTTGAGATTGTCCTAAAAATGTAAGTAACCCAATCCATTTGGAAATCCAGGCCACAAGTCATGCAATAGTCATCACTGATGTCATGCACAACACATGTACTAGGCCTATAAATAGTGGTTTGCTGCTAGATTCATTTGTCTCCAGATCTGTATTGTGCCAGGGTCTAAGGTAAGCTCTCCCATGGTCATTGTAGAGATGATATACATTAACAATGTAAGGGTTTTAATGTATGCACCATTGGTTCACTGAGTACAGATTGTTGGGACAGCAAAGGCTTGTTAGCATTATTGAAACATGTTACCTGGCCACCATTTTACTCACAGGTGTTAAACCTGTGTGTTACCATATATTGGTGAACTACATGTCCCAGCAATACTTGAAATGTGTCATACTTCAATGTGAAATACTGTTACAATATACAATGGAGGTTTTGCTGGTTACAACATTCCCTTTCACACCATCAGAAGGCACACACTTTGCTGTGCCATGCATTTGCTTCCTACATATTCTTTCCATTTGACATACATGTGTCAGACTACATGATTTATTGATCAGTTGATCACACCTATAATACTTCATTAGTGTTTAGTTGTTACATGTTTTCAAGATATTTGTGTTTAAGAAGGTGTGTGGTGAGGTAATATTATTGTTACATCATTATAGATTATTATGGATATTCGGGACTTCACTGGGCACCCGTCTATTGTACGTATTGATTCATCTAATGAGACTAATTTTTTGCCATGACCATTCTTTGCATAGGTGCTTCATTATTTATGATCATTTCATTGTAGGTTGCTGAAGCAATGATGGATTTCATGGCTAATAGCCTAAGGGAACTTGCGGCTCACCCCACTCGTCGCCCAAGGAGGCCAGGACGTGCAAGAATCTTTCGCACACGGGTGACACTCTTTGGGATGCCCGATGATGAGGTACTTACTAGGTACCGGTTACCCCCACATGTAATTCTAGATATACTCTCTTTAATTGAGAGTGATCTAGAACCTCTTCATGGGCTCACGACAGCAATTCCACCTCACACTCAGCTTCTGGCGGTCTTGCATTTCTGCGCCTCAGGATCATTCCAACAAGTAGTGGCAGTACTTGCTGGAATATCTCAGCCGGCTTTCAGCAGAATCCTGAGGCGTGTCACGTCAGCCATGTATAGGCACAAGGGGCACTTCATGGCCATGTCTTTTGCCCAAGAGACCCTTCACCGAAGCCAGCAGGCATTCCATCAAATTGCTGGCTTCCCTAATGTGATAGGGGCTGTGGATGGCACCCATGTACCATTTGTGCCTCAATCACGAAGTGAGAAGATCTATAGGAACCGAAAATTGTTCCACTCACTCAACGTGATGGTGGTATGTGGCCCATCCATGGAAATTCTCTCCTTCAACTCGAAGTTTCCCCGGAAGTGCCCATGACTCTCATGTTATCCGACAAACCGGGATTTGGCAGAGACTACAGGAGCTTGAAGGCCGTGATGCGTGGGTTCTGGGTGACTCCGGTTACCCATGTACGCCCTGGCTACTTACGCCGTACAGGTCCCCAGCACCAGGCCCACAGGAGGCATTCAATAGGGCGCATGTTGCCACCAGGCAAGTGGTGGAGCGCTCAATTGGCCTGTTAAAGGGTCGATTTAGAGTGCTCCACCGCACTGGTGGTGACTTACAGTATGCGCCTGAAATGGTGTTGAGGATTGTGGGCTTGTGTGTATGCTTTCATAACATAGCTGTGCGGCGTGAGATACCCTTTGATGAGTGGGAGGTTCCATCTGAGCCGCAAGATCCGCCCCTGCACCCATCCCGCTCCCCGGAAAGCCAACGTGGATACCAACTGCGGGCCTCTGTGGCCCAGAGATTCTTCAGGTACATTTTTGAATGTTGCACAGACCAACCCAATTTAAGATCAATTACCCCCATTAAGGTTGAAAATTATGTTAATTTTGTGTCCTCCTAATTAAACATTAGCCAGCATGGCCTCTTAATGCCAATAGCAATAGCACTACGCATTATGTTTGAGGTGTATTGGTTTAAGACCAATATTGCAGGGCACACTTATACCTTGTACATAGATTTGAAAATTTATTTTATGTTTCCATTATTTTAGCTGACCTTATCATCCATGTCTGGTGAGTACATTGAATTTCATACTTTTTCACCATGTATGTGTGGGATGTGGGGGTGATTATTTTATTTGTAGATGTAATATTTATTATCATATATATATATATATATATATATATATATATATATATATTGATGGGTGTTTCTTTGTAAATATATTTGAATTAGGAGCTAGGCAGGCAGGCAGGCCAATATAATGGTGTAGTCAGGAGAAGTGCTAGTATGTGTATGTGTTTTTTCTCATAAATGTACGCATACACATACATGCATACAGTAAGTAATGTGAAGTCCAGCTATGCGATGCCAAGCTATAGCACGCGTTGCTTGGCGGTGCAATGTTTTCGCCGATTGTTGGGCGCATACACAATGTCCATGTCAATATGGATAATAAAGTTAATACCAAATAGTAAAGTTAACAACCAATGACAGGACAGGAAGTATTTTCATGTGCCATTGCTAAAATGGCGGCATACCAGCGCACAGCACCCTTCTCCACTGCGGAGCTGCTGTCGCTGGTGGCAGTCATGGAGAGGAGGCTGGGGCAGGCAGGGCCCTATATATCTAACCAGGACAAGCGCCGGGCATACGTTGCAGCCTGGCGCCGCATATACGCCTGCACAAATGTGCGAAGGACCATCGCCCAGTTGGAGAGGCGATGGTCCGACCTGCGGAGGCGCCAGCCGGAGCTGCTGCACGCATTGAGGCGGCGACTTCAACGCTGTCCTGGTTCCGGGGCTGGTCCTGGGCTCCAGGGCTGATGTCTCCGGGGTCCAGGATCCGAAGAAGTCCAAAAGGGGTTCCTAAGGAAGGAAATCCTACTCACCTGGTCCCCGGCGACGACATCGGCATCCTCTCTGGCAGACGCGCTGCTCCCGGCTGGTACCCACTCTCGGACTGGAGAGGCGCAGAGATTTTCATCTTCCGTGCCTTTCCTCCGGATGATTCTATTGGCCGCCTAGCGGCCAATCAGGAGCCGACTTTCTCGGCTCCTGATTGGCCGCTAGGCGGCCAATGGAATCATTCTGAGAAGAGGCGCGGTAGATGAAACATCTCTTCGCCTCTTCAGTCCGAGAGCGGGTACCAGCCGGGAGCAGCGCGTCTGCCGGAGAGGATGCCGATGTCGTCGCCGGGGACCAGGTGAGTATGATTTCCTTCCTTAGGAACCCCTTTTGGACTTCTTCGGATCCTGGACCCCGGAGACATCAGCCCTGGAGCCCAGGACCAGCCCCGGAACCAGGACCAAGGCCCCGGAACCGGACTCTTCTGTCCAGGAGCCCCGGACCCAGGATCCAGGGACCGACCTACGGGCTCAAGGTAGGTACGTATCAGTGTGTGTGTTATGTGTGTATTAAACTTTTATTTTTCAGGGTGTCAGTGTGTTTTATTTAACTATTTTTTGTACTGTAGAACTACAAGTGCCAGCGGGCCCTTTAATGCCCCGCATGCTGGGACTTGTGGTTCTCCAAGTCCCAGCATGCGGGGTAGGTTTGCTGGGACTCATAGTTCTACAGTAGAAAACAATAGTTTTTCTTCTATTTTTTACACTATCCATCAGCCCGATGCCCACCGCCCAGGGGCATCGGGGACAGCCCAGGACTTTCAACATGGGCTGGTAAGTCCTGGAGGGGGGGGACCCCTTCATTGGGTGGTCCCCACTTCCCCAGGACCCCTGCCCATGCTGACCAGCCAGGGGGATAATGCTTTGGCCGCGGGACCTTATATAATAAGTGTCCCCCGGCTGTGGCATTACCCTGCTGGCTGGTTGGGTCTGGTGCTGGTTATTAAAATACGGGGGACCCCTACTCATTTTGTCCCCTGTATTTCGGGAACCAGCGCCAGACCTTGAGCCTGGTGCTGGTTTCATTAAATCAAGGGGACCCCTATTTGTCGGGGACCCTGATTTTATGTCACCAGCACCGGCTCAATGAGCCCGGGGCTGGTTATGCTCTGGCGGGGGACCCCGCGCTGTTTTTTTTTTTATTTTAATTTGCGATTTCCTGCAAACGTGCGATTTTCAGACATGAAAATCGCACATTCTCAGGACTAAACACATTGCACCAACTCGCACCTATTCGCAGTATTTGGCCCGTTTTTCGCATCTCATTAAATATGCGAAAAACGGGCCAATCTTGCGATTTTCAAAAGTGCGAAGTGGTGCGATAAAAAAAATGCGGATTTATCACAATCCATAGAATGTCACCCTATATGTGTGATATATAACACATATATAATGTGGTTATGATATGTACTTGTTATAGTGATTAGAATGTCAAATGACACTCAACCATTTTGTTTGTTTAACCCACAGCGCGGGAGAGAGCCAGACAGGCCCGTGAGGAGGCCCAGGAGGAGGGCCGTGAGGAGGGCCATGAGGAGGGCCATGAGGAGGCCCAGGAGGAGGCCCAGGAGGTGGCCCAGGAGGTAGAAGTGGAGGGCCAGGTGGAGGTGGAGGAGGCGGGACAGGTGGAGATGGAGGAGGAGGTTGAGGGCCGCCATGAGGTGGAATACCTCACCTCCACTACCCCTACACACACCCCTCCCCCTAGCCACTCACCAACCTCCTCTGTCTACCTCCCCCCCCCCCGTGTACCAAGAGCAGGAGGAGCTCTCCCTACCCCTCCCTGAATTCCCACCACCTCCCAATGTGGAGGAAGAAGATATTGTGGAGCTGCCTGGCAGGGGTAAGTAGACGTAATGCCTCATTACTGACTTAGGTACAGTTTGTTATGTTGCACAGCTGATTACATTTTGCTATAATATAGTAAAGAGTAGTCCAAACTAATGGATAACAACAGACACACTTTGGCCTTATAGGGCCATGCTGCAAACGTGGAATCTGGAGGCTCATGTAGGTGATGAGTGATTATTTATGGAGGGTCTTTGTATAGAAGCAACAATAAAACATCAATGGAATATGGGCAGGCGTGATTTATAATGGAGTCCCAAGTGGGCAGTTCCCCTGGGCCCCCCTCTAGCCAGTGGGCCCGTGTTGTTGCCATGTATTTTTGAAAGGTATTATGTAGAATGGATTGACCTTAGAAATTGTTTGGTGTATGGAAGCGGATTAGTGCTGCACTTTCACCTATCTGGCAATGTGACAAGGAATCATGAAGTAATGGGTAGAGGGACTAGCCTAGCCTTTTAATGTGGTATCTATTCTATCTATCTATCTATCTATCTATCCATGTATCTATTTATCATGCAGTTTAGCTATTAAGCAGTGACATGCAGGTATATATGTATGGCTAAATGTGGCATGTTTTAGTGGGTGTAGCTTTCTAGTAGATTGGTGAGTGTTTTGCCAGGAGAAGTGTGAGTGAGGCTCAAGTGGAGTTGTGAATTTGATAGATACATTGTCAAGTTTATGAGTCACATATTCTGTTGTGTAAGCCAGTGTGTGTGTGTATGTGTGTGTGTGTGTGTGTGGCAGCATCATATATTTTCTGCCTTTAGAAACACTATTGGCTATGTAATTGTTTGTATGTATGATTTCTCATGATGTAGGTACTTAGGATTGACTGTACAAGGTGTACCTGAGTAGCATAATTAATGTTGAACCCCCTTTAACATGCCCACAGATGACCCGGAAGAAGCCGAGGGTGTCAGAGGGGCCCTCCTAAGGCTGCGGCAGGACCTCCTCAGAATGGCGGCACATGTGCAGGACCTGTGCGACCTCCTGCTGTAACAAGTTTTATTTTGTTTGGTTTTTATTATGTAAATACATTTTTCAGTTACAGTTAGAAGTGGTCTGTGTGTTATTGTATTAATTTACAGTATAAGTATAAATATAAGGAAATAAGTATAAATAGTGATGTTTATTTATGTAAGGTGCAAAAGGTATATACAGTAGATAAATGTGTTTATTGCATAGAAGTGATTGAAAGTGAAGGGTAATGTAAAGATGTACATAAGTGTGTTGATGTGTATGTGTGAGTTTGAATGTGAAGAAGAATAGATGATGTAATATGCATGCATAGCACATGGGCTTCAAGGGGCGAGAAAGAATGTGGTGAACTTAGCATGATGTGAGGGTTAATGTAAAGTGGTATTAAAGTGTTTAATTATCAATTAGATAAATAATAGATGACCAGGAAAAACAATCCCTTTTCAATGAGGTTGGCTAATTGGCTAAGTGTGTCATGTGATCGATTTAGGGATTCAGATAAGAGTGGTGGTGATTTGTGCGTAAATACACCGCATCGGTGCGTACGGGCAGGTTCCCGTCCGTCCTGACGCGGTAAGACCGTGCATACGCTGTAAGACCGTACAGAATCTGTGTGTGTCCACCGCACACGCATGGTTTGGATGTCGTTCGTAAACACGCCCTCTTCTTAAAGAGTGAGACCGTCCGAATGCGGAGGACCGGTGGGCGTTTTTACGTACGATGTCCGCACAGCGTGGCGTGCGGACCTCTCCGAAAGAGAGAGGAAATATACGCACCAACCAGAATAAGGGCCATAGAGATTTAGGGGCATTTTAGCCAGCTGACTATATCACTTACAAAATGCCCGTACATCGCTGTGTGTGTGTAGGTGCCATAGCGATGTGCGGTCCTGTGCATCGATATCACCCAGCGATTAATATCCAGCATCGCTCAGAATGCTCAGCAAATCTCTATGTGTGTAGGTCCCTTAAAACTAAATGCACTTAATCTTTTAAATATTTTTTTCAATAGATTACTTTTTAAATAACTAAACTCCGAGTCCCCAGTCCCTTAAAGCAGTGGTCAACACATGGATATACATATTTATGCCAACTTAATCTTTGTTGCTTTGGCAGCCACAAATGTATCGAATGAGTTAAAGGTTATTGTATCAGCAATCTCATGTTCAATTGAGAGGATGCTTAAGTTGTCTTGTCCAGTGGTTGCTCGGAGATAGTTCTTTATTATTTTTAACTTGCTAAAAGAATACTCACATGTAGCTACTGTAACAGGTAAGGTGAGAAATATATGAATGGCATTAGTGATATTGTTGAAGGAATCCTGGAGTTTGTGTTGATATATATTTTGAAGGAGCTGGAGTGGAATTAGAGAGTTGATATTTGGAAACACAACCTTTCGATAGCTCTGGAATGCTTCTAGTTCACTTAACAGCTCTTCGGGGTCAATGTCCACTTTATACTTACAAAACTGTTGTGCCTTATGTTTTAGCTCTTCTTTTGTCATTGAAGCAATTTTGGCTCCATGTAAAAAAGCAAATGTCTTGGACACAGACTGCATACCTGAAAATTTCCAATTCAACTGGCTTAAAATGGCATCCATGATTTCTAGAATTGACCTTCTCAAAAACTCCCTTTCAGTAGGCTCTGGGTCATACTGTTGTTCTGATGAGGATTCATCTAAGTGTTTTGTTCTTTTGTAGACTCTTTTCTTAGAAAATATGGCTGGCAGACCAGTTTGGTCACATATCTTCTCTACTTCAACCAGCCATCAATGCTGGTTTCGTCATGCATTGCCTGTATTGAAGTGTGATGAGCACTCATCCCAGAGCCGGCCCTAGCCTAAATGATGCCCTAGGCAAGATTTTGTCTGTTGCCCCCTAGCACCGCCACTAGTTCCGCCTCTGACCCTGCTCCCCTTTCCCAGCACCATCAACCCTCATCATAGCAGTCATCATTTTGGTGCTCCTACCTGCATTATTTTAAATAGAAACAGTGCACACAATCGGTGCGCAGCCCAAACAGGGGTGTGTTCTTGCTGGGAAGGGGCATGGCCACACAATAGGGGATGCAGTTAAGATCCCGGCGGTCGGGATCCCGGCGTTCAGAATCCCGACGCCGGAATCCCGACCGCCGAAATGCCGACACATTCTCCCTCCTGGGGTGTCCACGACACCCCTGGAGGGAGAATAAATTAGTGTGCCGAGCGTAGCGAGGCACCGGGCCCGCTGCGTGGCGAGCGCAGCGAGCCCGCAAGGGGGGGCGATCCACGTCCCCCCCTTGTCGGCATTTCGGCGGTCGGGATTCCGGCGTCGGGATTCTGAACGCCGGGATCCCGACCGCCGGGATTACATACCGGATCCCACAATAGTACCCCCCAATTCAAATTATGCCACACAGTAGTGCAACTTTATTCACATTATATCATGCGATGGTGTCCCTTATTCACGTTACATCACACAGTAGCACCACTTTACCTTATATACATTACTCCTCACATTATTCACATTATACCCTAAGAAAAAAATCCTGAGAAAATATTGTATTTTAAGCACCTCCATTGTCACACTGCAACTCAGCACAAAGCAGTGTGTGCTGGGCAGAGGAGAAGAGCTGCAGCTGCTGCTGTCACTTAAGGGGAGGGACTCCGGGGCCCCCACTGGGCCCTTCCATCAGACTTTGGCCTGGGTAATTTGTACCCCCTACCCCTTTCTCTCGGCACCCCTGATAATACCACACAGTAATGCGCCATACACATGACACACATTATTAATGTCCTTATAACCATAATGCCCCTACACAATATGCCAACCTTTATTAATGCCCTTCATACACATAATGACACACATAATGTCCCTTACACATATGTTGCACATTATTAATGCCCTTATACACATGACACACATAACGCCTGTTACACATATGTTGCACATTATTAATGCACATAATGCCCCTTACACATATGCCGAACACTACTGCACAACCAACCCACCCGCAGACAGCACTCGCACAGCCGCTAACACTGTGTCCTCTGCCTCTGCTTGGATACAGATGTTTCCTCATACATCTTGACTCAATAGGCCATGCAGCTCCTGGCCAGTTCTGCTAACGTTGGGTGCATTTTTTGCTGAAAATTCGTCTTATTTGCATCGTTATGACCAGCACACACAAGGAGCTTCTAATGATTAAAATGATATGCAGCATGCCTATATTCTGTGAGCGACTGTAGCTGTACCTGCATACGGAATGCTATGTTACAGTTATTTTCATGAATACACTATTTCATATGCAGGTACAGCCTCACTCACACACAGAATATAGGCATGCTGCATATCAATTTAATCAGCAGAAGCTGCTGATGCCCCTAGGCATTCCAAATGCCCTAGGCAATTGCCTAGTTGGCCTATGCCTAAGGCCGGCCCTGACTCATCCACCAAATTTTGTTCCACACCACCATCAGAACAATAAACGTAATGGATTTAATTTGTTGTGAAAGACCTCTTGCCTCTGATGTTGCTTCTAGAGAAAATAAATTGCTGTTTCTGATTTCCTCACAAGCATCAATGATGCCCGTAAACTCCTTACATATACATCTTGGGCACGACTCGACTACCTTGTATTGCTCTGAGCCTTAACAGTGATGATGCATGCTCCTTAAGCAGACGCCATCTATTAGGTGAGGAAGAAAAAAACACAAAAAGCCTCTGCACTGTACAAAAAACATCTGACATCATAAATGAAACAGCCGCTGCATGTGTTCCAACCAGGTTTAATGTATGAGCTGAGCAAGGAATAAATATAGCTAGGTTATTTATGTTTCTGGCTTGCACACCCCTGTAGGCTCCTGCCATGTTGCTGCCATTGTCGTATCCCTGACCACAATAGTTCATGATGGCCAGCCCATCTTTTAAAAAAAATATTAAAAAAATTATTCTGCAAGGTCTTCCCCAGTTTTCACAGTGGTGGTTATGAAATCTATAAAGCTTTCAAGAATTTCACAGGTGCCATCTTCAGTACAGTGAACATAACCAATTATTTGAGGCAGTTGGTCAGTGTGGGATATATCTGGCGTACTGTCAAATAGCAGTGCATAGTATTTTTCTGTTTTTATTTTCTTCAGGTTTGTGTTCCTCACTTCACTTCCAAGTAAGTTGATGAACTCATTTTGTATCTCAGGAGACAAATAACTGACTTGGATAGTCGCTTCACAAAACTAAGAAAGTCACCATCTTTTCTGTGGCCACGCAAAGCTAAATTATTCTCTGCCAAATACATTATGGCATCAAGGATGACTCTCAGAAACTCTCTCCATTTTTGTGCTTCACTTGCAGTAGATTTCTGGAAGTCACAATCAATTCCAGATGCTTTTGTAATCCAGTACTCCAACTCCCTCCATTTACATACATTTATTTTGTGTGTTGAGGAACATTCATGTTCCTTTATGCCCCTGGAAACATGGCTCCAGTCATGGATCCTGTTATGGAATTGGCCATCGCTGAAACTGACTGCAGGCCAACCTTGCCAAACAAAAGGCAAGGGAAACAAACTATAGCATTGGTTTTTCATATGAAAGCCATGCCCTTTCCGCCATTTCACAGTTGGCTAACTGTGTGATAAACCAAGTGCTGCGGAATCATCTCCTGCTGTGTAGACTTTTGTTCTGTTGTGGACCAAGATGTCACGCAACTTATTTGTTATCATCAGTATGAGCAGCCTGTATGGGGGATGTGGAAGCTTGATCAGTGACTGAGTGACCTTCAATGACCACAGTGTGTTCAGAGATGGCTGCTGGCATGGTAGGTAGGCACACTTCACTTGCCACAATGTGTTCATCAGAGACAGATGTTTCATTGGCAGGCAAACTGGCTGTACTGGCCACAGCATGCTGTGGAGAATAGGAGGCACTGCTGCTTGAAGCCTGGACCATCACATCCTCACTCACTATAATCTTTTCTATACCTTCACTATCCTGGTTGTCAGGAGGGTTAGCTTTTCTAACCCATTCCTTCATTGATCCAGACATCACTTTGTTTTGGTCTTTTTGTATATTTGTTTTTTTTCTGTAATATGAACCCAATTTTTTCTTTCCTGACATCTTTAGAATATCTGTGAACGGAAACAAAGAAACTCTTTTTGCTGGGGCACTACTTATTTCTTTAGATAAAAAAAAAGGAAAGAATTTATTATAATTGGATAAAAGTACATACAAAACATATAACACGAAAGGACAAACAGTGTCTAGCTATTACACTCTCACTAATTTTTAGACTGTGGAGTGTAAGTCTAGAGAGAATTGGTTAAAGGTTAACCGTGCTGGTGAAAATCTTTAATCAATGTACATAGAAGGCAGAAATCTACCAGTTTTCTAAACTGAGATGTCCCTGCTGTCTGATCTATACAGGTGTTTAATACCTTGTAACATAAAAGTTATGAATGGTCTGAACATGAATATATGTTCAGCGGCACTTGAGACTTAATATTCAAGGCTTGACAAAAATGACAACAAAGGCATTGAAATGTTGCTTAAATTAGGGGTGAGGTGTCATTTATTCTAATATTAAGACAGTAGTGCCACTGACCTTCCAGTATATACATACATATATATATATATATATATATATATATATATATATTAAAATTGAAAAATGACAGGTAGGAACTGATGGACTGGTTGCTTATCACTCTCCATTTTATCACTTTTTGAAGCTTGATACCTCAGGCTAAAAAGTAGAGATGATCGGTTCGGATTCCACGGAATCTGAACCACTCCGAACATAGCTGGCCCGACGGGCCGCGAGCCACGCTCACGAGTTTCCGGCTTTGTTCGGAAACCCAAGCACGGCCGAATGCGGGAAGCTGATGTCGGATTCTCGTGAGACGCCGAGTCTATAAAAGCTTGGTGTCCCGAGAATTCTGCGCTATTTCACAGTCACGCTTCCTGCTGTGCACAGCTCTGCTGTTCAGGGTGGTGGCGGGCTGCACGCAGCTCCTCCAGCTGCTTGGTGGGGAGCACCTCCACGGCCATGACCTCGTAGTCATCCTCTATACTGCCCACATCAGTAGATGACAGGAAGGCTCTGGATAGGGCATCAGCAACATACATTTCCTTGCCTGGCTTGTAGATGACGTCCAAGTTGTATCTCTGGAGCTTGAGCATCATACTTTGGATGCGGTAGGAGGCCGAGTGTATGGGCTTTTTAGAATTGTGATGAGTGGCTGATAATCAGTCTCTACTGTGACAGGATGGCCATAAATGAAATAATGAAAATGGTTGCAGGCAAAAATGGGGGTCAACAGTTCCTTTTCGAACTGTGCATCCCTGGTTTCTGTGTGGGTGAGAGCCCTGGAAGCGAAGGCCACAGGCATGCGGTGTTGGAGGCATACAGCCCCTAGACCACACTGTGAAGCATCGGCAGACAGAACAACCGGGTCATGCACATTGAAGTATTGCAGGACTGGTGGGTTTGTCAGCATGGTCTTCAGACGGTTGACAGCAGCCGTATACGTGTCCAACCAGCACCATTCTGAGTCCTGGTGTAGTAGCTGGCGTAGAGGCGCAGTGGTTTCACTGTATTGCGGGACAAACTTGGACAGGTAGTTGGTCATCCCCAGGAAGCGCTGTAGTGCCTGTTGATCTGCTGGAAGGGGCATCTGTAGGACAGCAGAGACTTTGTTCGGGACTGGCTTGACACCCTTGCTGGTGAGTACGTGGCCCACGTACGCAACTTCTGTGACTCTGAACTTGCACTTGTCTGGGTTAAGCTTGAGGTTTAGAGAACGAGACCGTTCAAGTACCTGGTGTAGACACAGGTCATGTTCTTCCATGGTGCGGCCCCAGATCAGGATGTTGTCAATGATGATGTCACAGGGGTAGCCCGCAAGCAGCTGTTCCATGCAATGCTGGAAGACCCCACTGCCCGTGGTGATGCCGTAGGGCATGCAAAGGAATACATACCACCCTATTGGGGTCATGAAAGCAGTGAGCCGGGAGGAATTTGCTAAAAGCCGCACTTTGCATCCAGAGTGCTGAAGACTGTGCCACCTGGCATGTCAGCAATCACCTGCTCTATGGTGCGGAGAGGGTGATATGGACATAAAAGTGCTTTGTTCAGGTGAACTGGGTCAATGCAGAGACATACAGTTCCATCTTTTTTTGATGCAGCCACCATGGCAGACACCCATTGTGTTGCTTCCTCTATGGGGGCAATGACACCCAGTTGAGTCATTCTGTATATTTCTTGGATGATCTTGTCCTTCATTGCGATGGGGACCCTCCTGGGGGCACAGACAGTAGGAACGATGGAGTCATCTAGCCTCATGTGGTATGTGACTGGAAGCTTGCCCAGTGTGCTGCAATCAAATAAGTCTTGAAAGTCTCTAATTTCCAGAACGCTCACCTGAATTGCATGCACATCAGGCCCCAATTTGAGCAGGCCTAATCTCCTACTGTCAGGGAGGCCAACCAGTGATTTGACCTGTTGGTCCACAATGTGGAATAGTAAGTCAGCACGAGTGAACTGTATCTGTGTGGTGCCCAGTGTGGTGATGATTTGGCCATCATATGCTATTAAATTGATCTTGTCCTGTGGGTTTATCTATGCAGCAGGATCTATTTCACGCAGTTGCCTGTGTGACATGACATTGCATTTTGCTCCTGAGTCTATTTTGACCGTGGCCACTGTTTGTGTTCTTTGTCTTGAGCTTAATAAATATTTCACCCTTCTCATCCAAGTAGTCCACGCTGTCACAGACTGTTGTGCGGGTTATATTGCACCCTGGGTCCGTCTCTACCTGGTTGAGCTGCCGGGGTGGACAGCTGTATGGTGACTCAGTCTGCCGCTCCCTGGGGGCTCGATCTTTGGAGCGACAGCACCTTGCAAAATGATTCGACCTGCCACATGCATTACAGCATTTATCATATACGGGGCAACTCTGTCTGCCTGGGGGTGCTGTGCTGCACAGTTCCCACATGTGGGTGATCGGGGTGGAATGGCCGCCATGAGGCACACCCCAGTGTTCTTTTTTTTTACTCCCTTGTGCCGTTTTCCGTCTATTCATGGAGCATGCAAATGCTTATGGCAGTCTCTAGTGTGAGGCCTTTTTCCCGTAATAGTTGTGCACGTACCTTGTCATTGCGTATGCCGCATACAATCCTGTCACGGATGAGCTCATCTGTGAGGGTGCCAAAGTTGCATTTCTTTGCTAGCAGCTTTAACGTGGAGGCATATGACTGTATGGTGTCGTCACCCTTCTGGTTTGTGCTGTTAAAGATGTGCCTATCCATAATTAAATTTTTTACCGGCATGCAGATTTTTTCAAACTTTGCGACAAGGATGTCAGCATCCTCTCTGTTCTCTGTGTCCGCGTATGTGAAGGCCTCTGATTTGTCCTGGACCTTTTTCAACTTGTCTGAAAGGCCGGCTATGCAGTACACATGCCATTCCCTTTTGAACTTGAGCCAGTTGTCAGCGATGTTTTCGTCGAATACCAGCGGATCTATTCTTCTCAATCCGTGTGCCATGTTCATCCCGCTTCTGACACCATGTAGATGAGTGTGGTAAAGAAATCACACCTGTGTAGCATGAAGGTAATGTGTGTCTTTACTTAGCATGCAGTAACAATCAACTGGAAGTGAACCCCCGTGCCACAGGAGGTGAGACACTCGGCATGACTACATCTCCCAGAATGCACGGCATCCATCTACAAAAACAGTTACACACTTGCAGAACAAGTCAGTGCTGCATGTAATGCCCACTGCTCCTCAGCTGCACATCATAAACATGATCAAGCCAGATAGGGGTCTTTTTTGGGGCCTAGTTTTTTAAAATGCCATCCTGTCTGCCGCTGCAGTGCCACTCCTAGATTGTGCCGCCAAATCATATTATACACCGCATCGTGCTTCCAAATCACATTATATACTCCATTGTGCTGCCAAATCACATTGCTTGCAGCAGGGCTCTCTTACCTCCAAGTCTGTCTGTTGTTACCCAGTTAGTTTAATCTCTGTCTACTATTGTAAAGTGCAACGGAATCTGCTGCGCTATATTAGAGATTGTAAATAAATAAATAAATTATACACCCCATCGTGCCTCCAAATGACATTATACAACCCATCATGTCCCCAAATGACATTATACACCCCATCGTGTCCCCAAATCACATTATACACACCATCGTGCCTCCAAATCACATTATACACCCCATTGCGCCACCAAATCACATTTTACACCCCATTGCACCGCCAAAATCACATTATACACCTCACCATGCAGCCAAATCATATTATAAACCCCACCCTGCCCCCAAATTGTATACTCCCCAACTTTCCCGCAAATTACATTATACTCCCCATGTGCACCTAAATGACATTATACACCCCACCACTAAATGACATTATACACCCCACCATGCCCCCAAATTACATTACAATCCCCACTATGCCTTTACAAAGCCCCAAGTTTTACCACATGGGAACATGTGCCCCAGCTCTATTATGCTGCTGCTTTATATCCCGCGTGAATGTACCTCAGCCAGTGGTTATAGTGACTACAATCCAGGGAGCTGGTATCTGAAGAGGAGAAGGGACTGGAGCTACAGGCCTGAAACTTGAAGCTGACTGCCCAGGAGACAGCAGCGGCTCCTTCCAAGATCTTCTAGTCTGACATAACCGCGGCAGGAGTGGCAGCAGGAAAGGCTAGTACGCCATCATAAACAAGTGCTGTGCTGCACTGTGCTGCTCAGTCTCTGGCTCTAGCAGTGGAGGAACTACCGAGGGTGCAGGGGGTACAGTGGCTATGGGGCCAGGTAACCCTGGCTCCCCATGCACCCAGTCATATACTAAAATAGGCAGCCGCCGGGAACAAGATGGGTAAGTGGCCAGCTCGGATCTGGTTACCGCAATTACCTGGCATTGACACTAGAGCCGGAGGCTGAGCAGCACAGTATGATGTGATTTGGAGGCACAATGGGGTGTATAATAGGATTTGGCAGCACAATAGGGTGTATAATGTGATTTTGGCGGCATGGTAGGGAATGAAATGTGATTTGGTGGTACAGTGGGGAGTGTCATGGAATTCGACAGAACAGTGGGGAGTGTAATGTTATTTGAGCACAGTGGTGTGTGTATTGTGAATTGGAGGCACAGTGGGGTAATGTGAAATGGGCGCACAGTGGGGTGTGTTATGTGAACACAATGTGTATTTTTTTTAACCCTCGGTGCAAGACTTTTGCCATTGCAAAATCTTTTAAGATTTTGCTATGGGGCCCACAGAGTCCTAGTTACGCCCCTGGGCTCTAGTGTCAACACCAGGTGACGCGGTAACCAGGAGGAGGAGGCATATCCGAGCCAGCCACTGACCCACTGTGTACCCTGTTTCTGGCGGTGGCTGCCCATTTTAGTATGTGACTGGGTGCAGGTGGAGCAGCGGGCCCCTGGAGGCAGCTGGGGCAGCCGGGCCCAATAGCACCTGCACCCTCTGCACCTTCGGTAGTTACGCCACTGCTAAGGCTTGAGAACTTGAATGTGAGTCTTACAATGCACGCGGCTGTTGATTTTTTTTGAAGTGCAATACTATATTCAGTACTTTTTCAAATGTACATTAACAAATGGCCTAAATCATTAACATGTTAAGATTTTTTGCTTTCGATAATTGGTTACTAATCATTGCAAATGTTTTGTATAACTGAATGCCTTCTCTATAATAGTAAATGTTTCAATTTGTTTATAATTAAACACAATTACAAAGAAGAAAGGGAAACCAAACAGTTCTGCACACTCTCAATAGTTCACCTTCCATGACACCACTTCTATCTGTTGCGCTTTTAAAGCTGAGTTTCTTTCATACCAGTTACAGGTCATTTGGCAATGTGTTCTGTTCAGCAGTGAGGGATGCTGAAAGCACTGTATTTGGAATTAATAGTGGGTGCCTTTTAGTTTCTTTCTTGAGGCGCTGCACCTTTTGGCACATGGAAATATCACTTTGCAATGGTAACAGTTTAATGATGTGAGTCACCATTTACTTACAGAATTTGTTTTAATCTGGTGTTCATGTAATAGTTGAATGACCTTTCAAATGTGTTATTTTAGCATTTTGACCTGAGCATTGAGATCGGTTTTCAAATATCAAGCACCATTAATTAACATTACCTTGGTATTTTCTGTGTGTTTGTGTGCGTGTGTGTGTGTATATATATATAGAAGTCATTGTTGGCTTTGCTGCATAATTAATTTACAATTGGTAAAACTGAAATTAGTAGTGTCCCAAAACTTTTTAGTAGTATTTTCTTAAAAAACTAATTATATGTATGCGTCTATATACTGTAATATTTGGCTCGGTCATGTCTAACGTGTGACCCAGGTCTTGCCCTTAGGCGTGTGGTCTTAAGGTGCCCACACACGCACCGATCCCGGCGTGCTTTGTGGGCTTAACTAGCACACATAGCATCGCATCATATGCCTTGTGCATGCGATGCGATGCTATGCTATAAAAAGCAAGTACAAAAAGTATGTGCAGCACATACTTTTTGTACTGTGCGATGAGGTGCCACGGGAGCGCGCACCCCATCCCATAGCATCGCACCGCCGGGATTGGTGCATGTGTGGGCACCTTTACTCTTATTGTTCTGTAACATAAACAGTGCAAGACTAGAGACATTAGCATGGTCGAATTCTTGGTTTGTTTTTTATAAACAGGTTCACCAAATAACATCTTCAATGATGGCTCACGGGGCTATATGTGTGAACAACATCTGTAAGTACAAGTTTATGGTGAAAAAACAAACAAAAACATGTCTTTACAGTAGGTCCACCTTTGGGTTCTAAAGGAATCAGCTGCTTATCATTATTAATACATTAAAGTATCTCTAGACTTGAGTGCACTCTTCCTTATGGCATTTTCTTGTCCTTATTGGACAAACCTCACGCTCTTTTTAATGAAATAAATGACTACGGAACAAAAATTGTCCCTGGAAAAATGTCTAGAAGTGGACTGTCTTGGTGGTACCAAATCAAATGTAGCCGTAACCAACACCAAAATAGGTACAATTAATTCTTTAATACACCTATGTGGAAGGCATTGGTTTCAATAAGTTTTATCGGTCTGGTGGCCCCAGACTTTTAATCAGCTGTGACAAACCTGCACATTTCACATAATACCATACATCCCCCCCAGCCCCACTGAGACCCCCAAAACCTCCATCAGGCAGACAACTCATTACCATAATCCCCAAAATATCAGAAATTTGCACACCTCTCCCCATGGGACCCCAGATACACCCCAGACATTGTTAAACCCCCAGATGGCACTCACTGTGTTATTTACAGTGTTGGGTGCTCTGATTTATTGGTCCTTATCTTGTCAGCAAAGTCAATATCTTCTTTAGTTTAAAAGTTACTGTACAATTGCCTTTCTTTTTCTACAAATTCCCAATTCCTTTTACATTTCTCTACTGAAGCCTCTTGTTTTGAATCGATTCAGGAAAAGTTCCCCTTGAGTTCCTAAGATCCAAACAAATCATAGGATAGAATTTGAGGTCAAGAAAATATTTCTAGACTCTAGATTTTGATTCGGTCAGTTACAGTATCTTTTAGATTGAGATGGTTATGGACCAGAGGAGATAACTTGGATAGAAGCTTCTGTTCAAAGATTTCATTGAATGTCTGGAGTCCACTTTCAAAAGCAGAGGGTAATGTCATGGCCCAACTGTGGCACTTGGTCCAGACTTTCCGGTGGGTCTTTGGTCCTTCCTCCTTATCCTTTGTTTGACATTCATGTGTTCCATGTTCTACGTGTTTGTCTGTCCATGTGTCATGGCTAGATTCAGTTGTGAAACCGAGCTAGGTCGAGTTGCTATTTGGCTGGGGTCACAAGGGTGGAGGACTGCAGCTTTAATATAAGACATGCCTCATACAGATGGTGGAAAGGACTATGGCTGAAGTAGTGATGTGGATGCTGAGTACACCAGTAGTGAAGAATAGCTGGATAGCGGAAAGCTGCAGACACCAGCAATGCAGGATAGCTGGAAGCTGGAGGTGTCATCAATACAGGATAGCTGAAAGCTGGAAGCTGGGGATACCAGCAGTGCAGGATAGCTGGTTAGCTGGAAGCTGGAGATGTCACTAATGCAGGATAGCTGGAAGCTGGGGAACCCACCAGTGCAGAATAGCTGGTTAGCTGGAAGTTGGAGATATTAGCAGCGAAGGATGGCTGGTTAGCTGGAAGCTGGGAATGATAGCAATGCAGGATAGCTGGATAAATGGAAACTGGGGATACCAGCAGTGCAGGATCGCTGGTTAGCTGGAGCTGGGGATACCAGCAGTGCAGGTTAGCTGGATATCTGGAATCTGGTGATGCCAGCAGAGCAGGGTAGCCGGATAGCTGGAAGCTGGTGATGCCAGCAGAGCAGGGTAGTCAGATAGCTGGAAGCTGGTGATGCCAGCAGAGCAGGGTAGTCAGATAGCTGGAAGCTGGTGATGCCAGCAGAGCAGGGTAGTCAGATAGCTGGAAGCTGGTGATGCCAGCAGAGCAGGGTAGTCAGATAGTTGGAAGCTGGTGATGCGAGCAGAGCAGGGTAGTCAGATAGCTGGAAGCTGGTGATGCGAGCAGAGCAGGGTAGCCGGATAACTGGATGCTGGGGATATCAACAGAGCAGGGTGACCAGATAGCTGGAGGCTGGGGATGACAGCAGAGATACAAAAGCCTGGAGCTGGGCTTTACATCTCCTGCCCTGTGTTGATTGGCTGGAATGGTTCACTGACTGGAAACTGTCTCCTGACTGGTTATTGCAATGGAGCTGACCAGGAAGTGTCATGGCACTACCCACGGAGAGAACTGGTGGGGAATGCCGGCTTGGTATGGCCTGTACAGATGCGCAGTGTCTGGTCAGATTGCTGAGTCAGAACACCGCAATGGCAAAACTTAGGATGGCACTGCAGGTATGGCAGGGAGCGGCTTGGGATTGCGGTTAACCTCCATTTTGTGACACCATGTGTCTGCCTGTACTATCTGTGTTCCATATCATATAAGTCTTCCTGTCCTGTTTGAGCTCCTTACCCTGTTTGTCTGCCTGTCCTGTCTGTGTTCCATTTTCCTATGTGTCTGCCTGTCCTGTATGCAGGACTGCCACTAGGAATTTTGGGGCCTGGGTCTGATTTCCAATTGTGGCCCTATTACGCAAATTGCAGATGGGATTTCACTTTTGGGGGATTAATTATAACTGATAGCAGAGCTCCAAAAATTAGCAGGGAAGCGATCAAGTCTGAGTTAGATCCTGCATACTTTTGGATTTTCTCTGCTGTACAGTACCACAGCCTGTGCTAGCTGGATAGCTTTTTTTTGTGCTGCTCTAGTGTCCTACAGTATGTCAGTGCTGTGTTTTAGATGTTATCAAGCTGTTTCAGTATGTACCGTCTCCTGTCTTTTTCAGCAACACATTATATATCCTGTCTGACTGATGCTGTAATGCTTTGTATACAATCTAGGGATGAGCGAGTTCAGATTAGGGGAATCTGAACACCCCCAGACACCCCCAGTCCAAACTTGCTTACTAAGCCCATTTGGGATTTCCCACCCAGGCTCAGAGAGAGGGTCTCCAGGACCTTATATATATGCAGGCAGGCGGCGCCATTTCCTCACTCCAGCTTAGGAGAGGAAGGGTATTCTGTGCTGTCCAGTAAAGTGATAATGCTGCAGTTAATGCCCAGTCAAGTTCAGTGATACTGCTGTATATCTCCAGTCCAGTGATCCTGGCTTTAAAGTCCAGTGATAGTGCTGCCATTCCAGTCCAGTGATAGTGCTGAGTCCAGTCCAGTGATACTGCTGAGTCCAGTCCAGTGATACTGCTGCCGTTAATTGCCCAGTCCAGTGATACTGCTGCATAAGTCCATTGGTACTGCCGTTAAAGTCCAGTGATAATGCCGCTAAAGTCCAGTGGTACTGCAGTTAAAGTCCAATCCAGTGGTACTGCTGCATAAATCCAGTCCAGTGGTACTCTCTTAAAGTCTGTTGGTACTGCCATTAAAGTCCAGTGGTACTGCCATTAAAGTCCATTGGTACTGCCGTTAAAGTCCAGTCCAGTGATACTGTTGTTTAATTCCAGTCCAGTGATACTGTTACATAAGTTCAGTCCAGAGGCGTAACTACTTTTTTTGCGCCCCCCCGCCAGACATTTCGGGTGCCCCCCCCCTGAAATATTAACCCCCTCCTTAGCCGTCCCCATTGCCGCTGGCGCTTCTGCCTCTAACCCGACACGCAGATTTGTGTCGGGTGACGGGCGGTCCCCGGCTCCGGCTGCAGTGCTAATATAATAACAGACACTCGGAAAATGGCTGCCCCCATACAGCATTATGGGGGCAGCCATTTTCCGAGTGTCTCTTATTATATTAGCACTGCAGCCGGAGCCGGGGACCGCCCGTAACCCGACACAGATCTGCGTGTCGGGTTAGAGGCAGCGGCGCCGGCGGCAATGGGGTAAGGAGGGGGAGGGCAGGAGTCAGGAGCCGGGACCAGGTGGTAACTATAGTCCCGCAGACCCCCCAGGTGCCCACACCTGCCTAGCGCCTCCCCGCCACCGCGGGGGCTGCGGGACTATAGTTACGCCACTGGTTCAGTCTAGTGGCACTGCAGTTAAAGTTCAGTCTAGTGTCACTGCAGTTAAAGTCCAGTCCAGTGGGAATGCCATTAAAGTCCATTGGTACTGCCATTAAAGTTCATTGGAACTGTCGCTAAGTCCAGTAATACTGCAGTTAAAGTCCAGTCCAGTGATACTGCTGCATAATTCCAGTCAAGTGGGACTGCCATTAAAGGCCATTGGTACTGCTGCTAAAGTTCATTGGAACTGCCACTAATGTCCAGTGATACTGCAGTTAAAGTCCAGTCCAGTGATACTGCTGCATAATTCAAGTCCAGTGGTACTGCCATTAAAGTCCATTGGTACTCCTGTTAATGTCCAGTCCAGTGATACTGCTGTTTAATTCCAGTCCAGTGGTAATGCCGATAAAGTCCATTGAACTGTGGAGAAGATAATCGGGACGGACCTTCCCTCTGTCTAGGACCTATACCTGTCCAGAGTAAAAAAGCGGGCAGCGAAAATAGTCAAGGACCAACTACATCCTTGCCATGGCTTGTTTAACCTGCTGCCATCAGGCAGACACTACAGGGCTATTCACATATTGGTTATACTGCATGCTGTTTACTCGTTACCCACCTGGCTGTTGCACAGCAAACCAAAATCAAATTTCTAGTATGCGCAAGTATACCTGGTCAATAAAGCTGATTCCGATTCTGATTCTGATTGGTACTGCTGTTAAAGTCCAGAGATACTGCTGCTGTTCCAGTCCAGTGATACTGCTGCCATTCCAGTCCAGTGATAGTGCTGAGTCCGGTCCAGTGATACTGCTGCCAATAATGTCCAGTCCAGTGATACTGCTGCATAATTCCAGTCAAGTGGGACTGCCATTAAAGTCCATTGGTACTGCTGCTAAAGTTCATTGGAACTGCCACTAATGTCCAGTGATACTGCAGTTAAAGTCCAGTCCAGTGATACTGCTGCATAATTCAAGTCCAGTGGTACTGCCATTAAAGTCCATTGGTACTCCTGTTAATGTCCAGTCCAGTGATACTGCTGTTTAATTTCAGTCCAGTGGTAATGCCGATAAAGTCCATTGAACTGTGGAGAAGATAATCGGGACGGACCTTCCCTCTGTCTAGGACCTATACCTGTCCAGAGCAAAAAAGCGGGCAGCGAAGATAGTCAAGGACCAACTACATCCTTGCCATGGCTTGTTTAACCTGCTGCCATCAGGCAGACACTACAGGGCTATTCACATATTGGTTATACTGCATGCTGTTTACTCGTTACCCACCTGGCTGTTGCACAGCAAACCAAAAACAAATTTCTAGTATGCGCAAGTATACCTGGTCAATAAAGCTGTAAAGTCCAGAGATACTGCTGCTGCTCCAGTCCAGTGATACTGCTGCCATTCCAGTCCAGTGATAGTGCTGAGTCCGGTCCAGTGATACTGCTGCCAATAATGTCCAGTCCAGTGATACTGCTGTATAAGTCCATTGGTACTGCCGTTAAAGTCCAGTGATAATACCGCTAAAGTCCAGTGGTACTGCTGCATAAATCCAGTCCAGTGATACTCTCTTAAAGTCTGATGGTACTGCCATTAAAGTCCAGTGATACTCCAGTAAGAGAATAGAGAACCAAAATTTGAAGGATAAAATAGTGAAAGAACAAGAACCGCTTCTTTCTAGTGCTGAAGCTGCTACCACTAGTCATGATATACAGTAGAACATGAAATGGCATCAGCATCGTCTGCCAAGGCCGATGCCCAATGTACACCAGGAGGAGGATATTGATGTAGCTGGTGGTGAGGAGGAAGTTGACGAGGAGGATGCTGCTGATGGTGATGTGGTTTGCTTAAATTAAGTACCAGGTGAGACAGTTGTTGTCCATGGGATGCAAAAGCCATCGCGATGCCTGGGCAGAAGACACAGAAATCTACCTCTTAGGTCTGGAATTATTCTTTAGATCTGGACAACAGTTGTCTTGCCATACATATGTAGCTTATGTAAAGCTACAATAAGCAGGCGTAAGGCCACATAGGGACATCCCCCCTTATGTGTCACCTGAAGTTCGGTTATAAGTTATAATTTAGTTTAGAAACTGTGGCTAGGACCTTAAACAGCCCAGGGACACCTAAATCCATCCGTCCTGTTGTATGCAAAACCACACCAGCAAGTCACTCCTCGTCAATTTCTTCCTTGATCCAAATCGGAGGTAGTCCTGCAGGCCATGTCACTGGCATGACTGACCCTTCTTCTATCCAGAATTCCTAAGCACTGTACATTTTTGTGTGTGTGGTATAGGGGTCAGACAGATTGGATTCCAATGATCATTAGACTGTCACCAGAATCCTGACTGTTGGTACTCCGACAGTGGGACAAGTGCAAAAAAGACCCTTGTTGGGCTCACCACAGGGTATATTGTTGTTCTATGGGGGTTGTGGACTCTAATGAGGGAGAATAGCCCCTGTAAGTAGGGATTACGACTGTTGGACTTTTAACAGTCGGGATTTAAGTAACATTTGCGGTGGTCATCTCCTGCTCAGGGGCGGATTTAGGGAGGAGGGCGCCCCTAGGCACAACAATAATGTTTACTAAGTAGGACAGTTTATAGGGGCAGTATCTGCATGTCCTATCCATTTACACTCTATTTAAGATGGAATATAGTACAGTACAGTGGATATTTTGCAGTTATTGGTACATTTTGGGCTGACAGTACTATCACAGGCATCCAAGTGCCGCCCCCAAACATGTGCCGCCCCTAGGCCGGTGCCTCACGTGCCTAATGGGAAATTCGGCTCTGCTCCTGCTTCACAGTGGTATAAGGCAAAGTGGGAGCATCTTTTTCTCTGTTCAAAGTTATATCTTAGTACATTAACCCCCCACAGTATGAAAATGGACAGCTAGTATGGTTGCTTTATCTCTCCCTAAGCTTTGATAAATCTCCACCACATTATGGCAAAGAATACAGTTTTGAAAGTGCCTGAAATGGAAGTGAGATGTCTAATGCTTATTTCAGTAAATAATTATTTATGTAGGATTATACATACAGATGTGTCCACATACATCTTGGCTTTTTTCTCAATTTGTCACAACATGCAAAACACGGCTTAGCTTTTTTTCAAGATGGATTCTAACTTTTTTGCACCAGTAGAATTTGTATAAAGTAATAGATTAGAGAGGAAAATTTTTAGAAAAATCACAAAGCGTGACTCTTGCAGAGACCAATGTGTGCCAAATTGTGCCATACATGGCACAATAAAACCAAGAAGTACGGTATTTCTAATTTCAGAGTCATTTTTGTCATTCATTTGTAATTGTAAAAATGACTGTTACCCGCAAATGAGATAAAGGTGCAGATTCTGGATCATAGTGATCCTATTTCGACACCTGCCCGGTGGTTGGGTTTGCGCATTTCTGCACATGTGCAAACCACGACTGCGAATGGCCATGGTGAGTTGCTCCCTCCCTGGGCTGTTCACAGAGGGAGGGAGGGCTGGGGGCGACCATGACATCAACCACCCACCCTGTATTCGTCCCGGCAGCCACAAATACAAGTCAGTTGAGACTGACTTATACTTGTGAAGGCAGAAGAACTCCTTCTCCTGCAGCGGCGGCTTGCGAGGGGAGGTGTCTTTGTTACACATCCCCTTGCATGGTTGTGAGGGGAAACGGCAGTGGGGGCCGGGGATTCGGCAGGGCAGACATGATTGCTCGGTAAGTTGTGAGCTTCACAGCTTACTGAGCTGATTAGAATCACACCCAAAAGTGTCAGTTATAGTAACGGCTGACAACACTTGAAAATAGTTTATTTGACACTTTTATAGAGATTTACTAATGATCATTAAGCCCAATTCACCATTGTACAGTCAATTATATGTGATTCACAAATTACACTGATGAATTTTGAAAAATGTACAGTATATATTTATAATTACCTACTGTATTAGCAAGCTTCAAGATTGTAATGGTATCCCAAATCATTGCGTCTTTGCAGTTTGCATATCATAAACCATAAAAAATTTCCAGTTGTCATTTATGGTCTTTCAGAAAATTATTTAAAAACAGATAATCAAGCATTGTATTATATGCATCAACATAATTGCCAATTAGAATATCAAAGTGTCACAATAAGGAAAATAATTACAGAATAACTGAAATGACTGTATGGCTTGGGTTTTACAGAAAAATGAACAAGCATCTTACAACATTTGAGACACTATCTACATGTCACTATTGTTCATAGTCATTGTACAGTGTATCAAAGTGCACACATACAGTAATCATTAGCAATTCTTATGCGTACATCGGCGTGTTAATGAGAACGTGCTTGCAAACAAAACCCTTTTCAAAATGATATAGAATAAAGCTGGGTACTCACTTATCCAATCGTCGGCAGACATACGCAGATCAGACTGTTTATATAACCTTCTGCCAGATTCCTCACTACACAATTTTTCAGCAGATCAACCTGTGTAAAAAAGAAGGATGAGGATTATTAATATCATTTGAGATGGCGACATGATTTACGGCTCCCCCCCCAACAAAAAAGAAAGTGTGGGTTTCCTCCCACAGAGGTCTAAGCATCCCACGCTTCGGGTTGGCGTTGATACTGGGGTGGCGTTAACGATGGGGGGCATTTCAGATAGTCATTACCCATCAGGGTGGGTGTACAATTAAAAATCAGGTCTGGGGGTGCATTTAACATTGGACTCAATGGGAAATCACGTTGCATCGCATCGCATGCCATTGTAATGGCATGCGATGCGACGAGATTAAAAATTTGTACAATTAACTCCAAAAGCCTTATATCGGGTCTGATCGGGTCCCATCGCATTCCTTAAGTAATGGTGTGCTATGGGACCCGACGGGCGCCGTGCTAGGAAACAAGTACCGAAGGAACTTTATCAAGCCACTCCGCTTCATTCATATAGCCTCTTCTTCAACCACAACCCCAGATTCCAGCCCGGGAACACAAACTCAAACAGACTTGACAAAATGATTCTTGTTTGGTGTTTGGAGATTGTTTTCTCCTGATGAATACATTAAGGGGAACATTTACAAAGATGGGAGTTATATTTCACATGGGATGTTGCTATGAACAACCAATCAGAAATTACTTCTTATTTATTTAGCACCTTCTAGAAGATAATAGTATCTGATTGGTTGCCAATAACAACATCCCATGTGAAATATTACTCCTATCTTAGTAAATTTAGCCCCAAAGTGTTCATAAAATAGTAGTTGTGAGATTTTGACATGAAAGCAAACTACTCTTAGCAGTGCTAAATTTAAACAAATTCATTGCCTTATGGGGTTAAAAGAGATTCTAACTCACATATATAGTTTGAGGGGGAAAACTGAAAAGGTGGCATTAAGCCACAAAAACATCAGAACTGTTGCAGACCATTTTATTGGCACTGGACCTAGCTTTTGTATCCTTATCAATGCCATAAAGAATAAGCCAATAACTCACATTTTTGTGCAAGGAATAAGCATAGAGACATGTTAGCTTGGACGTTTTTCATTTTTATGTGGCCTCAGTCCAAATTAATAGGCAAGATGTACTTCTATTTGTTATTAAACTAAACATACAACGATACCTGGTAAGTAAGATGTACAAATGAATAAGAGAAAGCAGATGTATAAAGGTAACAATTACTTCCTTATGCATGTATGATGTAACGCTGATTCACTGTACTTTTGGCTTTGGTTCCCTCCTTTGTTAAAGGAATAGTTGAATTTCATGCTGCAATATTTTATAGAAAACAGATGTGCCCTTTGAGAGGAACAGTCATAGAAACCACTTATTCCTGAGCATGTGTTGTAGGCCTCCGGAATAGCCAGAAGGTAGGAGTGGCAGTAATTTTCACATAACTGAATCAAAGACAGCATATACTGTACAATATAAATATTGAGTGGCATTTACTGCTGGAATTACATTTATAACTGTCAATGTTCAAATACAGCTTGTAACATGACGTTAGAAGCCGATTGGTACATTAGCTCTCTCCACTTTATCTCTCTCTAAACCTTGGTAAACCATGCCTGGTATTTAGTGTATTGTAATATAATACAACTAACCCTGAAAATTATAGACTGGTCAGCCTTACATCCATTGTGGGAAAATATTAGAAGGAATAATAAGAGATAGTATCCAAAATTTCTTAGAACAGGAGAAAGTGGTAAGTAAGGCTCAGCATGGGTTTGTCAAAAATAGATCATGTCAGACTAATTTAATTAGCTTCGATGAGGAAGTCAGTAGGGGGCTGGACTTAGGGAAATCTGTGGATGTAATACTGCTTGATTTCACTAAAGCTTTTGACACGGTTCCTCATAAGAGGTGATTAATGAGACTAGGTAATTTAGGGTTAGGAGATAAAATTTGTAATTGGCTTAAAAACTGGTTGCACAATCGGGGGCAGAGAGTGGTGGTAAATGGCATACATTCCAGCTGGGGTAAGGTCCAAAGTGGAGTCCCGTGAGGTTCAATATTGGGACCCACCTTGTTTAATATATTCATTAATGATATTGGAAGTGACATACTGAGTAAAATTGCAATATTTGCGGAAGACACGAAATTGAGTAAGGAAATTAACTCCGGAGAGGATGTGGAAACACTACAAAGTGACTTAAATAAACTGGAAAGGTGGGCGGAAAGGTGGAAAATGCAGTTTAACGTTGAAAAATGTAAAGTAATTAATTATGGGAACAAAAATGAACAAGCTACTTATAGGCTAAATGCAGTTAATATAGGGAATTCTGCTGTAGAGAAGGACTTGGGGGTCATCATACTGTAGATCAGTGGTTCCCAACCTTTTTTGTCTCCCGTACCCCTTGATTAGGCTTTTCATTTAGGAGTACCCCTCGTGAAATTTTCAGGGGGCGTGGCCTAAAAGGGGTGTGGCTTAACAGGGGCAAGTCATACTGGCAATGACGGGAAAAAAAAAGTGCAACCACTTGGCCACAATATAAGCTCAGCCCATTCTGCGGACAGCATATAAAATAACAGAACCTTGTCAAATCTCTATTACCGAAGCAACAGACATTCAACGGATCACGTTAGCCTTCCAATAGTGCCAGATACACATATGCTCCAAAGGTGCCAGGTATGCCCGCACAGTGCCATAAATGGGAATGCCACCACGGTGCCAGGTATGACCCCATGGTACTGGGTATGTGCCCACATTGCCAACAATGCCCCATACAGTGCCAGCAACAAGTATACCCCCATAGTGCCAGCACCAAAGTATGCCCCACAGTGCCAGCAATGCCCCACAGTGCCAGTAACAAGTATGCCCCACAGTGCCAACAATGCCCCACAGTGCCAACAATGCCAGTAACAAGTATGCCCCACAGTGCCAACAATGCCCCACAGTGCCAGCAATGCCCCACAGTGCCAGTAACAAGTATGCCCCACAGTGCCAACAATGCCCCAGTGCCAGCAATGCCCCACAGTGCCAGTAACAAGTATGCCCCACAGTGCCAACAATGCCCCACAGTGCCAGTACCAAGTATGCCCCACAGTGCCAACAATGCCCCACAGTGCCAGCAATGCCCCACAGTGCCAGTAACAAGTATGCCCCACAGTGCCAACAATGCCCCACAGTGCCAACAATGCCCCACAGTGCCAGTAACAAGTATGCCCCACAGTGCCAACAATGCCCCACAGTGCCAACAATGCCAGTAACAAGTATGCCCCCACAGTGCCAACAATGCCCCACAGTGCCAGCAATGCCCCACAGTGCCAGTAACAAGTATGCCCCACAGTGCCAACAATGCCCCACAGTGCCAGTAACAAGTATGCCCCACAGTGCCAACAATGCCCCACAGTGCCAGCAATGCCACACAGTGCCAGCAATGCCCCACAGTGCCAGTAACAAGTATGCCCCACAGTGCCAACAATGCCCCACAGTGCCAACAATGCCCCACAGTGCCAGCAATGCCCCACAGTGCCAGCAATGCCCCACAGTATTTCCCAGCAGCAGCACACTCACCATTGACGCTGCTGCTGGGGAGAGGACAGTCCAGTGTCCCCCTGTCATGTAGCTGCCGCGCTGCAGTGCTTCTCTCAGGCCGGGAAGGAGAGTACAGCATACTGCGTATCTCTCCTTCCCTTCAGTGTGACTGGGCTGCCCGTCAATCAAAGTTCGCGGGCCGGCTCCTGATTGGCTGCCGGCCCGCAAGCTCTGATTGATTGGCGGATGGGCGGCCAGTCACAGGGAAGCACACGGAGGGGTAGGAGAGATGCGCAATGCACTCTCCTCCCCTCCAGCGACCTGTCTGGCGGCCGCGGCCGCCATTACAGGCCGGGTCGCGGCGTACCCCCCAGCCTGTGGACGCGTACCCCCAGGGGTACGCGTACCACAGGTTGGGAACCGCTGCTGTAGATGAAAAATTGGGTAATAGTGCACACTGCTCAAGTGCAGCAGCAAAAGCAAACCGGACATTGACATGCATTAAAAGGGGTATGGATTCAAGGGATGTCAATGTGATAGTGCCTCTTTACAAGGCATTGGTGAGATCACACTTGGAATATTGGGCGAAATTTAATAGGGGTCGATTTTTTTTTGCGTTTTCTTTCTCAAAAACGGCCGTTTTTGGACATTTTCTGAAAATCCCATATTTTATAGGGTGCGATTTTCAGAAAAAAATCTAATTTTTTCCCGCTATTTCGCACATTATAAAGGTGCGATTTTTAGTTTAACTATATAATTGAGCAGTGTGCACTATTACCCAATTTTTCATCTACAGTATGATGACCCCCAAGTCCTTCTCTACAGCAGAATTCCCTATATTAACTACATTTAGCCTATAAATACAGTAGCTTGTTCATTTTTGTTCCCATAATTAATTACTTTACATGTTTTCCCATTAAAAAGTATACAAATCGTCTATTTAATGGGATGCGAGTTTTAGTAAAGGTTACTAAAACTCACAAAATAAATAGACCAGGTTCTGACTGGCAAATTTGTCAGCAACATGCACAGATCATTGAGATCTGTGCATGGTTCTGGTGTAAAAAAAGAGTTAAAACCAAAAAGTGAAAAAAAAAAACGGCGTGGGGTCCCCCCTCCAGAGCATAACCAGCCCCGGGCTCAAAGAGCCGGTCCTGGTTTCATAAAATCACGGGGCTGAAGAAATAGAGTTCCCCTGGATTTTACAAAACCAGCACCAGGCTCAAGGGCCGGTCCTGGTTCCCAAAATACGGGGGACAAAAGGAGTAGGGGTCCCCCGTATTTCAAGAACCAGCACCGGGCCCAACCAACCAGCAGGGTAATGCCACAGCCGGGGGAGACTTTTTATACAAGTCCAAAGCATTCAGCCCTCTGATCAGTCAGCATGGGCAGGGGTCCTGGGGGAGTGGGGACCCCCCTAAAGAAGGGGTCCCCCCTCCAGAACTTACCTGCCCATGCTGAAGCCCAGGGCTGTCCTCGATGCCCCTGGGCGGTGGGCATCGAGCTGATACTGGTGTAAAAAAATAGATGAAAAACTATTATCTTATACCGTGGAACTATGAGTCCCAGCAAGCCTCCCCCACATGCTGGGACTTGGAGAACCACAAGTCCCAGCATGCGGGGCATTAAAGGGCCCGCTGGCACTTGTAGTTCCACAGTAAAATAAATAGTTAAATAAACACACTGACACCCATTTAAAATAAAACTTTAATACATACAAAGCCCATACATACTGATACTTACATATCTTGAGCCCGTCGGTAGGTCCCTGGGTCCGGTCCGGGGGCTTGGTTCTGGGGCTGGTCCGGGGCTCCAGGGCTGAAGTGTCCGGGGTCCTGGATCCGAAGAAATCCATGGGGGACCTGTGGAGGGAAATCCTACTCACTACATATGGCATACGATGCCATACGATGGGAGCCGTGATACTCCACAAGTACCCAAAAAGCCAGAAACTGAAGTGTTGGGTGATATCATTGGAGCATTAGTGACAGCCAGCCAGGGCCGGATTAAGCGGGGGAACAGGGGGTTAGTACCCCTGGGCCCCCCTCTATCTAGGGGCCCCCTGTGGTTGACATGTATTTAAAAAAAAATGTTAGCTAAAGGTTTTGTGCATGTGAGTGGGGTAGTGCTTCAGCTTCACCTATCTGGCAATGTGACAATAATTAATGGTGCTGAGCATCAGGAGTCAAGGCACACTGACTGCACAAGTGTGCAGTGCATTACTGGGAGTTGACTAAGTCCCATGAGACTTTGCACAAGAGGTCAGAGGCTAAGAGGCTTTTTCTGAGCTCTGCTTGGTGGAGCTCATCATATGCTGCTCAGGCCCATGGAGGACAGCAGCAGCAGCGGCCTTGTCATGGGAGGGTTTTTAATCAGAGGCAGCGCTGAGCCTGTCATGGCTCCTACAGAGTAAGGTACAGAGGGACAAACACAGGCTTTTCATGTGGTATTATATATGTTTCTATTACCCCCCCCCCCCTGCAGTTACCCATTGACCAAGTTTATACTGCCTCTACTTTTTGTTTTGACAGTGTAATATTCTCCCATGCAGTTTGCGGCCAGTAATGACAAGTGGGAGGGGGCCCCTCTGTCTAAAGTGCCCCGGGCCCGAAGGCTTAATCCAGCCCTGCATCTAGCCACTATCAATAAACACCTCTCTTATACAGAATACTTATAAGCCCCATACACACTACTTAAGATTGGTCAAACAGTTGACTGTGTTTATGGTCATCAATTACAAAAGGTCAACAGGTCTATCAGCAATAATTAATTGCAGTTCACATGAAAAACATTAAAGAAAATAAGAAACTGAAGTTTTTAGGCTGCTTAGCTACATAAAATAAGATCTCCAGAGAACCTCAATGGCACTCACAGTCAGGGGGCTATACCTCGGAGATCAGTACTGAGGTGCAGGAAAGGTCCCAAGCAGGCCTGAAATTGACACACACCCCTGCATCTCTCCTCAATCCCCTCCTCAGGCATTCTCTGGTTTAAGATCCCAACAATCCCAGCTAAACCCTCCCACAGTTTATTTGCTTTATGGACTAGCAGGACACCACAGTTTTTTTCTGTAATGTTTCTTTATCATGATCAAAATTCGGGAATTTCATTGAACTTGGACTCTGAGCACCAATTTACACCTGCAACCCAAGCACGTACCATGTATTGATTTTGATTTTGTCATTGTTCTCTAGTCACTCAAACAGTAAAAGTTTATCCTATCTCACCACACACATCATAGGACACAACACCTACACCAATAATAGGAACAGCTCTAAGCAGAGCTGCCACGCTGATTTCATTATCAGTTAGCAAAGAGTAATTCTTACACTCAATCCTTAAACTCAAAGGAGCAGAGCGCAGCACGTCTACCAACAACTCAGGTTTTCTACCCACCAATTTCCACAAGAGAAGGATGATATAAAGTAGGCACTGACTACTTGTTAGTGCCTTGGACAAACTGTCACTTCCCAGGACGTTCCCTGGCTCAAGATTTTTGTGTCAAGTTCTCAGAGTCTGTGCAAATACCTTGTTCCAGAGTTTTCTGTAGCATTCTGGTCTCTTATAGTCTGCCTGAGGGTTCTGTTTCCTTATTATATCACTGCAGTTGTGGAACTACTCTCTTCAGCCAGTCTGCACCTTGTTAAATTATTAACATATTACATCAAGCTTCAGTGCTCACTACTCTATTACCTCAGCATTATGCATCCAGAGTTAAAGCAGGCTCTCAGTGCTTATTACTTTCCTGTGTTATTCAATCTCCAGTGCTTCAGTGCTTATGCCACTGGGCTGAAGTTCTTCTGCATCTAGATCATTGAGGGGCTTTTTTACTATGAGTGCTTCCTAGTTCCAGTCTGTCTGTATTCTGTTCGGCCTCCAATTCTACTCCATCTCTGATATTGTTTTAGCCTCTTACAGGACAAAGAAGATTCTGTACAAGGGCGTAACTACCATAGGTGCAAGGGGTACACCTGCTATGTGGCCCAGAGCTGAAGGGGGCCCATCTTTGCCGTCTAAGTAAAATGTTTTACATACATTTATCACCATCAGTTGCTAAATCGGGGGCCCTTACAAACTTTTGCTATGAGGCCTATAAATATCTAGGTACAGATGGAGGCAGACTGTCTCCGCTAGCAATCCGCCAGCAGCGAGGCGCTCCATCTGACTGAGACGCGCGTGCGTCTCACACGCACGCGTGTCTCAGTTTCCGGGCGGCGGGCGACGCTTCAGGGAGACGGACAGGGATGGGGGGGAGGGTGCGGGGAGGTGGTGGGGACTCCGGGTGACCGCCGACAAGCTGGCGGGGACCCGGGGGAAGCGGCGGGGACCCGGGGGAAGCGTCGTCGGAAGGGGACGCTCATGCATCTCGTGCGCGCGCGTCCCCTTTCGCATATCAGATGGCGGCTGGCGGGGGATGGCGGCTGGCGATTCTGCCGTCATCCCCTGCAAAGACCAGGCCGGCTCCATCTGTATGCTTCTGATTCTGTACATCTGTTTTATTCTCATATGCACAGAAGTACCATTGGTACTAGCCCGACCATCGGTTTTAATTTGACCATTGGTCGAAGCCCAATATAATACACCATCAGTTGCACACCAAACATCAGTTCCAGATCGATATGATTTATTATTATGCTTTACTTATATGGTGCCACAGAGTACATAAGAAATAGGTAAAACTGGAAACAGTGACTTACAGTTGAATACAATTAAATACAGTTGTGTACAACAGAGAACAAGTACAAGGTACATAAATATAGCTGCATCAGCAGGTGACTCTGAAATAAGTATGAGGGCAGAAAACTGCAGGATTTGGTGCCATTGAAGATGGTTTAAAAAAAGCACATGAGGAAAGAGAGCCCTGCCCGTGAGAGCTTACATTCTAAAGGGCCAGAGGGCTGTGACCGGGGTCCCTAGTGAAGACCGTAGATGTGATTAAACTATGCTCCTCCGCAGGGGCGTAACTACACTAAGGCAGCCACCGCCACCGCTTGGGGGAGCGAGTGGCAGCGCTGTCTGTGTGGGCGCCGGCATCCAGCACTTTATACTGCCGCTGCCCACCCCGCATCCCCAGCATAGGCGCCGATTCCGGTACAGTCCCACCGACCGTCGAGTCAACTGGTGGCTGGCTCAGCCCACCCATATCAATGCTTGTCTGGCCGGCTCACGATGTGACGTGCTGGCGTCACACCATGCTCTCCCCCGCCCTGCGCTGTACTCCTCCTGAGTCAGTACAGCGCAGGGCGGGGGAGAGCGCGGTGTGATGCCAGCACGTCACATCCCGAGCCGGCAGAGTACAGGAGGAGGCAGGAGAAGATGCAGCCGGGACCCACAGCCACTTGCTGAAGGAGAAGGGGGCACAGGAGCAGGGGCGTAGGGAGGGCGCCGGAAGGTCTGCTCCCTAATGTGATGCCCTGCTTCCCACTGCAGCCTCCACGGGGCAATGGCCGCTGCCTCTACGGTACACTGATTGTCTAAATGATTGCTGTCCTTATCTCTGCTGTCTTTATCTCTCTCTGCTGTCCTTATCTCTCTCTCTGCTGTCCTTATCTCTCTCTCTGCTGTCCTTATCTCTCTCTCTCTCTGCTGTCCTTATCTCTCTCTCTCTCTGCTGTCCTTATCTCTCTCTCTCTCTGCTGTCCTTATCTCTCTCTCTCTCTCTCTCTCTCTGCTGTCCTTATCTCTCTCTCTCTCTCTGCTGTCCTTATCTCTCTCTCTCTCTCTGCTGTCCTTATCTCTCTCTCTCTCTGCTGTCCTTATCTCTCTCTCTCTGCTGTCCTTATCTCTCTCTCTCTATGCTGTCCTTATCTCTCTCTCTCTCTCTCTCTGCTCTTTCTGCTGTCCCGCTCTCCTATGTCTTTTCTCTTTCTGTTGTCCTTTTGTCTCTTTCCACTCTTAGGGCCTTATTCTGGTTGGTGCGGCCGGGCCGTACGCGTACGTTCCGGGGTTTTTAATGATCTGCGCATGCGTACCATCTCCAATGCGCAGGCGCGAACACTCCACAACGCTTACGGACGGGTCTCTCCGTGCGAAAAAACCTGTACGCGAGAGTACGGGCATTGGGGGCGGCATAGGGGCGTGATGAGGGGAGCGGCTGAAATAATGAGGGAAAATGGGCGTAAATATGGGCGTACACGGGGGTGTGCACCAAAAATGAACGGTGCTACTACCGCACGATCGGCTAAAGCACCGTTCATTTCGGACACAAAACAGGTGGCCGCCAACCGCCACCTCAGACCACCCCTACAGATACCGCATGACAGCGTGCGCCTGGGTTTGCTAATTTACGCTGATTACTACTCAAACACATACACCTGAATGTAATAACCAATGCTGCAGTCTATTAAGTCCAAACCATGATTTCACTACCTGCAAGCCACACACAGCACTCAAACACATTGGAAGCTTATCTTTCTATACTTCTCGACATTTAAAGGTTTGTTTAATTTAAGGTAAGAATCTTTTTAAGACCTGCTTATATATGCTAAGGTAGGTATTTGTTAAACAGTTATACACATTCACTACGTGCTTTCATAGACTTTACACAGTGGCACACTCAATCTACACAAGTCGACATGTGTCAACGTGTTCACTCTAATACAAACATAGGTTTTGTATTTATGATACAATAACATAAACCACATCTAACACATACAAAGGATGTTTCAGCAATGTTTTAAGCCCATGCCCACTATTTTGCACACAATCTTTGTATAGTACCCAAAATACAGACCTGTACCACTATCTGATCTGCTATGAATTGGATTTTACTACACTCTGGATGTAAGATGCCACCAATCACATTATTGCACTCACATCTCTCTAACAAAGGATTCCTACATCTGCTTATGACACTGTAAAATCATATATATGTACAAAGTTAAACATGTTTGTCCACAAGCAATTTTATCATGTTTGGCCGATTCACACATCTTTTTTTAGGGAGGACACATATGCATTCCTACACAAATGTCCCTTTTGACCCTTGTTTGTCTACCTCACCCACTCCATGAGGAAAGCATTGTTCTGGACCTGCTTTTACCTACTAATGTAGGAGCTACCTCACCTGCACACAAACTGCTTTCTCACCTATTAAGTTGCTCTGCACATGTGCTGACACAAACTAATTAGCAGGGAAAAGTTGGATAGGAACATGGGAATGGCCATGGAGAGGGTTACACATGGGAAACTTCTACCACACTTCAACAAATGCTCAAAAATACCATGGTCAGTAAGTACACATAAATGTAGTATTTGTTTCACACAAGAAATTACACATACAACAATTGTGTTTTAATTGGTAAAATAAATTTATTTGCTGTTCAGCATCACAGCTTATTTGACACTTTAATGTCATAAATCAAATAAACAAATAAAATATACACAAAAATAAAAAAACAGCCAGAACAAGAGGTTGCATATCTCCAAACATGTGTTACCCTGCAAATGCAATGGTGAAAGAAATGGGGACACCAGAATACGTACTGCAACAACCAGGGTGAATACTAAGCAAGATACACACCACCAAAAATTTATCCTGCATTTGTAGAGGTCAAAATAAGAACTTTAATGCCCATGGCACGAAAATGGATCGATGGCCAACTCAGGAAGTGGATGTCCAGTGCAATTTAAACATTTGGGGTCCAACCACAGAGGAAGTGAACCAGGTCTCATTATTTGGGCCCTTTTTTCCCCT
Organism: Crinia signifera; assembly: GCF_055691185.1. Classification (NCBI taxonomy): domain Eukaryota; kingdom Metazoa; phylum Chordata; class Amphibia; order Anura; family Myobatrachidae; genus Crinia; species Crinia signifera. Next base: position 304,368,486 of record NC_139217.1, on the reverse strand, counting down.
TTTTAGATGGGGCCTTGGGGACAGGGGCCTTTGGCTCAGATGGCTTGCGGCGTCTTCCCCTAGTGGACACAGGAGGGTCAGCAGAGGTGGAAGGTTGGGGAGCAGCTTGGGGTGGGCCAGCAGATGGGGGATTGTCCCTTAGGGACCTGGCGGTGGTCAGCAGCTCCGCAAGAATTTCATTCTGGCGGCTGAGGTGTTGGCCAATGCTTTGCATGCCAGCCGCCAGAGTGTCATTCATGCGGTTGAAGGCCTCACACTGCTGCCTGTTTGTGGCCTTCCAATCCGCCAGAATTTCCACAACCTGCTGCTGACGGACCGCAGCATCCACCCCTTGCTTCTCGATCCTCTCCAGCATCACCATCAAGCTGGCATCCCATGTGTCCTGTGGCTGGAGGTGTCGTCTTGGTGGAGGCTGGACCACTTGCTCCACCTGTGGCTCTGCAGAGAAAGATGCTGCCGGTTCATCCTGGGTTTCTGCTTCTTCTAGGATAATAATTGAAAACGATGTCACCATCACATACGCACTAAAAAATATCTTTCCAAATACAATGCATTACTGTGACTTACCATAAAAAGCAGCAGCAAAGACCTCCACCGGGAGCTCACTATCCATATTGGATATCCCCCTGACCTCGGCCACATCAATGACATCCAAGGCATCCTGCTCCAGGGGGGTATATTCCAAGGTGTCTGGCATAGGCCCCCTCCCGGTGGACATGCTGTGGTTGTACCGGTCAGTCATCTTCCTCTTCAGTGTCGTTTTAAAGTCTGTCCACCTACAAGTTTAAAAATACAAATATCACCATGAGATATGTGCACCACTGTGCTAGTGAACATCATGACTACGTGACATTTCCTAGTGTGGGTGATCTTATGTTTTTTAGCCATATGTGTCCCACACACACATTAATGTCTCCATTAGGAGGCATTTCAGTGTCTCATCTCATTCATTAGGCCACTAAATGCACATACATAGATCACTATGCAGAAATGACATCATCCATGGCCAAATTATGCACCTCCACCTGTTGTGAAACTACACATTCCACCATAGCTTGACAGTGTGGTTATTATGGAGTAATTTAACTATGGGATGGCATACTGGGATGTGTAGTTTCTCACCAGCTACATGTGCACAGTTTGGTCATTCTTGTTTCAGTAGCATCATATGGAACATGTTACAACAACTCTTTCAAAAACACACTTTCTCTTGTCCCATCACATACTTCACATGAGCAGAACTGTGCCCATAACCTCACATCACACCAATGGTGCATGTTTCATATATAAATGTGGGTTATTAGAAATGGTTGTGTTCACATGTGACATTGAAGTGTAGCACTATCTACAAACACACCTTTCTATTATTCTCAAAACATACATGTAACATATGTACACACATATGACATTATCAGGGGGACAAACACACTCGCCTTTTCTTCACCGCTAGCCAATCTCTGACCACTGGTGACACCTGGTTCACTTCCTCTGTGATCTTGTCCCAAAGGTTTCTCCTTGCACTGGCACCCGGCTTCCTGGTTGGCAATTCTATCCATTTGCGTGCCCTGGGCACTAAAATTCGCAATTCTGCCTCTACAAATGCAGGGTTTCTCTTTTTGGTGGTGGTATCCTGCTCAGTCCTCACCCTAGATGTTGCAGCACGTTTTCTGGTGGCCCCAGTTCTCTCACCATGCACCTGCTGGGTCACACCTGTTTGGAGAGATGCAACCTCTTGTTCTGGCTGGTTGCTTGGCCCTTGTGGAGCTGGTGCAGTTTGAACAGGGCCTGTTAGTGAGGGGCCCGCTTGGTCTTGCAGGCTACTTCTCTCTTGGGCCCTCCTTCTCCGCTCCTGTTCCCTCTTCTGCAAAGCTTCAAGCAGGGATTCTGCTGTAGCTCTCTGTAGAGCGTCCTCAGCTGCGGAATCATCTGAGCTAGACATGTTTGCAGCAATTCTGGCCTGCATCTGACTGAATATTTATATGGTAATCTCCCGCCATGAACAAGGGGGCGTATATTTTTCCCCGCAATGTAGTTGCTAATTTACGCCGATATTTCCCGGCGATAATTCCCGCTTAAATTACGCAGGTCTCAACGCACCTGATCATTCACCTGTATATGCACATACACAGGTTGTGGAGCATTGTGTGCTACATGGTGACATGTGTGCACCTGTCATTCCAATGATGAGTGTTGTCAGCTGGTATCTGTTGGAGTTCGTGTATGCTTTCTGAGTCACATTTCAAAACATCCCGTTATAATGCTTTCCATACATATGTAATGAGTATGAAATTGTCATACACCAACATGTTGCATTGTGCCTGTTTTAGCAGCGTATTTATTAGTAGACGGTTGCGTGTATTATTTTCAGCACACTGTATATACAGTACGTCTCTCCATGGAAATCGGTGTATTGTGCCCTTTTAGCAGCGTATTTATTAGTAGACGGTTGCGTGTAATATTTTCAGCACACTGTATATACAGTTCGTCTCTCTATACATTGAAAGCATGCTGTTGGTTATGGTGTGTGTATATCGGAACGGTCCGCGTAAGTTTCTATTCGCATCCAGTTTGTTAATGTAAGAAGGATTAATAAAGTTAATACTAAACAAACAATTTTTTAGACCAATCAGCAAGCACCAAAAGTGATATATGTACCTGCAATTAATAACTGCGCCATTGCCAATATGACTTCAACCAGGGCTAGCGCGTTTTCTACCCAGGAGCTGGTGGCCTTGGTTGAGGTCATGGACCGGCGGCTGGGGCCCAGGGGCCCATATGTGTCCAACATGGACAAGCGACGGGCATATAATGCTGCCCGCCGCCTAATATACACCCGGACCGGCGTACAGAGAAGCCTGGCCCAAGTCGAGCGGCGGTGGTCTGACCTGCGCCGGCGCCTGCCAGTGATGCTGAGTTCCATTCGCCGCCATATTGCCCGATGTAAGTTTTTATTAACTAGTATGTCTGCGTTTTTTTTCAATGATTTCTTTACTTTTTATAAATATGTTCATGAGTATGTGGGTGTATAGGGGGTGTATATGGGTGTATATGGGGTGTATAGGGGGTGTATAGGGAGTGTATAGGGGGTGTATAGGGGGTGTATATGGGTGTATAGGGGGTGTATAGGGGGTGTATAGGGGGGTATAAGTAGTCGCTCTGTTTTTGGGTGTAGCATATCAATTAGTTCTTTTGGAAAAAATGGGACATAGACAAAAAAGGCGCAGTAAGTAAAGATACTTGTAAGTAGGAGATCGAAATCCTTCCTTTTCAGGGTGAAGTTATTTTCTCAAGCCGAATATGGATTAATAGGCCATGATGAGACGTGAAAATATAAAAATGAAATAAACAGCAATTACAATCAAAATTTGTGTTAGTGTCTTTTCATATAAACCCCCTATTGGGTGGTATCATTAATGTGCACGGTGGATTTGATTCTGCGGGGCGTACCGAAACTCACGTTGAATTTAGATGGTACTACTCTTATCAAGGTTTCTTTCGATGTGGCCTCGCAGGGATCAAATTCTGAACATCGGTGTAGATCTCTCGTGTATGGAGAGATGACGTGGTGGACTTACACGTGTTCCAGAAAAAAAGAAAGAAAAAACAGTGTCTAGACTAGTGGTATAACCTTGTATCATGTAGAAGGTGGGCAGCTGAACAAAAACTGGTGTATTTTGACAGCGTACCTCACTTACATGTGAAGTGGTGAAAGAACATATATAAAGGTTTCTTTGATATTTGAGAAGAAGTGGGCGTACCCCTACTCACGATGTAAACTGTGATTTTCAAACCTATCAAGGTTTCTTTATATATGTCTTTTTACTTTGTGAATAAGTAACTTTAAACCGTGTTTCCAAGGATCCTGGTGACTCCAGTCCCCAGCGAAATATGCAATAAAGAAAGTGTATGTCTCAATACAAAGGTCTAGATGTATATAAGAACCAAATGCTTGAGGCCCGAATTCAGGAGGGCGTACCTTACTCACCCCTTATAGTAGGGGGCAGAAAGCCCGTAGCGTTTTCTTTTGTAAATTCAGTTGGATAGTTTCCACCAAAAAAAAGGGCCAGGGAACCAATTTTTAGATAAAATGGTATTCTACCAAAGTTTTTAATCCATACAAAATATAGAAAGAAATATAACTTTAGAAGAGAATACTCGCCCAAACGCGATATGAGGCAATATAACAGAAGGGATTATTCCCCTAGAAGAGAGGTAAAAAGTTACAAAATCCAGAGAACACCGGAATGGAGAATTCCCACAAGATTCCATAAATTTAAACCTCAGATTACTCATACCCCGCATAGGGAACCAAGTATCAACAGGTTCTCGGTGCTAGAAAACTATGATTTAGATACCCCTGAGAGATATGAGAACTCTCCATCCCCTTTTTTAGAGAGGGACCACTCAGGCTCAATAAACAGATAAAAACCACTTACAGGGGCACCAGAGGTGGAAAAAAGAAACCACGTAAAATGGGTAAAACTCAAAATAAAAGAAGAAAATGTCGTTCAGCTCCCTGTTTGGATACAAACATGGTAGCATCAAAAGTAAAAAATTTTAATCTTAGCTCCCACATTCTGTCCACCGATGAAACCAATGTACTAGAAAGAGGCTTAAAATATGCCCCATCAAATCATATCAACACCTTTGATTTGTATATTGATATACAAAGATTTATCCGTAAACTCACCCTGAAACGCTTCTTTTACAAAGAGGAGAACATTGAAAGTTTAGAAATTCCCAATACGGGTTTTAAGCCTAAATCGGTGTTCTATCCGCAACACTGTAAAGGGCCCTTTTTGGAGACAGTTGCTACAATGGTGTTGGAGGAAGCCAAAACTATAGATATTAATAGGTCACACTCTAATCTCACTAAAAAAGAGAAAGAGGCCATACGCTCCTTGAGGGAAAATAAGGAATTGGTCATTAAACCGGCAGACAAGGGGGGGAGTGGTGGTACTTAATACTTCGCACTATAAAGCAGAGGTCATGCGACAATTGGAAGATTCTAATACTTACAAAAAACTGAGAAATGACCCAACCACCACTACCCTCCCCAAGTTCAAAATATTGATCAATAAAGCCTTGGAAAATGAAATTATTAGCAAGGTAGAGGCACAGTTCCTAATTAATGAAACCCCTTTAACCCCCGTGATGTACATTCTACCTAAAGTACACAAACGATTGGTCGATCCTCCGGGACGACCAATCATTTCGGGAGTGAACTCCCTGACTGCCAACCTGTCCATGTTCGTGGATTATCACCTTCAGCCACTCGTGCTTCTTAATAGGTCCCACCTTAAAGATACGGGTGACTTTATAAGAGGCATATCCTCCATTAAATGGAACAATGGTGATTTACTTGTCACAGCCGATGTCAGCTCCCTCTACACCATCATCAATCATGATGATGGTGTGGAGGGTGTTAAAAGGTTCCTGGAAGGATCGGAAAAACCAGCTCCCCTTCGGGAATTCATAATAGAAAGCATCCAGTTTATTCTACAAAATAATTATTTTTTGTTCAATGAGGAATTTTATTTACAGAGGACAGGTACCGCGATGGGTACCAGATTCGCCCCGAGTTATGCGAACCTTTTTATGGGCGCATGGGAGCTTGATACCATCTGGGCTCCCAATACATTCGGGGCGAGTCTGGTGTCCTATATGCGGTACATTGATGATATTTTTTTTATATGGAGAGGGGACAGGGAAACCCTCAACACCTTCTGTACATATTTGAACAACAATAATAAGAATATCGTTTTAACCTTTGACATCCAACCTATTGAAATCAATTTTTTGGATATTACAATATACATAGAGGATGGGAATTTAAAATATAAAAACTATGTAAAACCCACCGATTCGGGGTCATATATCCCATACTCCAGCTGTCACCATGACCACTGGCTCAATGCGGTCCCTACCGGGCAGCTTAAGAGAATTAGAAGGAACTGTCTTGACGATTCGGTATACATCACACAAGTTACCGAAATGAAGGACAAATTTTTGTCATGTGGGTATAAAGAAAGCATTCTGACCAAAGGTCTAGAACAAGTCGACATAGACCAGGAGCCAGATAAAACCGCCCGTATACCCAAAAAACCCAAAAAAGAAAGAAATAATGACTTTGCTTTTGCCTTCATTACCACGTTTACAGAGGAGCATAAAAAGATGGAACACATATTTAATAAACATTGGAACATTATCAGAAAAGATCCCATCTTGGGAAAACTTGTGCCAAAGACCCAAGCACATTTATCGAAAGACCCCTAACCTCCGCACTAATTTAGTCACCAGTAATTTTACATCTAATACTTTGAAACCCGGCATCAAATCCAAGGGATTCTATAGATGCGGAGATTGTTTAGGCTGTAAAAACATCAAGAGCCAGGGACATAACAAAATCGAAGAATATACTATTAATGGGCATAATATAAAGGTGAAAGATTTTATAACATGCAGCACGAAAAACGTTGTATACATGTTAAAATGTAGTTGTAACAAACACTACATAGGACGTACTTCTAGACCCTTGAAGGTCCGCTTAGGCGAACACTTGCGGAACATAAAAAAGGGCTTAGAAACCCATGCTCTGTCCGCACACTTTAAAACAGTCCATCAGTGTTCATTGAAGGAATTGACTGAATTTGGAGGGCTTAGAGTGATTAAAGGGAATTCCAGACAACCGGATTGCACTACAGCCTTAGCGAAGGCTGAAATGCATCTCATCTTTGATTGCAGAACTTTGCTGCCCAACGGACTCAACAGTGACTTCGAACTTAAATGGTTCTTATAAGCCACTGTTGGGTCCGTTGGACCGCACCATTTAGTGCACCACACTTTCTTCGTGCATCTGGTCTTTTGAGTGTGTTCCAATAAGAATTTTGGTCCATTAGTGGTCACATATAGTAATGTATATCTAGAATAATTCGTGCATACTAATTTATATCACGCCATATAACATAAGTATCATCACAGTGTATTGCCCATACGGGGATCCTGTAACCCTATTCAGAATGTATAAATTATGACTAGTTAGTTCTAATATGGCATGTATTTGTATGTATTTCTTGAACATACTTTGTAATTTTGTTTTTTTATATATCTTTATATTTCCCCTCTTAGGTGAAGGAGCGTCTGGTCGCCATGGCAACCCATACATCCGGGCACTCCAGCATATAGCATCCTATCAGAAGCCATTACTTCCTGTGGCGTGCGTTTCACCCACTTAAGGATGCGTTCCAAACAGCTTCCCGCTTTCCTCATTAGAGTGATGCCCGCCGTGCGCTTCAACAGCCACCTACGAGCGAGCCACACTTCCAGTTATGCGGGTCAACAGGATCGCTCTCTTCCGCTTCCCCACTCTCCCGCTTGTGGCGTCATACACTGTGCGTTCCAACACAGACCTATGGGAGAGCCGCACTTCCGGTCTCCAAGCGTCAGGGAACTTCCTGGTTTTTATAACGATGTCTGGACTGTACGATCGTTGATGCCCACCGGCACCCGCCAGACAGGATAACAATACCCATCGGGTATATACACAGGAGAGCATATTTCCACCTCCATTAACCACCTCCTTGCCTCCATTCATTAAGTCCGTGACCGGATGTTATGAATGGGTTTCCATGGCGACGGACATAATATAGAATGTGGACATTACTCTAGCACTTTAAAAAACTTTAAAAATTGCAAATTTTAGATGTTTTTATTATCGTTTGTTTTAATATGAGTATATAACAATGCTGACATATGTATTTTGAGCAACATCCAGGAAGAATATAACGTATGAGATAATTGATGATGTCACTTCCTGTATTTGTTCTATTGGCTGTTCATCACATGAATGCAGGCTTCTCACTCTGCTCTGACACATCTTGATAAAGGTCATTTAGACCGAAACGCGTAGATCCTGTCAGAGGAGAGTGAACAGCCACACTTCCAGATGTATGTATTGTTTTTATTCAAGTTTTAAAGTTTGTCTTCTTTTTGGTTTTTGGAATTTTTTGGACTTGTTTTGAGAATTCTTTGTCCCTATGTTGTCTATGGGATTTTTTTGTATGGATTAAAAACTTTGGTAGAATACCATTTTATCTAAAAATTGGTTCCCTGGCCCTTTTTTTTGGTGGAAACTATTCAACTGAATTTACAAAAGAAAACGCTACGGGCTTTCTGCCCCCTACTATAAGGGGTGAGTAAGGTACGCCCTCCTGAATTCGGGCCTCAAGCATTTGGTTCTTATATACATCTAGACCTTTGTATTGAGACATACACTTTCTTTATTGCATATTTCGCTGGGGACTGGAGTCACCAGGATCCTTGGAAACACGGTTTAAAGTTACTTATTCACAAAGTAAAAAGACATATATAAAGAAACCTTGATAGGTTTGAAAATCACAGTTTACATCGTGAGTAGGGGTACGCCCACTTCTTCTCAAATATCAAAGAAACCTTTATATATGTTCTTTCACCACTTCACATGTAAGTGAGGTACGCTGTCAAAATACACCAGTTTTTGCTCAGCTGCCCACCTTCTACATGATACAAGGTTATACCACTAGTCTAGACACTGTTTTTTCTTTCTTTTTTTCTGGAACACGTGTAAGTCCACCACGTCATCTCTCCATACACGAGAGATCTACACCGATGTTCAGAATTTGATCCCTGCGAGGCCACATCGAAAAAAACCTTGATAAGAGTAGTACCATCTAAATTCAACGTGAGTTTCGGTACGCCCCGCAGAATCAAATCCACTGTGCACATTAATGATACCACCCAATAGGGGGTTTATATGAAAAGACACTAACACAAATTTTGATTGTAATTGCTGTTTATTTCATTTTTATATTTTCACGTCTCATCATGGCCTATTAATCCATATTCGGCTTGAGAAAATAACTTCACCCTGAAAAGGAAGGATTTCGATCTCCTACTTACAAGTATCTTTACTTACTGCGCCTTTTTTGTCTATGTCCCATTTTTTCCAAATGTCTATGTTGTTGAAGTAAGGGTGTATCTTCAGGGATTGTGACTTTTTGGGCAGCATTGCACCACGCACTTACTGTCATTTTTTGTGTACATTATATCAATTAGTTCGCATGATAAATGTCTGAAATATAACAGCAATGATAATTTGTAAGGTTATGAGCATGACTAATGTGAATTTTTCTTTCCCCCATTTTTATGAAACCCAACCTTCGATTTCTATGCCATCAACATGAAAATTTCAGCACGGGCAAGGGCACGCATGGAAGCCCGGGAGGAGGCAGCCCGGGAGCAGGCAGCCCGGGAGCAGGCAGCCCAGGAGGAGGAAGAGGAGGAGGAAGAGGAGGAGGAGGAAGAGGAGGAGGAAGAGGAGGAGACTATGGGTCCTGCTGGTGACCACCAAATTTCGACATCCCCTTCCACCAGCCACTCCCCTACCCCCACCCCCTCCCCTACCCCCACCCACACCCCTACCCCCACCCCCTCCAATACCCCCACCCCCTCCCCACCCCATTTCCAACCCCCCTACACCTCTCCACCACCCACCCCCAAACCTCTCCAATCCCCACTCCAACCTACTACCAGTATCCCAAGTCCTATCCCATCTCCCTTGCTCCTGACCCCCCCAACCACCGGACACCCAACCAGCGGCGAGCAGGATGGCTCAACTAGCCGTAAGTAAATAATGTGTCTAATGTTTACCTACACATTTCTACACATAAACAATCACAACAACCACATATGTGTATCCAACATCAACATTAGTTGCAACATATCACTGCAGGGCGACCATGAGGTGTGGCCTGTCCTTCTCCAGGAACAAGGGTCCCCTTGGTGGTTTTTTGGAGTGTGGCCATGCCTCACCCCTTGAATAATTGACATAACAGTACATCCAATAAGATATCCGACATTAGTGGTGTTGTAGTTATGTGGTCCAGGTGTTGGGTAACTCCACTTCCCAGCATGATGTGCAACATTAATTTATAGATTGTTTTGTTCATAGTGTGTGAGGCCATGCGGATGCATGCTTTACAAACATAGCTTTAGGCCTATAATTTGTACCGCAATGTCCTAAATTTAAAATAGTAAGGAGTGCGTAAGCCGCAACAATGTCATAACCCTTAAATAGCACAGCCTAATTGTGAGGTTAGAGGTGAGTCCCCCAAAACCAAACTACCAATTGGGATACAGCATACATTCATCCAATAAGGAGTAATTTTTATATTTTTATGTAATATGTACAGTATGTGTGTGTCAACTGAATAGTATTTTGGACCATGTTTACAGCATACCCATCTTCAATGTAGTTTAAAAATGTATGTGGCCTTCACACTTAACTCACAACTTCTTATTATGTACAAATACAACAAACATTTGTGTATATTATATATTCAATATAATGTTTTTTTTTCCTTCACTACAGACACTGAACAGCACCAGGAGGAGGTGGCCCATATACTCCAAGAAATGTTCCTGACCATCCTGTACCTGCATATTCTTTTCGCCCAACTGCAGGCCCTTGTTTAATTTTTTTTACTATTTAAAATGTATATTATTAATTAAAGTTGATGTTCAGTTAGAAGTTGCCTGTGATTTTCATCATAAATATGTGAGAGGGTTTGTAAGGGCAGGTACATACAGATGTGTAATGTAAGTTATATTTGTAATTTGAGGTGAGGGGTAACGATTGCTGTGTGAATGTGTTTGTTTTTGAGTTAAATAACACATAGTGAAAATGCATGAATGTTTAATGTTGTTCGATTAAAACATCACACATAACATCAGGGTAGGTATACATGTTACACATTTTGGACAAACTAATTATGGACATAATTTAGTACATACACACAAACACCAACATAAATTTATTTACAAGTAAAAGCAATGTGGGGACACATAGATAGTGATTAAAATGCCACATTAGAACATAACAAATATACATGTAATGAGGGTTAAAATGTTGTTTTATTAGGGTCTTTATTAAGGTAGACAATTGAGTTAATAGAAAACAATAATTGAATAACAATTAGAATAATTAATTAATTGTCTGAATTATAGTTGAAAGGCAAGATTTGCAGGTCCATACATGTGAAGGGTATGCCAGCGTACACGGACGTACGCTCACTCTCACGAGCGGTGACATAAGCTGAGTTTTCCATTGAAAACAATAGGGACCCGTCCGTGCAAGCTGGCGTACGCTCAGATAGCCGCAAGAAGTCGGCGGGAAGACGGACGAGAGACGTCCGTAAACGGTGGCGTACGCTCTGTTGTACGCCAGTTGTCGGAGTCTAAGGGCTGATCCGTCCGTGTACGTTGGCGTATGCTCAATTGTACGTCACTCCCCTTAGGCGTTGTTTCTGGCCGTACATATGCGGCTGATTTGTGGGTGGACTTAACCCCAACGGCCGCGTACGGAGAGCGTACGTTAATATGGAACGTACGCACGTTTGGCCGCACCGATCAGAATAACCTCCTTAGTGAGTACATGCATCCTGGCAAAATATATATATATATATATATATATATATATATATATATATATATATATATATATATATATATATATATATATAATGTTCTGGATCCCCTGTACTGAGCCCAGTAACAGGGGAAAAACTGGGCTCAGTACAGGGGATCCAGAACATTGTATCCATGAACATAAGGGCACCGCGGTACTTGTGAACTATTGTCCGGAGTGCCGAACATACCAGGAGACTATATATATATATATATATATATATATATATATTTTTTTTGTGTGTGTGTGTGTGGGAGGGGGGGGGGGGGCGCCACAAATTTTTTAGCAGGGGGGAGCAAAATTTATAGTTACGCCACTGCTCCTCCGGTTTGGATCTTAGTCAACTACTGATACTGATCACTACCATTCCCATGGTACAATTATCTAAACCCTCCAAGATTCTTACATCAAACTTCCATCACTGGTTCACTGGAGTCTCTTCTGTGAACACAAGTTACCTCAGATCTAACAGTATTCAACACATAAAATGTACTTACTTTACCTTAAAACATAAGACAAGAAACCTTTGAAACCAGAACATGTTTGTAATTAAAAATTAAGTTCAGATTTTGTAATCTTCTGTAAATGTCAAATTAAGATTTTAAATTATACATTGGCGTTTGACCTGATTATATAATCTGTCCATTACTGCATGTCTGAGAAAAACACTTCTGAATGGATAGGCTGCAATAAAAGCAATTTCATAATATTTTAAAAAGAGATGTGCACTGACCCCCGTGTTTTGGTCTATATTAACCTTGTGTTTTTGTTTTGCCAAAGCCGGACCTCACATATTTGGGTTTGGATTTTTTTTTCTTCAAAAATGTATAAACATCATATAATATTGGCATATTTTGTTCCTGTAGTTATTAACCTCATTAACATTTACATAGGGGGTGACAGTTATTAGAAGTCGATGTTGGGTTTTTGGCGATTTTTATTGCAAAAACGTCCGTTTTCGCACTTTTTCCCGAATTCACATAATTAATAAGATGCGAAAATCGGCAAAAAATGCAGGATTTGCAGCGAAATTGCACTTTCTGAAAGTGCAATTTTTTTTATCTCCGGAATTCGCATCCAGATGTTTTCCCCATTGAAAAATATACAAATCGCATATTTAATGAGATGCGAATTTGGAAATCACCATAAAAAAATGGTCTAAAAAAAAATGGTTTAAAAAAAAAAAAAGACCCGATCCTGACTGGCGAGTTTGTCAGAACCATGGCGATGTTTATAGAACCATGCACAGATCATTGCGAACTGTGTATGGTTCTTTGGTAAAATATGTGTAAAAGTTAAAAAAAAAAAAAAAACGGCGTGGGGTCCCCCCTCCTGTACATAACCAGCCCCGGGCTCATTGAGCCGGACCTGGTTCCAAAAATACGGGGGACAAAAAGTGTAGGGGTCCCCCGTATTTCTGAAATCAGCCCCGGACTCTTGGACCGGTCCTGGTTCCAAAAATACGGGGGACAAAAAATCTGGGGGTCCCCCATATTTTGAAACCAGCACCGGGCTCCAACAGCCCGCAGTGTCATACCACAGCCGGGGGACACTTTTTACATAAGGTCCCCCGGCCGTACCATGAGCACCATGGCTGGTCAGCCTTGGACGGGGTACCTGGAGGAGTGGGGACCCCCCCAATAAAGGGGTCCTCCCCAAGGCTTCACCCCTCCAGGGCTGAAGCCCGGGGCTGTCACCGGCGTCCCTGGCCATTGGACGCCGGCCTGATAGGGTTAAAGTGACATTCCTAACATTGCTTAATACAGGAGAACTAAAAGTGCCAGCAGACCTCCCAGCATGCGGGGCATTAATGGGCCCGCTGGGACTTGTAGTCCACCTGTAAAAAAGAATGTTAAAAGAAAAACACACACAGAAAAGTAAAACTTTATTACATACACATACACACATCTCAATTTTACACCAATATACTCACCGATCCAGGATCCAGGGCTCGTCTCCCTTCTGCAGCAGAGCCGGTCAGCCCGCACTATCAGTGGGGACAACCGGCTTTCTCCGATGCAGCTAACAGCTTCTGTGTCCCAGCGCGACACAGGCTGAGAGCGTGATTGGGTGATGCGTCTCCATGGAGACGCATAGCTCAGCCCTGATTGGCTGAGCTATGCGTCTCCATGGAGACACATAAGCCGAAGACGCTCTCAGCCTATGTTGCGCTGGGACAACGCGACAGAAGCTGTTAGCTGCATCGGAGAAAGCCTGTTGTCTCCGCTGTCAGTGTGGGGGGAGCCAGCTCTGCAGAAGGTAGACCAGCGCTAGATCCTGGATCGGTGAGTATATTGGTGTAAAATTGATATGTGTGTATGTGTATGTAATAAAGTTTTACTTTTCTGTGTGTGTTTTTCTTTTAACATTCTTTTTACAGGTGGACTACAAGTCCCAGCGGGCCCATTAATGCCCCGCATGCTGGGACTTGTGGTTCTCCAAGTCCCAGCATGCGGGGATGTCTGCTGGCACTTGTAGTTCTCCTGTATTAAGCAATGTTAGGAATGTCACTTTAACCCTATCAGGCCGGCGTCCAATGGCCAGGGACGCCGGTGACAGCCCCAGGCTTCAGCCCTGGAGGGGTGAAGCCTGGGGGGGGACCCCTTTATTGGGGGGTCCCCACTCCTCCAAGTACCCCGTCCAAGGCTGACCAGCCACGGTGCTCATGGTACGGCCAGGGGACCTTATGTAAAAAGTGTCCCCCGGCTGTGGCATGACACTGCGGGCTGTTGGAGCCCGGTGCTGGTTTCAAAATACAGGGGGACTCCCAGATTTTTTGTCCCCCTTATTTTTGGAACCAGGACCGGTCCAAGAGTCCGGGGCTGGTTTCAGAAATACGGGGGACCCCTACGCTTTTTGTCCCCCCGTATTTTTGGAACCAGGTCCGGCTCAATGAGCCCGGGGCTGGTTATGTACAGGAGGGGGGACCTCACGCCATTATTTTTAAATCACAAAATCGCACATTTCACCAAAATCACACCTTTTCATGACTAAAAAAATCACACTTTTTCATGACTAAAATCGCTATATATCGTACTTTCTCGCACTTTTCATGCCGGAATACACACCTCATTGAATATGCGAATTCGCGGCAAAAATGCGATTTTAAAAAACGGCGATATAGGGCGATTTGAGAAATAATCGCATTTTCTCAAAAACGGTCAACCCACTAAATCTCGCCCTAAGAATTAACATTTCCACTCGCAGCTAACAATATTTTTCTACAATGTTGGCCAAAAGCTGGTTGGTTATACACAAACACATGGCATGTATACCTGTTTAAAAAAATGTATTGAAAATTAGTAGTCCCCAATGACCCCCAAAATACAGCCCATTATGAAATGAAAAGTGGTGGAAGATAGAATTGTTGTCCCACCCCGTTTAATGTTGGCTAGTAAAAAAGGACATGCACAGTTTAACAAACCAAGCACTTCAGCGACAGGGACTAACACTTTTGTGGATGAAGTGCTGTGTTTAGGATTTGGGTCAAAATTATCCCACACTGAAGAAGTTTTTTTGGGTCATATGCCCAAGCATCACAATCACTTTATTTTTTTCTTATCATGGGAAAGAACTGCAGCCACTGATGGCTGACCTACACAAAAAACATAATCAACATCAACATCATCATCATCATCCTCAGTGTCAGATAGTAGTAGTACACCCATATCCCTCTCATCCTGTTCCATTTCCACACAATCATCCTCAATTCTATTATGTCCTCATCACAAGCCTTACTTGTTCTGCTCACCACATGCACAGATGGTGCAGAAATAGTGGAATTAGGTGAAAAAGGTGTGACAGTGTGAGAAATGTCAGACTCACCCATAGATAAAATGGACACCCAAAGACTCTCCTCAAGAGTTTATTATAATTCTAAATACACCGTTTGTTCTACTGCCATAAAGTGCATACACGCTCTAGGATTTTTTTTTACCAATATCATTCATATTGTCCCTTCTTAACCATAATGGTCAAAGTATTGGACAGTGTATGGTAGGAATGACTAGCAAGGATGCACAGTCCCATTGCTCATTCATCAAGGTTGTTCACCGACTGTGAATGCAGGTCAATTTTCAGTGTGTATGCAAAATATTGCTTCCTCCAGGACACTAGAGAATTTCAAGGGAAATTGGGCATCAATGTCTTTCATTTCATACATCATAGAGTGTGTATGCACCATTAGTGGTTTTTTTCCAGCACTTATTTTCCATTATTACATTTTTACACATTAGCAGTCATCTCTAACTGCCATGTGTTTGTGCCATTGCTCTGATGCTTAGTTTAGTCAGCCACCCTTTGGACTATGTTGGTGAACAGTATAGTAAGCAGCAGGGTAGTCAAAACTGACAAAAATAATATTGTTAAATATGTTAATTTTAAATATGTTGCTGCGATCAGACCAGAGGCACAAGAAAACAACCTATATGGTGACACAGTTTCCCTGATAGTGTATGTTAGATGGAGCATACTGTACTACAGGGCTGGTTGATTTGTACACGCATCCATTATATACACATCCTACTGGCTGCCTATATCTTTACAAGGAATGTCCTGGACCTTTCTGCTTCCTGTACCAATATCTACCTGACCTGGTACTTCATTGGACACTCATCTCTCCTTACTTACTAGTTGACATATTGGTTGGTGAGCGTTGGTGGTGTGCTAGCCACCACTTAGCTTGCTATTTTTGACCTTTTTCTGCAGTACTGTTTAATTTTCACTATCACTATGGCCAGAGGCGTAACCAGATATTCGTAGGCCCCATAGCAAAAGTTTATAAGGGCCCCCTGTTTAGCAACTGATGGTGATAAATGTTTGTAAAACATATTACTTACTCAGCAAAGATGGGCCCTTTTCAGCTCTGAGCCCCATAGCAGCTGCACCCCTTGCACCTATGGTAGTTACGCCCTTGACTACGGCTGATTCTATAAGGCTGCTGCTTAAGGCGATTGATACTACTACTCAGAAAATTATTGATAAACTTGACAATGTAGTCTCTATACTTTGCCATCCTGTGAACATGTCTTGTACACTGTCTGAGTCCCAGAATCTCCTCGATACATATTCCCAGAATGAGACATCTTCTGTTGTCACGGATGCTGATGCCGTACCTCCTTTGATTTCATCCTGCCATACTGGAGCATTGCCTACTGTCCCTGATGGTATTCTGCAGTGCTTCCTACTAGATGGTCAAGTCCAGATATTTACTATGTGACTTTTGAGGAATGTTTTTCTCCCCAGGACTCCTGTGTTGCCTGCCTTTGGATCCTATGTACATCTCCTCGGTTCTATCTGGACTCCTTGTCACAGAACTCCTTCTCTCCATGTGTAAATCCTTGGGTCTGCTATAAAGAAACTACTCTGCTGTTACCAAGGACCTGGCCGGACTAATATACGTATCTACTACTCGTGCTTATTATTATTAATCTGACTCTCTGTTTGCACTTCACATATTTTGGATTTTGACAATGTTTGTTCTATTTCTCTTAATATACTGATCCTTCTCTACAGCATGATGCAGTTGTAATGTTTTGTGTTGGTTTTTTGTACAGGACACAATTGGAATATAATATCCTGCTTGTCCTGTGAGACTTAGGTTTGCTCTAACTAGTACCACAAGTTCACTGCCCCAGACGGTCCATATATCTATTATCCTTTCATTGGGTGGGTGGGATGGGAGGGGTTAATTAGATTGGTATAAATTAGCTAAAATGAAGCTTTTTATATCCTGATGCCATACATCTTTCTTATATTTACCTGCATGTTTCATGATGGTTGAGGTGCTCCTGGATCATCCGGCTCAGATTTCTCTGCTCCTCGGTGCATATCCTGGGACTTACAGGGGAAGGACTATTTTATGGTTGGCTTTGCATGCGGGGAAGGCCTGGCCAGATTAATACTTCATCTCATTGTACCCATTATGTTGGTTTAATCTATGTTCCTCACATGGGCTGAACTGTTTCACTATTTCTTGCTACTGTACTCCTTGCCATTTGTTTGATGTTTTGCAATCATCAGCATATCTATGCTTATACCTGCATGTATGCAGATAATATCCTTAGACAAGTTAACTGTCCCCAGCCAATCCATTTCTAGCATATTTTTACAAATGTGGATAAATGTTCATTAAGTCTTGCTTGTTGTGCAGGTATTTATATCCTGTTTTCTCTATCATATATTACTATCATCATTCCTAATATTGTACGGGACGGGTTCACTCCTATACTGTAATTATGATGCTGCACCCTAGCTGTGTTATTTAACGAATATTGAGTCATTTAGCCCATTTGTCCTTTATCTGATTGAGGGGGGGGGGGTTGTTTACAATAATATATATATATATGTTAGTGAAGTTGGGTGGGTAGGATGGAGGGGGGGGGGTAAGCTAGGTTTTTATAGTGGTTTAGCTATTACAGGTTGAGTATCCCGTATCCGAATATCCGTTATCCGAATTATTCCGAAAACCATACTTTCCAGAAAGTGAAAAAAATAATAATTTTTTGCTAAAAACTCACTGGGGACATTTGTAACAGCACTACTGAGGACATGATATGTAACTGGCACTATATATGTACAAGAAAATGATTGCTTGGCATTCAAATTCAATATCTGAGATAGTACACAAATTTTGTTTCATGTGTTGAAACCTTTTTTTTGGAACAAATAAAATATATTTGTGTGTATTTTATGTGGTAATAAAATATATTTGTGTTTATTTTATGTGTTTATACAGCATAAATGCAAGATACTTCAAAATACATCATTGAAATATTAAAATATTCCGAATTACGGAATAATCCGTTATCCAAAATTCTCCTGGTCCCGAGCATTTTGGATACGGGATACTCAACCTGTATGTAGCTATAGACCACTAACTTACTCCTATAGTCCATAGTAGGTAGAAACGGGTAGAGGGGTAGTACAGTTGCAGGGCTCCAGCTACGCCTATGTTGGGGGTGGGTAGTACAGGGAGGGGGGTTATGTGGGGGGTTTGCTTTGGGTTTTTGGGAGGTTTTTCTTTTATTAATGGTTGTTGGTTAATTAAGTTCAGACACTAGGGTTTCTTGCTAGTTGACTACTTTATGAAGCAGTTCGATGGTGCTTACTGATGTGCTATGCAGTGTGTACATGCCTGTGTGCCTCCTTCTACCTCTTCACTTTCGGGAACCTGGATGGCGCCTTCAGATTTCTGGTGCATATCTATGTCCTGAGGGGATGGCACTCATCCTATGTATGGATCATATATGTTATGTGTATGTACACACATAGTTGATTCTTTATACTCTTGTGTATATTTACTTTGATGCTATATATCTCCTGTATGCACCTACTGATCTTTTTGATACAATGCTGTCTGTAATTTTATCTTATTTCTTTTTTTTTTTGTTCTTATTGCAAAAACAATAAGAATTACTCAATTTAAAAAAAAAATATGTTAATTTTGCAACTATAAGATCAAAAAGTTAATTCACTGAGATTTTCGCACCGACTGTTCTTTGTTATTGTAGAATAAAACACTGTACTCTGTTCTTCACCTTTCATAAATTGAGTCAGAGTAAATGTAATTAATGGCTTTTTTTTCTCAAAGGTTGAAATAAATGTCCTTCAGGAAATGCTCTCTACAGGAATCAAAGCACACGACGATAACATACAGTTCAAGTAATTTATGAATGATGAAACTGATTTAACAGTATACACAAATGGAGCACATTACTTTAAGAGAAGTTTCACAACTTGGTGATAAGGCCCTTGGTATACGAGTGGTTACAGTGTTATTTTTTGACAAAAGATTTTTATATTAGCATTGTACAGTATGTCTACAGAACATATCTGTTCATGACAAGTGTTTTTGATGGTGTTTATTTGAAAACAGATTTTTTTGGAATTGTGTGTAAAATAAATAACATATGCTAGTGCTATATTTTATAGTGGTGTTTTCCAGCAATTAACATGGTTATTTGTTTTTCTTTTGTTTTTGTAATTGGGAACCTGCAGAGCATTAGACAGCTATTTGTCCTTATTTGTTCACATCAGTATGCCTTTATACAATAATTCAGTTAAGTTGCATTCTGTTAAAACCCTTAAAAAATAATAGTATTGTTTTATTGGTGCAGTTGGTCCAACTCTTTTAATTTTATTTTTAACTTTTGGTATGAGGACACAGAAATTGTTGCTTTGAACTGTCTTAATTAGAATGACAACATCAAAGTTTCCTGGTTTTATAGAAACAGGATATATTTAATATACAAATATCATCATATAAGTTGGATTTATGTTTTTATAATATTAATAGCAATCAATTTCTAAATGCTAATATTTCTAAATCGTATATATAATGTATATATATATATATATATACGATTTATAAATATTAGAATTTAGCAATTGATTGCTATTAATATTATAAAAACATATATCCAACTTATATGATGATATTTGTATATTATATATTAGACCCAGGTCGAGGTTCAGTGTGAAAGCACCACAGCTTATAACCTGGGTTGACCAAACCGGCAATTCGACATGGGTATAAGAAGGGTAAGGCTGGGTTTCCCTCTGTATAATGGGCAGCCTGTATTTGATGTGAAAGTGAGTGACCCAGGTTGGAACGGGTCTGTACCAGCTTTGCAATGTGAAAGGTTACAAGTGTATTTGTAGAAGCATATTATCATACCCTCCAACATCTGGAGGGACGAAATCGGTGCACATTCGGAAAGAGGCGTGGCCAAATGGGCGTGTTCAGTGGAAAAGGGAGGTGTGGCCAAATTCCCTTTCCGAAGGTGTATTGGCGTCATTTAAGAAGATCATATACCCGGGGCCCCAGGTATCATAGTAGCACTCACCCTGCTTTCTGTGCCCCCCGGGGCCTCCTCGTCCTCAGCCGCCCGCCCATAAGCTCAAATACGGTATCAGGGGGCGCCCCTGTGCACTGTGGGCCTGGGATGCACTGGCTTTGCAATCCCCTGGGAATGGAGAGGAGGTGCAGGGGTTCCAGGGAGAAATCTCTAATCAAGGTGAGGACTGGAGTCCGGCTGAGGCCCCCTGCAGTGCAACCTGGGAAATGTAGTCTTAGCCTCATACTACACAAAGGGCAGTTGGCAGGTGAAGACTACATTTCCCAGAGTTCCAGAAGCCACCTCAGAAATCGGTACATTCGGTACAGTTAGATTTAGCCGGTACAGATCATTTAAAAACGGTACTGTACCGGCTAAATCGGTACAGTTGGAGGGTATGTATTATGTGTGTGTATGTGTAGCAAATGGATAGCCAGCAAGACGCTCAGTGGGAAGCAGACAGCCCAACATGATTGTAGACTTTTTAAGTGTGTTATCTGGGGCAGGTCCACGGTATAGGGGGATTCTGCACTGGGGGTTGGGGGAGAATGCTGCACAGTGTCTATAAATAACAAAACCTAGGCAATTTTTTTTCCTGAGACAGTCCCCACACCCTAAACATTGAGGCTAAGTCCAATTTGTGTTATAACACACCTCTTTTTGTTACACCACTTTTTTGTTGTGCATGCAAGTATGCTACTCTACAGGGGCGGATCCAGGATAAAATGACAGGGGGGGCACCATGATAAAAGAGGGTTTAGGTGGGGGAGGGCCAGTGTTAGTGGTGCCAGTGTACATGCTAAGAGAGCGGCAGAGAGAGGGTGGCAATGGGATTAAAAGTAGGCCCTGGCATTTAAAGTACGCAGGCCCACCATGGCAACAAAAGTGAAGGATCTAGTTGTGCGCGCGACGAAGGCGCGCTCTGGAAAAGGGGGTGTGGCCACTCAACAGGGGGCATGTCCATGAGTGTAGTGTACAACACCATATACAAGTTCTACACATTATGCATCAAAATACTAGACCCCATTATACTTGCCCCTTACACATAATGCCAAATGGAATGAGCCAAAATTCGAACAAGGCCACATGGATTGTGTCAAAATTCACATAATGCCACACGGATTGAGCCAAAATTTACATAATAACACACGGATTGAGCCAAAATTCACATAATGCCAAATGGATTGAGCCAAAATTCACAAAATGCCAAATGGATTGAGCCAAAATTCACATAATGCCACATGGATTTTGGCAAAATTCACATAATGCCACACGGATTGTGCCAAATTCATAAAATGCCATATGGATTGAGCCAAAATTCACATAATGCCACATGGATTGAGCCAAAATTCACATAATGCCACATGGATTGAGCCAGAATTCACATAATGCCACATAGATTAAGACAAAATTCACAATACGCTTCATAAACAGGGACATTGTCCACCAAAGGCACGCATTAAACATTTACACCATAATGTCCATTGCACGTTAAGTTACACACCATTATGTCCATTATGTATTATGCCAAACACCATAATGCCTATTAAAAATTATGCTACATACAGTAAGTGCTGCTTATCTGCATGCTCATTGCCAGAGGTTCCATGCTCATTGCCATGTGGGATTACATGCTCATTGCCAACGGGGAATACATGCTCGCGGTAAATGGGCGACAGCCGCCGCCAGGCAGAAGGGATAGCCGCTGACAGAGGCAGAGCCTGGCTGTATTCCGAGCACTGCAGGTCCCAGCTTTTTGAAATAATACCCATTTCCCACCAGAAAATGCATTCCCAGGTTGGCCCCTTTTACACCAGCCTAGTCACTGCATTTTCTGGTGTGAGGGGGAGAGAAAACCACCCCTCCCCCCCTTTAACCAGTTATCTCATTTAACCGGCTATATCTTCGGAACTAACTGACCCATTTACATGAGACAAGTATCATATTGAAGAACTTTTGAGTGGGCTTTGAATGATTTTGGTCCAGTGAAACTGGAACGTTTGGTTCCAGAGTAATCTTCCCTCAAAGAATATGAACAGCCATGAAATTACATTTCAAAAATAAAAAAATCGATTTACACGCTATATCTCTGGAACCGATTAACCGATATGGACCATCCTGATATCATATTGAAGGCCTAGCGATTTGGAATTGAATGACATCAAGCACAAGCTCCTGTGATGCCAGGGGGGGAACTGGCAGCCGTTGGAACCGGGTGGGGGTCGGAATTGACGGGTCCCATATTATCCTATGGGGAAAAAATGTTACAGCTTTACCAGGCGATATCTCCGGTTCCCGGGGGGCTAGAGACATGGGGCTGGGCTCGTTGGAAAGCTCTGGTCCTCATCTACAAAAGGAATGACAGGGGGGGCACGTGACCGGGTGCCCCCCCCCCTGAATCCGCCACTGCTACTCTACCTTATAGATCAATGACTTCAAAGTCTGGCCACCTCTGGTGTAATGGTTAGCATTACTACCTCGCAGCACTAAGGTAATGGGATTGGTTTTTGTGAAGAATTTGTATATTAGTGAGTGGGTTCCTTCTTGGTTCCGCGGTTTCCTCCCACACTTCAAAAATATACTGGAAGGTTTACAGTATTGGCTCACAGCAAAACATTGACCATAGTGTGTAATAGTTATCACCTGCCATTAAGTTCTATGTTCCTATATATATATATATATCAGTGTGTATCTTTATTTAATAGAATACTTATGGCAAGCCAGAATAAAGTAGCTAGGCCACTTTCTTGGTGTCTGTCCCCCAGGCTGAAAGATGTATGTGACACAGTAGTTTCTGCTCCAAGTGCTTCTATTTATTTGTATTAATGCTTTTCTTTGAAGTGTTTTGTTATCTCTCATTAAACGGTTAATTTTAGTGTTAATTATTTAACCTTCTTCTACAGCAGCTTCATCATTAAGGGCTATTAATAGACATTTTTCTAATCTGATGTATGACTGGCATAAACCTGGCAAATACGCTTTTGGTACAGAGTTATGTGCCTGATTCAACAGCAGGTTCAAGGTCTAAGTCTGCCCTTGAATGGCCAGAGATGGGCATTTAAAAAAAAATGTACACAGAATAATCACATCGTTCCACATTTTGCAGCCAAATTATGCATTTTTCACTGGCAGAAATAAATCTTAATGATGTATATATCTTAGATGATACATCTAATATGCTCAAAGTGGACGGTATTATTACTGTTCATATTCTATTATTACAGATTATAAATTCTGTAAAATGTGGTCTTACAATGTGTCAGAGAATATAATATGTGGTAGTAATGATTCAATGCAATTTCACATGCCACATTGGCAGTCATAGTTCACAGATCAGTTGTTATTTACATTATACATGCTCTATTGCACTGATATTTATTGGTGTTACTACTATATATATATATATATATATATATTCATTGTCAACCCCTACCCACAGCAGTGCATTGGCAGATGTTGATATGGTGGTGGTGGGGGGGGGGGGGGTTTGTTAGTGCCCCATCCCCTAGCTTCTCTACTGCCAACAATCACTCTATATGTGCCCGCACACACATATCTTTGTAAGGGAATAGTAGCAGTACATATTGCTGCTTTTACTACATTACCTCACCCACTGAAAAGGGTTTATTTACTAAAATGGGAGTTCTATTGAAGATTGTGTGTTGCTCATAGCAACCACTTAGAATATACTTCTTATTTATTTAGCACCTTTTAGAAGATAATAAATAGAATTTGATTGGTTGCCCTTAGCAACATCCCATCTTCATTAGAACCCACATCTTAGTAAATAAACCCCAAATAAGTCTTGCCCATCAATCAATACTCTATAAAGAACCTTTTACCACTACTACTCTCCAATACCATAGCTCAAACACTGAAATACCCCTCCCGGACACATATTAATTACACAGGTTCTGTGGCAGTTTAAAACCAGGTGGGTTCTGTGGCAGTTTAAAACCAGGTGAAATGGAGTCTTGCAGCCACAAAACCTGTGTAATTAATATGTATCCGGAATTAAAGGGATGAGGTGGTAACCCTAACATCATATTACACCCACTTACACCTGACCCACTGAATACTCCTCACTTCATCTTTCCCTGAGTCAATAATTCACCCTCTGTAATTCCTCTCACCAGAAATCCCTAATCCCATAATTGACACAAGGTAATATTCCTCATATCCCATCATTATTTTACCACAAAATACCCACTTTTGCCTCATATACCCCTTTCACACTTACAATTTTATTACAGGTATTTGCACATGAACGCGCATCAACCTGGGATTTAGCTCAGTGTGAAAGGGTCTTGAAAGAATATCCTGGGATGAGCATTCCGGGATTTCAACCCAGGTCCTGACCTGGGTAGATTCCGGAATCGACCCAGGATGTGATCAGTGTAAATGGTCCCGTACCAGGTACACGGGACTTTAAAAAAGCTGCTGATATAAGCTTTCTTGGGCTCACAAATGCTGTCCTCTTTCAGAGCACTGGAGTCCATTTCTAATGACATGCATATGTATGTGCAGGGATTTCCCAGGATCAGTGTGAATGGTGCTGTCCCGGGTTAATCTCAGGTTTTAGTGCAGTGTGAAAGGGTACATTCCTGGTTATATTCCCGGGAAGCGTCCGGGAACACATTCCCGGGTATGACCCGGCTCTGTAAGTGTGAAAGGGGTATTACTTACCATCATACTCTGACCTTATAAAAGACACACAAATTCACCTCACTTACCATTATGCTCTGAAACCATGCATATGCTATGATCTTTATTATGTTACACCATCACCTGTATCATCTGTAATATGATACCCTAGTGCCGTAAATTCATTCCAGGCATTTAAGGTGAAATAGATGGTAGTACCACCACACCACCCCAACCCTCCCATCAGTGCATGCACATTGGCACAGTTGAAGGTGTAAAACGAGGAAGTAATGTGCCAGTAACTGAGACAGTTGTTGATAATATCCGTCCATTTTCCTCCATTTCTATACAACCTCATCGCCCTTGTGCATCTACAGCCTCATTCCTCCATGTTTCAGTATTCTTCAGACTTGCAGTGTCTCTACAGTACCCAGTGTCTCTCCAGTCACCCCCCCCTTCTGTCGCTCCAGGGTCACATTAGGCAGCCACCGCAGTTCCTACAACAAGGCCAGGAAATCTCTGTCTCCTAACAGAGATATTGGCCTCGGCACGCTCACAAAGTGCTAGCGCCATGCTTCTACATATTTTGGGAAATAGAGGCCATTGCACCTCCTCTCTGACCCAAATGCTACAGAGTTTCAACCTAGTGATGTCTACAGCCATAGTGTGTTCCATAATACAGGATTCAAATGGCACATTCATAGTAAGGATCTGCCACTTGCACAAAGTACTGAGCATCTAAGTCACTGCATGTGCGTGAAATCTGATGCGATCTAAAATAGGGCCTAATTCTTGTTTGTATGCAAAGCTGAGGTTCATGAAACCGAGCGATTATCAGTAGACTGCGCGTGCCACTCGCATTAATAATTGAAATGTATAGTAATTGACAGAAATGGATCATTTTTGGAGGTTACAGGGAGTGGGTCGGTTAAGAAATGGATCATTGGTGAATCCAGTTCATGTTTAAAAGAGAAGATGTAGAGTAGAGAGACCAAGTGAAAATGTGAGCTAGAGGCAAACATGTAGAGTGAAAGAGGAACCTGAGGCATTGGAAAATGATATGCTAAAGGCCATCGATTGTATGTGTAAGAGTGCAGAGTCTTTGTGCCTTGTAAAAGTGGAGAATAAATGAGGAAAAAACAGAGATATAGAGAGATTAAGGGCCAGATGTATCAAACTTCAAAAAGTGATCAAGTGGAGAATGATAAACAACCAACCAATCAGCTCCTACCTGTCTTTTTTTCAAACCCAGCCTGTAACATGTTAGTTAGGGGCTGATTGGCTAACTGTTTATCACTCTCTATTGTATCATTTTTGAAGCTTGATACATCTGGCCCTCAGCCTGGGTTTAAACAACTGGGGGGGTATGCTAGGCAATGTAAAATGTAAAAGGACAGATGGTGAAGGAACACAGCTTTAGAGCAATAATTCCTCCAGTGGTCAATTTGCTGTGCATATTACAGCAAGCATCACATATTGCTATGTATAGAATGGAACGGAATGACTTTACATACTTCTATATCAAGTTACCAATTTGCATTGAAGCCATTTGTAGCATGATCTTTTGGGGC
Source organism: Crinia signifera (assembly GCF_055691185.1). NCBI lineage: Eukaryota > Metazoa > Chordata > Amphibia > Anura > Myobatrachidae > Crinia > Crinia signifera. Next base: position 304,341,931 of record NC_139217.1, on the reverse strand, counting down.
ACTGCTACTACATAATTATCATAATTATTTGTATATGATACGTATAATTGCATTTGTGGAAGAACTTGATGCCAAACAATTATTTGTACAGTAACATACATAAGTATCAGTTACATGGTGCCTCTCGCCTATTGTACATAAACAGTAGTATCTCATTTCTGTATCAGACTGCTGAGGCGCTATTACATCTCTTACTGCATATGTACAATTACAGCAATAGTCAAACAATGAAATAATGGATTTGTAGACTATACATCAGCAGTTATTGTTTTTTAATTAAGTATCTGTGTTTTATGATTCTTGTTTGCAAATAATGATACATATCTGTAGCATCTGCAAGTAAATATAAAAAATATTATCTTTAGTTTTTTGGTGCCTGGTGGCTGCTTGACAACAACAGATGGTCTGAAATGAAATTGAAGGGTGAGAGCAGGCTTGCTGCTTCTGTCATTCCTTTGCTGCCTCTCTCACATCTCAGCAGACCTGTACTCTTCCAAGAGCTCCCAGTGATGAAGATAACTAAAAGCAGAATAGGCCCAACGGGACATAAACCTCATGGCTATTGGAGTAGAGGGAGTAATGTGGATAGGCATAGTTCATTGTTTATATAATAGTGACGGGTAGGTTGGGCGATGAGTTTTTGTCTGTCCTATGAGATTGTAGATGGATGGGGCTTAGGTGTTCAGTATACATGATTTACTTGTAGGAAAATTCAGCCTATATTTATTTGGAAAGTATCATCACTCATCCTCACTGTCTCCTGTCAGTGTCACTTCTATCTGCTGACTGACTTCCACTTCAATACTCCTGTTCCACTCTTCTCCTCTCAGGACTATCACGTCCATCTGCTGTCACACTTTTTCCTTAACCTACTCTCATACCAATTGCATCTCACCAACTGCCTCCACTCCTTTATAAACTATCCCCTAGCCAGTGCCCTTCCAGGGTCCATTTTCTGTGGTGCCTGCACTTCCTGTCACTGGCTGTCTGATGCCACTCCTCTGGTTCCGGGAAGGATGCGGCCTTCATCAGCCTCACTGGTCCAGTTGCTGTCTCTCCATCTCAGCACTGAAGCCTCAATACCAATGAAAGTTCTCCCCGGTATCCAGCTGGGCAGTGATGTGGTGCAGCCCTCCTCCTCCAAGGGGTCCCTTACTTTCTTCTACCATTTAACAATGCTGACTACTCCCGAATCCTCAATGCTGCTCCACCTCTCCAGCTGTCGTCTTCTCTGGTCCCTGGCTCCAGCTCTCATTGGTTCACATTTTTTAGCTGTTTACAGGAGAAGGTGTCTCCTTGGTGCTCCAATGCTCCACTCTGGTAAGTGAATACACACACAGCAGCTCACCAGCAGTTCTCCTTCCCAGAGATTGGGCCTCCCTGGTGAGCATAACTTCAGCACCACATATTCTCCTCTTGCCCCACTGGCTAAAGGCTCTCAGTTGGAGCAACAGATCAATTAGCTGGAGAGTGATTATTCCAGGCTCCGCTGTTGCCGGCAAGGGGAAGAAGCACCAATCAGAGTGATACCAAACTCCCTGGCAGGGTCACCCAAAGTTTATGACATAGAAGTTTTAGGCAGGAGTAAAAAAAAATGCTGCAAAGTAAGAATGCCTCAAAAAGTGCTAATACACCAAGTTTATTTTTGCAATGAATAAAGCACAAAGGAATAAACAGAAAATAAATCTATGTAAAATTAATATTTGGTGTGACCACCCTTTGCCTTCAGAACAGCGTCAATTTGGTAGGGACGTAGTTCAAAACATTTTGGAGAATTAACCACAGATCTTTTGTGGATGTAGACCACATCTGGTGACTTCTTCGAAAAGTACTGTATATGGGGGTATCAGGCAAAAATTTTACATTTTTTTTGAAAAGTTGAAATTTCTGCCTGAGAGAGATCTTGCTTATGCAGTATGGCTACAGTACACTGTGTTTTGTTGCTGTGCCCAGTCTTGCCATGGTGTATGACCTGTGACATGACACTGTCTTCCACAACCTCACCTTTGTAGCAAAGGTTGGCAGTATCTCACCCAGTTTTAAGCTTCCTATATACAGCTGTTTCCATTTAAGTTAATGTCTGTGTTTCAACCTACAAAAATGATGATCATTGTTATCTCTTTGGTTTGATTGGTTAATCATACCCTTGACACACAAAATTTCTGACTTTATGCAAGTGTTCTTAGAAGAATCATTGCTGTTTTGAAGGCACAGTGTGTCCATATCAAATACAGACCTGCCTCTCTCTCTCTCTCTCTCTCTCTCTCTCTCAACATAGTTAGATAGATAGATAGATAGGTAGTTAGATGGAACCAATCCAATGCCATATCAAGTTGATAGGGAAGCTGGTTTAGATAGCTGCAACTATAGTCTTTCAGTCCAGGTAGGTGGGTAAGTAGGTAAGTACACCAACCAGGGAATACTCACTGCCCAGACCAACAGGCACAAACTGTCTCTTGCTGCTGCATGGCACACATGTCCCCATCCCCCTTGCCGAGAGTGAACTCTCTGTGTGACCTGTCAATCCCCTGCCAGGGTATTCCGCACTGCCCGGCCGGACGGAGTTGCAGTGCGGCAGTGGATTCACAGCACCAATGCCGCACACAGGAGTGAGAGCAATTGCCGCTCGCCGCTTGTCAGTTTGGACATGGGCCCTTATTCTGATCGGTGCGGAAATTCCCGCATGCGGACGGACCGCCGATGTTGATCGTCTGCGCATGTGCAGAGGTCACTCTGCGCATGTGCAGGCGATTTCGCCGCACGGATTCTTTATACGCCGCACAGGGGGCGTAGAGGGGCGTGAGGGGCTACTTAGCCTCATTACCCTATGCATACGCCCCCCGTTTCATGGGCGTTCCCATGCAAACGCGGGGCGTATGCATGGTAATGAGGCCATGACGCGTGGGTACGGGGCGGGCATCTGACATCGCCGGATGTCAGCTGCCCGCCCCTATACATGATTTCACACGGACAAGTGTCCGTGTGGTCTTGTGTTGCGGGACCTGGTGGAGCGTGCGGCCCTGCATTCGATGTTCGGCGACCATCGAATGCATGGGCTGCTCCCACCATGGAGGAGGCGTATCCCCGTACAATTTCATGCGGATCGCCACATATCCGCATACGGACGGCAGGTGGCGATCCGTATGGAAGGCGGGGATTCGCCTGCACGGTTGCGGCCGCATATTCTGATCGGGCCGCACCGATCAGAATAAGGGCCATGGTGAGGCAGATGCGGTCGCCCAATTATTTTTTGTAGAAAAATAAATGTTTGCATTTTAAATGTACAGTATCAGAAATGTATTTTAGATGTTTGAGCTAGTGAATAGATCTGCTATTAAAATAAATCTTTTTTATACAGTCTACTTGTTCTCAGGGCAGCGTTTCATTTTCTCTTCTAGAACACTTCTTGTCTTTTTCCGCAAGGGTTAGCACCCCTTTTTTAAATGAATCTACAGCCCAGACATAGTGGATAGTATATAGTATATAAAATATTTATATTGTATAATTTTATTTTCCTTTGTTACTACAGTATATACACATCACAACCAGCGCCATCACATTTTCTTATTTATTTATTTATTTAGTTTCTTATTTAGCGCAGCATATTCCATTGTGCTTTACAATTGGAAACAACAGTGATTAAACAAACTGGGTAGATACAAACCGACATGGAGGTAGGAGGGCCCTGCTCGCAAGTTTATAATCTATGGAATTTTCTTCTCTTTTGGCTAAAATAAAGTCCTCTGACCCAGCAGTAGGTGCATGACACATGCATGCAGGAGGTGTCTATTGACACCAAACACTTTCTGCTACATTAGCCACAGCCCCTCCTCCATTCTGCCCCAGCCGTCCATCAAATTGAACAGTCCGGGGAGGCTGATAACAGGACTTGCATCATCGCAGCCAGGACACCTGGTTTACAATGCTGAGGATCTGGAATTAAAAAGCAGGGGGCAGGACTACAATGATGCCACCCCACACCAAAACATCCTGAAGCTGCGTTCGGTATTTCATGCAGCGGTACTCTTTACTTAGAAGGGCGCCCACGATTTTGATCGTGGGCATCGTTAGTAAAAAATCTCGGGCATCTCGGGCATTGAATGCACTAAAAAATCGGGTGCGATCAACCGACGAGATGCCCGAGATTTCCCATAGGGAACAATGTTAAATGTCTCAATTGACCCAATTTTCCTGTTCAATGCCTCAATTGACCCGATTTTTCCATAGGAAACAATGTTAAATGGGCCACAGAGGCCAAATAGGCACCCTGAAGTGTATAATGGCCACCCGAATTGTTAACGCCACCCCACGATCAACGTCAACCCGATGCGTGGCGAGCGCAGCGAGCCCGCGAGGGGCGGCGGTACGCGTCCTACGACCTTTTCATACCCCCACTATCCACGTCGGCGTGGAGTTGAGAATAGAAAGTGTGGCGAGCGCAGCGAGCCACCGAGCCCGAAGCGTGGTGAGCGCAGCGAGCCCCGCGAGGGTACGCGGACAGCTGTGAAGCCCGCGAGGGGACGCGGATACCTGTGAAGGTATCCGCGTCCCCTCGCGGGGCTCGCTGCGCTCGCCACGCTTCGGGCTCGGTGGCTCGCTGCGCTCGCCACACTTTCTATTCTCAACTCCACGCCGACGTGGATAGTGGGGGTATGAAAAGGTCGTAGGACGCGTACCGCCGCCCCTCGCGGGCTCGCTGCGCTCGCCACGCTTCGGGTTGACGTTGATCGTGGGGTGGCGTTAACAATTCGGGTGGCCATTATTCACTTCAGGGTGCCTATTTGGCCTCTGTGGCCCATTTAACATTGTTTCCTATGGAAAAATTGGGTCAATTGAGGCATTGAACAGGAAAATCGGGTCAATTGAGACATTTAACATTGTTCCCTATGGGAAATCTCGGGCATCTCGTCTGTCGCATCGCACCTGATTTTTTAGTGCATTCAATGCCCGAGATGGCCGAGATGGGCGCCCTTCTGAGAAAAGAGTACCCATGCAGCTCCTTCAACATGCACCAGACATGGAAAGACAGTAAGTTAAGAGACAAAGGGGCAGATGTATTAAGCCTGGCAAAGAGATAAACTTGAGATAAAGTGGAGATAAATTGAAAGGAGATAACACACCAGCCAATCCAGAGCCGGCCTTAGGCATAGGCCAACTAGGCAATTGCCTAGGGCATTTGGAATGCCTAGGGGCATCAGCAGCTTCTGCTGATTAAAATGATATGCAGCATGCCTATTTTGTGTGTGTGAGTGAGGCTGTTAGCGGCTGTGCAAATCCTGTCTGTGGGTGGGTTGGTTGTGCAATAGTGTTCGGCATATGTGTAAGGGGCATTATGTGTGTCATGTATAAATGCATTAATAATGTGTGACATATGTGTAAGGGGCATAATGTGTGTCATGTGTATAAGGGCATTAATAATGTGTGACATATCTGTAAGGGGCATTATGTGTGTCATTATGTGTATGAAGGGCATTAATAAAGGTTGGCATAATGTGTATTATGGTTATAAGGACATTAATAAGGTGTGTCATGTGTAAGGGGCATTACTGTGTGGTACTATCAGGGGTAGGGGGTACAAATTACCCAGGCCAAAGTCTGATGGAAGGCCCCCATTGGGGGCCCCGGGCCCCGTCCCCTTAAGTGACAGCAACAGCTGCAGCTCTTCTCCTCTGCCCAGCACACCCTGCTTTATGCTGGGTTGCAGTGTGGCCATGGAGGTGCTTAAAATACAATATTTTCTCAGGATTTTTTTCTAATGGTATAATGTGAATAATATGAGGAGTAATGTACATAAGGTACAGTGGTACTACTGTGTGATGTAACGTGAATAAGGGACACCATCGCATGATATAATGTGAATAAAGTTGCACTACTGTGTGGCATAATTTGAATTGGGGGTACTATTGTATGGCCATGCCCCTTCCCAGCAAGAACACACCCCTGTTTGGGCTCCGCACCGAATGGGTGCGCTGTTTCTATTTAAAATATTGCGGGTAGGAGCACCAAAATGATGACTGCTATGATGAGGGTTGATGATCTTGGGAAAGGGGAGCAGGGTCAGAGACGGAACTAGTGGCGGTGCTAGGGGGCAACAGTCAAAATCTTGCCTAGGGCGTAATTTAGGCTAGGGCCGGCTCTGAGCCAATCAGCTGTGTTTGAAACATGACAGTTGGAAGTTGATTGGCTGGTGCGTTATCTCTTTCCAATTTATCTCCACTTTATCTCAAGTTTATCTCTTCGCAAAGCTTAATACATCTGCCCCAAAGGGCTTTATTCAGATCTGAGCTCAGTACAAATTTGTTTGGAAGATGGGCAAAACCATGTGCACTGCAGGTGGAGCAGATGTAACATGTATAGAGAGAGTTAGATTTGTGTGTTATTTTGTTTCTGTGCAGGGTAAATACTGTCTGCATTATTTTTACACTGCCATTTAGATTTCAGTTTCAGCACACCCCACCCAAATTTAACTCTCATTGCACAGGTTACATCTGCTCCACCTGCAGTGCACATGGTTTTGCCCATTTTTCAAACAAATTTGTACTCAGATCTGAAAAAGGCCTAAAGTGAAAACCAGAACCACACCAGACCATCGGAACACCGGAGGGGTGCCTGTTCGGGGGGTGTCCCGTCTGGATGGGATGCCTGTGATAGCTTTCACCAGGGACATGAAGAAGGGGGTCCATGCATCCCTGGACCATGCAGGGAGGCTTTATTCTCCCCCTCCTCCTACCCCTGGTGACAGGTGTTACAGCAGCCTCAGCGGACCGGCAATGCACCCCCCAGACCGGACACTACAAACTCCAGAATTAAATATTTTTCAATGGAGCCTGTCCGGTCCGGCATTCCAAGGTGCTGCCTGGTTCCAGCTTTTACCCATATCCGTAAGTTAAGTAGTTGCTGCAGCATCTAAGGATGCATCAGTAAAGCTAACAGTGTCTACATCAAAATTAGAACCAATGTTTTTACATAACCTGTACGTGCATGCCTTTGTTACAGTACAATTACACTTTTGAAAGTTTGCACTTGTGTCAGAAGCTTGAAGCTTTACAATATGGGAGTAGCATGCAGTTATTTCAGCTATGTGACCAGTGTGCATTGGTGAGGTCAAGCAAAGAGTAAGCTTAATTTGAGTGCTGATTTATTGGACATGTCTTTCCTATGTGTGTGGGAGTAATTCAGATCTGAGCACTGAAAGCCTGCACACTAAATCTTGCCTCCTGCATAAACTGCAGCTCATTTCAAATCCAGGCTGATAAAAGTGACATAAAATGCTAGCAATTAATAATTGAATTGTAGATGAAATCATGAATATAATTTCCTGATAAATAGCTAAATACATGATTATATCACATTTATCATATTTAATATGGAATTATCTACAATTAGTAGTTTTCATCTTAATAATTTAAGATTTTCTATGGCTACCTGGGAAGCGTAACCATGGACAGCTCTACCTACTGCTGAGTGTATTCACAGCAGGAAAATATTCAGTGTACATTTGTTTCCTTAATTTGACTGCTAGATCTTATTAATCTAATGGCAAAAGCACAGACAACATGAATGCAAAATAATCACATTTTTTAGAAATCATTTTTAAATCTCTTTGACCATTGCACTTTTTTATTGTTAAAGGTGTATCCAGAAATAAGGAGTTTCAATTCAAGTTGTCAAACTATTATGGGTATAATTAATAAAGGTTCATTTTGTTTGATTTTTATCGATTTCAGATCACTTCAAATCAATCTTTATCAATGCTGGGCTTTCAGGACTAAAGCACTCATTTCCGAACAGATTATTATTATTTATTCTTATATTTCTTTATATGGCGCCACAAGGGTTCCGCAGCACCTAACAATACATAAATGAGCAAAAAAACAAGAAAGTAACCAATTACAGTACAAGGTAATTTAAGACAAGTACATGGTAAATAAAGACAGTTACATCAGGGGACAGGACACTGACGCAATAATTAGGGTGACGGAGATATATATATTCTAAGAAATGCTCATGAGGAGAGAGGGCCTTGCTCGTGAGAGCTTACATTCTAAAATTATATTTTTATGTTAGTAAATGTGGGTTAGAGTCTTGGAAGCCCAACATCAATCAAATATAATTTGAATTGCTCTAAAATCACACAAAATTGACTCTTAGTAAATATAACCCTTAGTTTTAATATGGAAACAAAGGGCCTAATTCAGCATAAATCACTAGAAAAAGCAGTTGCCTGCGATCAAAGAATCGTCGGCCAGACAGAACGAATAAATGCCCCTCGAAAAATTGCATATGCGTGGGAAATAGCAATGAATTTGCAGATCCATTCATAAAACCCGAACCAACAAACAGTTTTTTCCATCTGAGTCTAGGGCTTCCACTAATCTGCTAAAGTACTAGGGGGCCAATTCTTCGGGGTCGGGGTTTGCGCATTTCTGCGCAGGTGCAAACCCTGAAAGCAAACATCTAATGATTTCTCCTGCAGTGGCGGCATGCAAGGGATGTGTTTTCGTTAAAGTGGCTGTGGGGGTATTTGAAATGCTGGTGGGGGTTGGTTATTCGGCAGGATGGCCTCTCTTTCCAAGCCAACCAAAATCAGGCCCTAGGATGGAAGTTGTCATCACCGATGTCAGAGCCACACATAAAAAACACTTGGGACTGTCTGCTTTTTCACAAGCACACCCAGAAAACACAATGTTTTCACTCCTAAACACTGGCTTCCTGTCAATCAAACTGTGACTGCTATGCATACAGATATGTTTTTACTAATTGCAACTGAGCAAGCGCAATGCAAAGAGACTGCAAATTTTGTCATTAGCGATCTGTCAGGAGCCAGGTTTTATGGTTCAATCTGTTTTGTTTCTGTTTGGCTTTTGACTCACTGGTGACCTCCAGTGGTAGGTCTGTTGCCATTACAGCCCTGTGTTCTTTGAGCTATTATTCACAGGCTGTGAGGTATTAGCTCGTTAATCAGGAGCAGCCTGGAGATTCACCAGCTGTTTCAATCACCTGAGGCCTTTATAAGCCATGCTCTCCTGGGGATCTCTGCCAGTGATAGCTTGTTGTTTTTCTGTGCTGGTAGCTGCAGATATACTGCTCTCTGGTCCTAGGTCCTGCTCCTGTTCCATTCAGTCTGGATTCTGTCGGAGTCCTTCTCACTTCAGTCTGGGTCCTGTTTACAGTCTTGTCCTGTGTTGTCTGGGTCCAGTCAAGTGTACTATCCTGCTGCAGTCTGGATCAAATATCATTGTCCCCTTGCTGTCCTAGTCCAGGGACCTCCAGCCGTGGTGCAGCCATTGTCCAGCTGCCGTCTCACTGCGGTCACTGTACAGCCGTAGTCCAGCCGTTATCCAGCCGCCCGATTGCTGCGGTCAGTGTCCAGTCTTGGGCCGGTCACGTAAGTGCTCCAGTGGAGCCTGGTTCCTTATTCTTTATTCCTACGGGCAAGCGGCCCTTCCTCCTTAGTTATAATCATTATTATCCTGGTTCTGCTCTCCGTGGTTCGGAGAGGCCCACAACTGTGGGTTTACGTCTGTTTTGGGGTACCGTCACTTTAAGAGTACTATTTTTATGTTGGCGTGTGTTGGTTTGGTGGCACCCTATTGTTGCTTTGTTCTGGTGTTTGCGACTCGGTCGCGCTGTCCCGTCCTTGGCCTGGTGCCGGTTAGTCAGGGGTTTTTTCAGGTAGGCCCGTTAGTTAGATCTGCCTTTTGAGATACCCCCTGGCGATCGCTCACCCCTTGTCACCACATAACACCTGGCTGCATCGGGGTCGGAGCAGGCTTAACCGGCTCCTTCGAACGCGGCGGCTACAGGCGAAGCCTAGCACTACCGCAGGGGTATTCCATCTGCCCGGGGGACTCAACAGAGTCAGTGTAGGGTTTCGCTGTGGCCGTTCTAACCAGCGGTCCCGGCTACGGGCTCACGCCTGATCTCCAGCTCCCTGCCTCCTGCAGCACCACACCAGCATCCTCACGTCCCTGTCTCCGGACTTCAACCGTGGGTAACACCCAAATCCGTAACATTATCACTGGCCATACCGATATATGCATGTGTTCGCAGTAGTCATAGGTATACATGCATATATAAAATTTTGTTTCAAGGTGATTTGGGTGTTTTTGATTGGTTGCGGGACTTATAGATTTTTTCATATTAAGATTTTTTTTCTTCCCGCATTTTGCCCGTTACAGGGTTTTGCTTTATTTAGCTTGCCCAGTTGGTCTTATCTGTTTGTTTCATTGCTGTACTTATCATGCAGGCCTTGCAAGCTTCCTTGATGGCCTTAAATACGGCCTTTACAGAATTAAAACCTGAGCGGGTTAAGGGTCTACAGCAGTCATTTCTGCAATTGCAAGATCTGTTAACCCAAATTTTCCTGGATCTGTCTGAGGTTTTTGGGGCTCAACCAGCTCCTAGGGAGACCCTGGCTAAGGGGGTAGTCAGTCAAACTTCAGATCAGGAGATTCAGAAGGGACATAGAAGTTTTTTTAAGGCCAAGGCTAACACCCGAAGAGCGGCGACGGCGTAAAAACTTTAACCTATGTCTGTATTGTGGGGAATCAGGCCACTTTCTCCAGTATTGCGAATTGCGCAGACCTGGTGGTGGTACCGGGAAGGATTTTCCTCAATCCAAGTGGTATCAGGAGGTTACATCTATACCGGTCTCCTCTAAGCAGGAGGAACCTGACCACACCCCCCACATACGTAGCGCTCCGACTTACAACTGGGGTCCTAGGACTAGAGCGCCCCATGTTGTGGTACGGAATCAGACGGGAATGTGGAATTCATCCACAAAGATTCCAGACAGAAAGACGTTGGATGCTAGTCTTCCAGTCAGGGAGCTCAACGTTCTTTCAATGTTGGAGTTGCTAAGTCCTGTAGAGGAGTCTCAGGTTTTTCCCTCAAAAGGGGCTTCAAGTGGCATAATCCCAGAGGGGGTCCTTGAAACAGTCGCCCCTAAGAGGGTCTTGGGGAACTTAACCCCACATGGAGTTATGGAGGTCATTGCTCCTGATGAGGCCTTGGGAGGCATAACTCCGAAAAAAGAATCCCTGACATCAGTCTCAGCCGGGATTTCTAGTGACATCTTCCCCGATCTTGGGGTTCTCAGTGTTGCCTCTGAGGTTGTGGATCCAGGAGTCCCGGTCTCCTTTGGCGAGTCCGATGCCGGGGGCTCATCTAGCGGCAAGGGCGCTTGGGGCTCATTGAAAGTTTGTGGTGCTCGAGGTCAGTCGAGCCAATTTGATGCCCAAGGCCGGGCATGTCTGATGATACTCCTAACACTCCATACTTCGATGGAGATTTGGCCCAGCTCCGACCAATTGCTCAGCAATTCCTCGCTAAAATGGACTTCTCACATAATATGAAGATAACTCCTACTTCTGCTGTTCGTTATCTCTTATCATGCTTTAGAGGAGGAGCTTTGGAGTGGGTTAAACCTCTCATAGAGGCTGACGATCCCATCCTAAGGGATCTTCCGGGTTTCCTAAAAACCGTGCGGAAAGTGTTCAGCCCGAAGGCCGTAGCCCCGAGTGGGGGCCCAAAGGCCGTAGCCCCGAGTGGGGGCCCAAAGGCCGTAGCCCCGAGTGGGGGCCCAAAGGCCGTAGCCCCAGAAGGTGGGCAAGTCTGTTTCGCCCCAGAAGGTGGGCAAGTCTGTTTCGCCCCAGAAGGTGGGCAAGTCTGTTTCGCCCCAGAAGGTGGGCAAGTCTGTTTCGCCCCAGAAGGTGGGCAAGTCTGTTTCGCCCCAGAAGGTGGGCAAGTCTGTTTCGCCCCAGAAGGTGGGCAAGTCTGTTTCGCCCCAGAAGGTGGGCAAGTCAGTCCGGTCCCTGAGGGGGACTCTGCCAGTCCGGTCCCTGAGGGGGACTCTGCCAGTCCGGTCCCTGAGGGGGACTCTGCCAGTCCGGTCCCTGAGGGGGACTCTGCCAGTCCGGTCCCTGAGGGGGACTCTGCCAGTCCGGTCCCTGAGGGGGACTCTGCCAGTCCGGTCCCTGAGGGGGACTCTGCCAGTCCGGTCCCTGAGGGGGACTCTGTCAGTCTGGGCCCTGAGGGGGGCTCAGTCCATCTAGCCTCAAGTGGTATCATAGAAGCTGTGTCCCCGGAAGGGGTGGCCATATCCTTGTCTGAGGTCCCAAAGACCACAGCCTCAGCGAGGCTCTTGAGGGCCGCAAACCCAGTGAGCATTTCTGTCTTGCCAGCTTCTCAGGAGGCTTCAGAAATCTTAGACCCAAAGGTTGTTGCTCCCATAGAGAATTCCAGTTCTGAGGTCCCAGAGGTGGATGTCCCTACGTCCATCATTTTTGATGGAGATCTTGCCCATTTTATTGCCCTGGTTAAACACTATACTTCCCTTTTTGAATCAGGACCAGCTTCAGGGGTCACTTGGACTAATATTATATACCTCCTCATTTCTGCCTTTAGGGGTAGACCTCAGACATGGGCTTACAAGCTGATCAGGTGTTGTGACCCTTGCCTTCAGGATCTCTCCTCTTTTTGTGATGCTGTTATTAAGAAGTTCAGTCCCAAAAAGAAGGATGGGGTTCCACCAGCTCCTGGAAATGTGGTGCCCAGCATAAGCCAGGGGCTTAAGGTCCTGGCTTCTGGAGACTCACAGTCTGTTTGTTCATTCTTCTGCCTCATCGCTTGGTCCGGAATCCAGGAGTTTAGCTATTGGTTTTGTCTCACTGACTCCTGACAAAAAATTTTTGGACACATCTGGTACCTGTAATTCTGGGTCTAGGGAATCCAATAAGAGTTCTGCCTATGGCCAATTAAGACATTCTTCCCTTTCTGAGATTCCATCTGTTAAAAAGACTCTCATGATCTCCTCAGATCGAGACTTCAACTCTGTTTCTGATTTGGTAACCCATAGCTGTGATTTGATAAAAGGTACCATCAGATCTGATAATGAGTGGGGCCTTAAACTGCTGATTCCATCAAAATCTAGGAAAAAGAAAGAGAAGAAGCATTAATCTTTTTCTGCTTTCCTGGATCATCTTATTTGTCTTTTTGGTTGTGCCCTGTGGTCACCCTCTAGGGGGGGCACTGAGACAAGCCGTGGTTTTAGCTTGTGTTCACCTTTCTGTTGCCTTTGCCCCGTTTTCCAGGGTCCAGATGCTCATTATTTTTTGGAGGTCTGGATTTTGGGGTCTGTTGACCCCTCCTCAAGGGGGGGGTACTGTCAGGAGCCAGGTTTTATGGTTCAATCTGTTTTGTTTCTGTTTGGCTTTTGACTCACTGGTGACCTCCAGTGGTAGGTCTGTTGCCATTACAGCCCTGTGTTCTTTGAGCTATTATTCACAGGCTGTGAGGTATTAGCTCGTTAATCAGGAGCAGCCTGGAGATTCACCAGCTGTTTCAATCACCTGAGGCCTTTATAAGCCATGCTCTCCTGGGGATCTCTGCCAGTGATAGCTTGTTGTTTTTCTGTGCTGGTAGCTGCAGATATACTGCTCTCTGGTCCTAGGTCCTGCTCCTGTTCCATTCAGTCTGGATTCTGTCGGAGTCCTTCTCACTTCAGTCTGGGTCCTGTTTACAGTCTTGTCCTGTGTTGTCTGGGTCCAGTCAAGTGTACTATCCTGCTGCAGTCTGGATCAAATATCATTGTCCCCTTGCTGTCCTAGTCCAGGGACCTCCAGCCGTGGTGCAGCCATTGTCCAGCTGCCGTCTCACTGCGGTCACTGTACAGCCGTAGTCCAGCCGTTATCCAGCCGCCCGATTGCTGCGGTCAGTGTCCAGTCTTGGGCCGGTCACGTAAGTGCTCCAGTGGAGCCTGGTTCCTTATTCTTTATTCCTACGGGCAAGCGGCCCTTCCTCCTTAGTTATAATCATTATTATCCTGGTTCTGCTCTCCGTGGTTCGGAGAGGCCCACAACTGTGGGTTTACGTCTGTTTTGGGGTACCGTCACTTTAAGAGTACTATTTTTATGTTGGCGTGTGTTGGTTTGGTGGCACCCTATTGTTGCTTTGTTCTGGTGTTTGCGACTCGGTCGCGCTGTCCCGTCCTTGGCCTGGTGCCGGTTAGTCAGGGGTTTTTTCAGGTAGGCCCGTTAGTTAGATCTGCCTTTTGAGATACCCCCTGGCGATCGCTCACCCCTTGTCACCACATAACACCTGGCTGCATCGGGGTCGGAGCAGGCTTAACCGGCTCCTTCGAACGCGGTGGCTACAGGCGAAGCCTAGCACTACCGCAGGGGTATTCCATCTGCCCGGGGGACTCAACAGAGTCAGTGTAGGGTTTCGCTGTGGCCGTTCTAACCAGCGGTCCCGGCTACGGGCTCACGCCTGATCTCCAGCTCCCTGCCTCCTGCAGCACCACACCAGCATCCTCACGTCCCTGTCTCCGGACTTCAACCGTGGGTAACACCCAAATCCGTAACACGATCCATGCTGAATTAATACCACAAATTATCATCCAGCACCATTTACCTGGTAGACAAGAGAGGAAAGAAACAGAAATAATGCCCTATAATGCATTAGAAGAAATGGACCTAAACAGATGTTTCGGTGGGATATGTTGTTCTCAAAACTTAAGAAACACCCAGACAGAAATAATCTTCTTGCAGATCCATTTGCACCAAAGAGGTTTTTTTTTTCATCTGTGCCAATCTAAGGCTTCAACTTATCTGCTAAAGAAACAGTCCGGAAGTGGTCATCGCTGATATCAGAGACCCACGCCAAAAAAGCCATTTTTCTGCCCCTAAATGCTGACCTCCTGGCAATTAAACTGCGACTACTAGGCATATCATAGTTGTCTGATAATACATGTGTGGGGTCTCAAGAACACCCATCCCTGTAGCCCCTCCCTTAATCTAGCCATACAAACCTGCTCCCAGTTTATGAAAAACTGCCATCATCTTGGCAGGGGAGGGGGCATACAAGTAAATGTAAGACTTTTTTAATTAACTTGATACCCTAAGCAAAATTTTGTCTGGTGTCATGTAGCATTGCGGCTAGTTCCACCACTGACCTAGCAGTTCTCTCCCAGCATATCACCCATCACCCAGCAGCACAGATCACAGCAGCAGCCAGCAAAATCCATCCCCCCTCACCCATCGCAAACCTCATTTTGGAAACCTATACCAGAAAAGGCATTGGTGCACCCACCCACCCACCCACCATATTTGAAAAGGTTAAAGTTATTCAAATTAAAGTACATAATAGTGGCTCTTATTCATGTTACATCACATGATAGTGTCCCTTATTCAGGTTGCACCCCACCATATAACTCCTAGTTGACATTACATCATACCGTATCGCTTCTTGTTGATGTTCATTTTTGTCAGGAGCCAATTAACCTACCAGTATAATTTTTGGATGTTGGCAGGAAACCAGAGTACCCAGAGGAAATCCACACAAGCATGAGAGGAGAATGTACAAACTCCACATAGTTAAGTGCATGGTGGAAGAGCTCAGTCTTGTGGGGCACCAAACTGTTTGCAGTTGTAACCAGTGACATAGAATAACCCACACAGGGCTCCTAGCTATGTCTGTTACTCCCATACTCACACAATGTAGAAAATACTGTCCGAACTGTGAGTCTATTGTCAGCACTTATATCATGGTAAATGTGTCCATACACGTTGAGATTTTGTGTGCTGTGTGCGTTTTGCACTGTACAATGGTGCTGTGCGATTTTTCCCCTTCTATGCGATGCAATGTGTAATGTGTAGTGTGCGTTGCGATGCGATTTCTTTTTTTTTTTTTTTTTTTTTTTAAGTATAATGGTCACTAGGTACATAGCATCCCCTGGTGTCAAGAGACGATTCAGCCGACACACAGGGTAGAGACGAATTCATGATAAATAGGATTTTGAGTGCAAGGGACGCCGCATGAGCCCCAGTTTTTAATTAGCACTATCTGTTCACTTGTCCGTGTTATGTGTTATATGTAGTTTGTCATATTTCGCAGCATCCTTGTTTTATGTGAATAAATATTAAAAGTTAATTTTTAAGTCGTTCTTATTTACTGCGGTGCACCACTACCGTGACAAACTGCCCCTTTCCCCTTCCAGTTATCTCTAACCTTTGTCCCAGTGGTAGCACACCCCCTAGCATTACGCAAGAGATTCATGCATACAGCTAAAAGGGGGATCTCTCTTAATTACGCTATAAAAATTTAGATATTTATCCTGTGCGATTTGACCCACCCACATTTCCTACAAAAATGATGCGCTGTTATGCGATGTAGCACAAAAAGTACTGCCTGCACATACTTTTTGTGCTATACAATATTGTACCCGCGGGGACGCCTATCGCAGGTAACCAATGAACTTTACAAGTTCAAAACGCATGCTACAATCGCAACGTGTATGGGCACCTTAAGGCTAGCATACAGTGTATAGTGGTAAGGTGACCCTTTTAAGCCTTGATACAGCATAAATGTATACATCCCAGTGAGTACCACAGCTGTGAAAGTAGAACTATCTTTTTCAGCAGTAGGCAGATGGAACAAAATCCCAAACATTGGATATGAGCCCAGCTGATATGTATACTTACAGGGGTCTCTGAGGTAAATAATGTAACCCCGCTGATGATGAGCACAGCACTGCCTGGACCCTTATGGGACACCACTTTGTATCACTCAATTGACCGGACAATGTGGTCCTATGATGGCAATGGATCTCCTTCCCATATCAGCTGTCATTCCCATGCTTAGGGCTGCCATCAGAAATTGTGGGACCCATGACTGTTGCTGCAATGGTTGCTGCCATAGCTTTCTTCTTGCCAATGGTTGTTTACTGGTTCTTCCCACTGTGTAATCCCCAAGGAGAGAGTTTTCATCAGTGGCAGAACTACTTTAACATGCCTGTGTGCAACAGCCATTCACCTTGCGGACAGGGGCTGGGGGGTTGCACGGGGGCTGGAGGCAGCCCAGTAGCTTACCTTGGTGCTTGGCTTGCCCCCAACGTGGCGATCGGTGGTCCCGGTGGGGTGATCGGCAGTCCCGGCACTTGGAGATGATGTCATCTCCAAGCACCGCCCCCGTTACACTGCATGTAGGCACCACAGTGTAAACGGTGCAAATCTCGTATCCAACCTGGCTTGGATCCTTGTTCCAAATACCGGATCGGATTTTGGATTTGGGTGTAAAAGGGGTATAAATGTAATAATGTTCAATTTTAACTGTAATAATCTGTGTTGTGTGCTATGTATGGATTTGAACACCCCAACCATTTGTTTTGCGTTGGAAGACCATTTGCACATTACTGTATGTAAAGATAAATTTTGACGGTATAATGCATCATGAAAAATGTGCTTTTAAAAAAGAATAACTTTGCCACTAAATAATGCACATTTTGTCATCACAGCGGATATGCATCAGTATAGCTCCATCAAAGAGGCAATGCCACGAAACAGACATGGAGACTGGTAAGTGTGGTTTAAAAACACACTCTACACACAGATTAAGGCCTGCAATCGTAACATTTATAAATTTGGGCCCAACCACAAAAGTGACTTTTTGGCTGCAGCCTACTTTAAACTGATCTGTGAAGTATTTTACAAACTTAAAATGGCCCTCAAAAATAGTTTGAATAATCCATGATGACATGTTTTGTGTTGCATTTTTACATTTTTTGATATAATTTTTTAAAACACCTGCATTGGTAAGTGTTCAGAATTAGGTGTAGGCTGTATGAACTCTCTGTTACAAGTGTTTATTTTGGAATTTTTCTATTCTTTGCAGGTCATTCTTTGCTGTTGTCAGCACCGCTGCTAACACCGTCACCAGTGCTTTTGGGCCTACCACTTGTAGGGCTGGTAGGCTATATGATGAGGAAGGAGGAGAATGAATGACACCAGCATCCTCCTCACTCCCATTGAGCCTATGCCCCATGAGCCATCACCAAGGCAACCGCAACCACCACCACCCACCGCACAGTACACTGTTCCCAATGTGAATGAACTGGGCGTGCCCCATTTTTCAGAGCAACAGGTGGTGTTTATGGAGTGCCATTCCAACCAACTGGACAATATTGGGTGGCTAATCTGATACAACAATAGGACAGTGACAAGACACAGGGCACCTGCTCCTGAATTGCCTCCCCCAAAAAATTAATCCTTGCAGATTTGACCCATGTGACACAGGAGCAGTTGCTGGTGAGCCGGGAGTATATGCAGACAAAAAGGCAAACCCACATGATGGTGGCTCTGTAGAGGAAGCTGTCGGCACAAAAAGATGTGCATGAAAGCCCCACAACATTAACAGTCAGCTCCCTTCAGTCCAGCATACAAGGTGCCTCACCAGTGACCCCCAAGGCATAGTGTCCAGAATCTGGGGGGGCTGCAGGAGGTTGAGGGCCTCCCAATAATTTTTCAACAATCCAATATTTATTTGTGTTCCCATAACTTTGATTCATTTGTTTCTTTTTAAAAATTCAGTGATTTGTGGTTGTAAAGAAAACATATAGTAAATTAATATGTCAATATGTGCGTTAATGTGTTTTAATTAAATGCTAAATACACTATTTTGAGGAACAGTAATATAATGTATTTGCAGGGTACACTGTATGGGTTTCACGGTACTTATGTATTATCTGGGCTCCCATGTTAAATGCACCCCATTTTTTCATACCCCTATTATCCAACTACGCATGGAGTTGATTTTATATAGTGTGGCGAGTGCAGCGAGCCACCGTGCCCGAAGCGTGGCGAGCCCCGCGAGCTCCACGAGGGGACGCGGTCTCATAAGAAAAATGGGAGCCCAGATATTACATAAGTACCGGTTTCACTATCTAACACAGCTTTGTCAAGGCCAAGTGACCACTTGGCCTTGACAAAGCTGTGTTAGACAGTAAAACACATGTGTTGGCATAGATCCAATCTGAAATACTTGTTAGCCTAAAATAGAAATGTGATTTTGATTGTTGACCTAGTATTGTACTAAGTGATCCCTGTCAGGCATGAAATTAGGATCTAACTAATAAAGTGTATTTGTGAGAGCCCAGCGGTGGGACTCTAATACACAGGTGCCTCACACTTGGGCTCATATGCCTGTTTGCTGTATATTTTTAAAAAATTGAATGTAATAGTATCAGTGACCAGCAGATGGTACCAAAGGTCCATCATACTTATACTAATGAATGATTGTAAAATATAAGGGCAATCCTTAATACCCTATATTAAAGTGACCCACTGGACCATCTGATAAGTGGTGTACCGTGTACCCTATCAAAGGCACACAACACACCTTGAGGGGATCAGATACCAATACAATCTACTCGCTGGCTATAATACAACAGGCATTTTTCAGATTGGTCTCTGTCTAATTTAATACGCTAATTGTCTTTCTCTAAGCCAGGGCTGGGCAACACCGGCCCTCCAGATGTTGATGAACTACACATGCCAGGATGCTTTGCATTAGTTTTGCTATGTGGCCATGCTGAAAATGATGCAAGGCATGCTGGGATGTGTAGTTCATCAACATCTGGAGGGCCGGTGTTGCCCAGCCCTGCTCTAAGCACACGAAGTGTATATGTCTGTATGTTTGTGATTTCACCTCTATTTTTCACTGTTGATTTTACCTCTAAAGTTATATTTTATCACGCTCTCAACTATTAGTGTGTTCCCAAGGGCGTAACTACCATAGGTGCAGGAGGTGCAGCTGCTATGGGGCCCGGAGCTGAAGGGGGCCCATCTTTGCTGTGTAAGTAATATGTTTTACATACATTTATCACCATCAGTTGCTATATAGGGGGCTCTTACAAATGTTTGCTATGGGGCCTATGAATATCTAGGTACGCCCAGTGTTCCCCATCAAACAGTCCCTTTTCTCTCTTTATTGTAAATAAGTCCAAGTCCTTCCTGGTCTCAGTGGGCCGGATGTATCAAGCTTCAAAAGTGATAAAGTGGGGAGTGATAAACAACCAACCACTCAGCTCCTACCTGTCATTTTTCAAACAGCCTGTAACATGGAAGGTAGGAGCTGATTGGCTAGCTGTTTATCATTCTCAGTTTTATCACTTTTTGAAGCTTGATACATCTGGCACAGTGGGGCAGATGTATCATAGCAGCGCTTATCGCGCCGCTATGATACTTCCTGCTTCGCCTCAATAGCGAGGCGAAGCAGGAAGGGACATTGACAAGATATATTAACATCTTGTCTGCCAAAGCGGGGGAGCGTTAACTCCCCCCTCCGGCGATGTCCCTTTCTGGAGATAGCGCATCAGTTAATACTGATGCGCTATCTCCTGTCCCCCGGCTGGCCGCACTGGTCATGCGCGGGATCTCGCTGTTCACGCGAGATCCCCAGCGCAGCCCACAGCTGACAGCAGGGACAGTGCTGTCCCTGCTGTTTAGATAGGGCTTCGCCAGCCTGATGCTGGCGAAGCCAAACCCAGCTTCGTGCGGAACGGTCAGCGATGCTGACCGTTCATACATTCGGCCTGCTATCATTTTGATAGCAGCGCCGATATGGACAGGGGCGCATAGCGCCCCTGTCCATTACCGCATCCTGGCGCCGTCATACATGGGGGAGAAGCGGTATCAGTGCACATAACGTGCGCTGATACCCCTTCTCCCCCATAACGACGGATCATACATCTGCCCCAGTGTGTGGTATCCAATGTGCTGCAGAGAGAGTCTTCACTCTCTCTGCAGCACATTGGATACCAAACACTGGGAGACCAGGAAGGATTTGGAAGCCTGGACTTGAAATGGGGCCCCAGTTTGGTCCAGGTATCATAACATCTTTCAGTTTAACATGGTTGTCTCCAGTTAAGTGGCTCTAATTTTTATCATTTGTAACTTATAATAAAGGATAACTGTTTTTAATATAATACAGTATCTGAATTTCATTCTTGTTTTTATATGGGTAATTATACCTGACATCACCTTGACAATTGTGGAAGATACAGAAGGAGAAAAGACCCACCTGATATGCTATTACCATTACCATATAGCTCTATGTGAGTAATTTGATTAGGGGTCTCTACCCCACCACATCTTCATCAATTGTGAACTCAGTGACACCCTTGGGGGCGTGATATGCTTGTTTGCTTCATAAACTTTGTGAGTGGACTCGTAAACGGGACAACACCCCAATATAACTAATTTAATAGTTGTGAATTAGTCCATCACAAATCACCATATATTACAAAAAATGTAGGTACTTATGTAATATCTGGGCTCCCGTTTTTCTCATGAGACCGCGTCCCCTGCGCTCGCCACGCTTCGGGCACGGTGGCTCGCTGCGCTCGCCACACTATATAAAATCAACTCTATGCGTAGTTGGATAGTAGGGGTATAAAAAAATGGGGTGCATTTAACATGGGAGCCCAGATAATACATAAGTACCAAAATTTATTGTCTCAACTGTATTACACAAGGAAATTTGTCCCCTATATCCCTTTCTTGTCATTTCAGAATTACTATGGAGAGAGTGAATTGAGGAGATGCATTAAGAGACAACAAAAAAACAGGGGAGTACTAGCCTCTATTTTTTATTTTCTATAAATCGTCCATAGTATTCTTATATCTGAGATACCTTATGTTTTTGTATTTACATATATATATATAAACAAGATTTTAGTGTTCAATTGAACTCAGATGGATTATTATAATGTTCATTTAGAGGTACAAACTTGTCCTCCTACATCTTTTCTGCGGTTGGGCTAAGCAGACGCAAGATGCATCATCTTAAGGGCCCCATACATCAGCAATTAATTGTGACAATTTTCAGATATGGAGATGATTGCCACAATTAATTTTAGATGTGTGGGCTCCCCCTTTTGGCAATTCCAATCAAAATCGCCAATCGATTGCTTAATCAGGTTTTTAAACATGCTTAATAATCTGGTATTATCTGCAGATCTTTTTTATGTGTGGGCATTCCCAATTCGTCTACTTCATCTATTTACATTATGAACAGCTGAAATGACAATCGATTGGGGCAATTTCCAGATATGAAGATGCAATCTTTAGATGGAAAAATCTGCCGATCACTGAAATAAATCTGTAATGTGTGGGCAAAGTCAGATAGATTGTAGAATCCATTTATCAAGCAAAAAAATCCCTGTATCTGAAAATCGATAACTTGTGATTGCTGATGTATGGGGCCCATTACATATTTTCCCCATCAAATACATCTTATTCACAATGGAATGCTAATCAGATGTAATTCATCATATCATTGTATGCAACTTATTTACATACCAAATTATGTTAAACTGTTTGGCTGGGAAACACTGTAGCAGAACATTTTTTATGAGGATACAGTCCCAATTGCTTATAGAATATAGGTATACTGTATATCATTTTAATAAAGAGAAGCTGCGTGCATGTCTAATTAGTCTATTAGTCTAATGATATGCATAAGATGCATTTGACAGGGAAAATATGAAAAAAATTGCTATTTTAATTAAAAAAAAATGTATTTAGTATTTTTAAGGGTAGAAATAATTTTTAAAATGTTTATTTGTTATTACTTCAAAAATGGCCAATATTTGAGGAAAAATTAGACATTTCACAAAATTAAACCAAAAATTCATTACATATATATAGTTGAAGTCTTTTGTAGGAGAAACATTTATTCCTCCTCCTGCAATAATGCACTGCTATAAATTTAAATAATGCTGTCCCACTTCAATGTCCCTAACTCACATTTAGAATGTACAAACAGCAAGAGAAAAGCACTTGTGGGTATAAGTACCTCGACAATTATATTTTTTAAATTATACAATGCGGCTTGGTAGATAAGAAGCAATATTTGATCAAATATAAAAATACCCATTGCATAATTTCCATTTTTTCTGTAGATGTACTTGAGGTTCTTCTACCCTCAGGCGCTAGTTCTCTTGTTTGTATTTCATTTGATATTAGGAGATTGACACGGTCCTTTGAATAACAGCTGATTGACAAGTGCCGCTACAGTCCTTTACTTTTTGAATGCAGTGTCTTGTATCAGAAATTCCTGCATTTCACCATAAAAATAAATTTGGGAATGTAAAAAAAAATTATGTCATAAACTTGCATTGTAGTTAGTATTTAGATGTCAATACAATTTTGAGAATCTCTAGTTTTACTTCTTTGCTTGATGAATGTCATATAAACATAAAGGGGGGAATTTACTAAGATGGGAATAAGACTTTACATGTGATGTTGCTATGGGCAACCCATCAGATCCTGTCTATTATCTTCTAGAGGGTGCTAAATAAATAAAAAGTAGATTCTGATTGGTTGCCCATAGCAATATCACATGTGAGGTCTTATTCCCATTTTAACAAATTTCCCCCAATAACTGTACTTATTATCTTGTCATCAAACCCATATTTTAAAAAGATTTATTTGTGTTAATTAAACAGTGTATTTAATATTTTTGTTTTCTACACCTGTTTCCAAAGTTTTTTTAACCCCTTCCTGAGGCAGCATGTTTTTGCCTTCCTGACAGAGCCCTTTTTTTCAAATCTGACACTTAAGTGGGGATAACTTTTTTTGCTTTTACTTATCCCAGTGATTTTGAGATTGTTTTCTCGTGACACATTGTACTTCAAGTTAGTGGTAAATTTGGGTCGATACAGACTGTGTTTTTTTGTGAAAAATACCAAAATGTCGTAAAAAAATGGAAAATTTAGCAATTTTCAAAATGTTAAATTTTCTGCTTGTGAGACAAATAATCATACCACTCAAAATAGTTAATAACTAACATAGACCATATGTCTACTTTATGTTTCCATCATTATTTCAACATCCTTTTAATTTTTTTGGACACTAGGAGGCTTAAAATATGAATAGCAAATTCTCAAATTTTCAAGAAAATTTCAAACACTGATTTTTTTAGGGACCAGTTCAGTTCTGATGTGACTTTGAGGGACTTGTATGTGAGACACCCCCATAAATGATGCCATTTCAAAAACTGCACCCCTCACAGTATTCAAAACAGCATTTTGGAAGTTTGTTAACCCTTTAGGTGTTTCACAGGAATTAAAACAAAGTGTAGGTGAAATTTCAAAATTTCATTTTTTTTGCAGATTTGCAATTTTAATACATTTTTCTAAGGAACACAGTAGATTTTACTAGAGAAATGTGACTAAAAATTGATTCCTCCAATTCTTTTGTTTTCATAAATATCCTATATGTGGCCCTAGTGTGCACGTTGACCAAACCACAGGCTTCATAATAGAAGGAGCACCTACTTGATTTTGGAGCCTCCTTTTTATGAGATTATTTTTTAGGCACCATGTAGGTTTCTAGGCACCATAAGATGCTAAAAGTTAGGAACCCCCCCAACAAGTGACCCCATTTTGCAAACTACACCCCTCAGGGAATTCATCTAGGGGTATAGTGTACATTTCAAACCCCCAGGGGTTTCACCAATTGTGGTACAACTGGGCAGTGAAAATGAAAAAATAATTTTTTTACACAAAAATGCAGTTCTGGCTCAAAATTTTTCATTTTCACAAGGAATGAAGGAGACAAAGCACCCCAAAATCTGTGCCCCAATTTCTCCCGAGTACGGCAATGCCTCACATGTGACCAAAAAATACCATTTGGGTGCATGGCAGGACTCAGAAGGGAAGGAGTGATTTTTGGATTTTGCAGCTCAGATTCTGGTGGAATGTTGGTGGGTGCTATGTCGCATTAGCAAGACCCCCGAAGCACCAATACAGTGGAACCCCCCCACAAGTGACCCCATTTTGCAAACTACACCCCTCAGGGAATTCATCTAGGGGTATAGTGTACATTTGAAACCCCCAGGGGTTTCACCAATTTTGATACAACTGGGCTGTGCAAATGAAAAATTACATTTTTTACACAAAAATGCAGTTCTGGCTCCAAATTTGTCATTTTCACAAGGAATGAAGGAGACAAAGCACCCCAAAATCTGTGCCCCAATTTCTCCCGAGTACGGCAATGCCTCACATGTGACCAAAAAATACCATTTGGGTGCATGGCAGGACTCAGAAGGGAAGGAGTGATTTTTGGATTTTGCAGCTCAGATTCTGGTGGAATGTTGGTGGGTGCTATGTCGCATTAGCAAGACCCCCGAAGCACCAATACAGTGGAACCCCCCCACAAGTGACCCCATTTTGCAAACTACACCCCTCAGGGAATTCATCTAGGGGTATAGTGTACATTTCAAACCCCCAGGGGTTTCACCAATTTTGATACAACTGGGCTGTGCAAATGAAAAATTACATTTTTTACACAAAAATGCAGTTCTGGCTCCAAATTTTTCATTTTCACAAGGAATGAAGGAGACAAAGCACCCCAAAATCTGTGCCCCAATTTCTCCCGAGTACGACAATGCCTCACATGTGACCAAAAAATACCATTTGGGTGCATGGCAGGACTCAGAAGGGAAGGAGTGATTTTTGGATTTTGCAGCTCAGATTCTGGTGGAATGTTGGTGGGTGCTATGTCGCATTAGCAAGACCCCCGAAGCACCAATACAGTGGAACCCCCCCACAAGTGACCCCATTTTGCAAACTACACCCCTCAGGGAATTCATCTAGGGGTATAGTGTACATTTCAAACCCCCAGGGGTTTCACCAATTTTGATACAACTGGGCTGTGCAAATGAAAAATTACATTTTTTACACAAAAATGCAGTTCTGGCTCAAAATTTTTAATTTTCACAAGGAATGAAGGAGACAAAGCACCCCAAAATCTGTGCCCCAATTTCTCCCGAGTACGGCAATGCCTCACATGTGACCAAAAAATACCATTTGGGTGCATGGCAGGACTCATAAGGGAAGGAGTGATTTTTGGATTTTGCAGCTCAGATTCTGGTGGAATGTTGGTGGGTGCTATGTCGCATTAGCAAGACCCCCGAAGCACCAATACAGTGGAACCCCCCCATAAGTGACCCCATTTTGCAAACTACACCCCTCAGGGAATTCATCTAGGGGTATAGTGTACATTTCAAACCCCCAGGGGTTTCACCTATTTTGATACAACTGGGCTGTGCAAATGAAAAATTACATTTTTTACACAAAAATGCAGTTCTGGCTCAAAATTTTTCATTTTCACAAGGAATGAAGGAGACAAAGCACCCCAAAATCTGTGCCTCAAATTCTCCCGAGTACGACAATGCCTCATGTGTGACCAAAAAATGGCAGGACTCAGAAGGGAAGGAGTGATATTTGGATTTTGCAGCACAGATTCTGGTGGAATGTTGGTGGGTGCTATGTCGCATTAGCAAGACCCCCGAAGCACCAATACAGTGGAACCCCCCCACAAGTGACCCCATTTTGCAAACTACACCCCTCAGGGAATTCATCTAGGGGTATAGTGTACATTTCAAACCCCCAGGGGTTTCACCAATTTTGATACAACTGGGCTGTGCAAATGAAAAATTAATTTTTTTACACAAAAATGCAGTTCTGGCTCAAAATTTTTCATTTTCACAAGGAATGAAGGAGACAAAGCACCCCAAAATCTGTGCCCCAATTTCTCCCGAGTATGGCAATGCCTCATATGTGACCAAAAAATACCAGTTGGGTGCATGGCAGGACTCAGAAGGGAAGGAGTGATTTTTGGATTTTGCAGCTCAGATTCTGGTGGAATGAATGGTGGGTGCTATGTGGCATTAGCAAGACCCCCGAAGCACGGTGAAATGATGAACCTAATAATCCATAGATGTGTGGTATATTTTAAAACACTCCTTTATACATAGGCCGGGTTTGTCGGGGCAAGTTTCACAGTGGAAAATAGTTTTCTTTCTTATTCCCTTTTTATAGCAAACTTTGCACCTTTTTTGTGTCCTGCCCTTTCTTGCAGTGGAGGGGATTTCGTTAGGAAAATGCTGCCCTGGTACAATACGGGGGCCAGTACTAGAAGTACTGGGGCCCTCTGCCTGCTGGTTCCCAAATATTAGGCCCTTTATGACTTCCTCTTGAAAGTGCATAAATGTCCCCCTCTGGCTGGTAGAACGGAATAGCACGTAAGCGTTATACAGTGCCATCTGGATGATATACACGGCCAGCTTCTTGTACCAGATTTTTGTTTTCCGCAGGGGACTGTACGGCTTCAGTACCTGATCTGAAAGATCCACTCCGCCCATGTACTTATTGTAATCTAGGATACAATTAGGTTTTGAGGTGTGGGTACTGGTACCTCGTACAGGGATGGAGGTGGTACTGTCTCCATGAATTGTTGTCAGTATAAGGACATCCCTCTTGTCCTTATATTTGACCAACAACATATTTTCGGTGCATATTCCCCTGCTTTCACCCCTTCTCAGTAATTGGGCAACGTGCGTTTTTGGGAGGCCTCTTTGGTTCTTGCGCACAGTACCGCAAGCTGCTGTACCTCTTGAACCAAGGGCCTTAAACAGGGGGATGCTCGTGTAAAAGTTATCCACATAGAGGTGATAACCTTTATCCATGAAGGGGTGCACTAAATCCCAGACAATTTTTCCACTAACACCTACGAGGGAGGGGGGGCATTCTGGCGGTTCAATTCTTGAATCCTTCCCTTCATATACCCTAAACCTGTGGGTGTACCCTGAGGTGCTTTCACACAGTTTATACATTTTTATGCCATACCTTGCCCTCTTACTGGGAAGGTACTGGCGGAATTTAACCCTTCCTTTAAAATGTATAAGGGACTCGTCGATACAAATAAATTTTTCAGGGATGTACATCTCTGCAAATTTGGCACTGAAATGATCAATGACCAGCCTGACTTTGAATAGCCGGTCAAAGGTGGGATCATCTCTGGGTGGGCACTGTGCATTATCGGTGTAATGTAAAAATTTAAGGATTGTCTCAAAACGAGTCCGAGTCATGGCCATACGGTAAAATGGGGTGCTGTACAGAACATCTGTACTCCAATATTGCCTAATTTCTGGCTTTTTTACTTTGCCCATATGCAACACCAGACCTCAAAACGTCATCATCTCTACTGCATCTACACGGGTCCACCTAGCAAATGATGACGTGGGGTTTTGAGCAATAAACTGCTGGGCATATAAATTACTTTGGTCCACCATTAAATTTATAAAATCATCAGAGAAAAATAATTTGAAAAAGTCAATTTCTCTGAGACCTGTTGAATCAAATTGGATTCCTGGGATGGCCAAAAACTCAGGAACCTGGGGCTCAAAATTGTCTGGTGGTGGGGTCCATACGGGATCAATCATTTGGGGGGGGGAGTCTCAGCTGCTCTACGGGGGCGTCTTTGAGGGGGTCCCTCATCACTAGAGGAGGAAGAGGAGCTTAAGACGAATCCTTCAAATTCCCCGCTTGCATCACTGGCTGTGTCAGAGTCAGAGGCAAGCATGGCATATGCCTCCTCCGCTGAATACATTCTTCTGGATGACTGGGATGACATTTGGGATGACATTTGGGATGCCATTTTTATTTTTGTGTTTCTGTAAGTGTAATGTTTCAACACGTGTATAGTGTAGGGGGGGTACAAACTTTATTTCAACACGGGGGGTATGTAGTGTGTAGTGTGTATGTAGTGCAGAAAAAAAAATACTTTATACAGGAATTTGATCCCAATAAAAAAAAAAAAATGAAGGGGTTAAAAAAAAAAAAAAAGTCCTGCGCCAAAAATTGAGCACAGATGTTGGTCCGTCACTGAACAGCGCTCAAAGGCAACAGGACACCCACAAAAGCAACGTGGGTGTAAAAACAATTTAAAAAAAAAAAATACCACAGCACTCTCCAAAAAAAAAACAATTTAAAAAAACTGCAGAAAAAAAAATTATATCAACCCTGTGCCAAAAATGCTGTTCAGTGATGTACGTCACTGATCAGCGGCCACAGGACACCCACAAAAGCAACGTGGGTGTAATAAACCACAGCACTCTCCAAAAAAAAAAACAATTTAAAAAAACTGCAGAAAAAAAATATCAACCCTGTGCCAAAAATGCTGTTCAGTGATGTACGTCACTGATCAGCGGCCACAGGACACCCACAAAAGCACCCACAAAAGCAACGTGGGTGTAAAAACAAAACCCCACTGCAATCCCCCCCCCCAAAAAAAACTGCAGATCAGTGATGCAGTGATGCGACACTGATTAGCAGTGAGGGGCAGCAGGCAGACAACTGTGGGTGCAACCTGACAGGGTATATATAAAAAAAAAAAACCTGGACCCCCAAAAAGTTGCTGATCAGTTAATTAATTTAAACTGATCAGCACAAAAGGGGGGGCAGCAGTCAGTTGCACAGGCAGCACAACCTTTGGTGCAACTGACAGGTATATATATATATAAAAAAAAAAAAAAAAAAAAAGTTGCTGATCAGCACAGATATACTGATCAGCACAAAAGGGGTGCAGCAGACACAAAATATAGCACTCTCTATCACTCTCTGTCACTCTCTGTCACTCTCTGTCACTCTCTGTCACTATCTGTCACTATCTCTCACGATCTGTGACTCTGACACTGCAGCAGCAGGACACAGGAAGTCACAAGATCCAGGAAGCATCCAGTTGCTGGCAGCACGCTACCAGCGGTGATCAGCGGTGATCAGGTAAGTATCAGGCAAGGTTCAGGTATGTATAGCACGACAGAGTGGCCGGTGACCGCTCTGCACGCAATTCCAGACCGGAATGGCGTCTGCAGCGCAGTCACCGTTAGTTTAAATGACGCGCCTTGGCTGTGATTGGTCCGTCGGTCCGACGGACCAATCACAGCCTTGGGGGCAGGTGGGGTGAGGTGGGGTGAGGTGTGGTCATCACCGGTGACCCCCTCATGCCCCCTCACACCCGGCGGTGATTGACACCTGTGTTACCGAGCGTCTGATTCGCCGGTAACACAGGAAAACGCTGCGACTGGCTGTTCACAGTCAGGGACAGCAGACATGTTTAAACTGTCACCGCGTCTATAGACGCGGGGACAGTTTAAAGTCATGACGTATATATACGTCATCAGAGCCAGATTAAGGTCTAAATGGGCCTGGAGCTGAATAATCAAGGGCCTATTATGCGCAATAATAGGGGTTGTGGCAAGCACCTAATAATGTGGGTGGCGTGATCAGTGTTCTGGTTGGGTGGTCTGCTCATGGGTGTGTCTCTATTTGTGTAAATACTTTCAACTAATTATATATGACTGGAAAAGGCAGGGGGCTGGCATAAGAAAAATGCAGGGAGATATATTGGCGGGTGCACTCCAAAGGTGCACCCACAGGACGTCAATGTCCCAAGATACTTGCGGGGTGAGGCGGCACTCCAGTCAATAAAAAAATACTGAAAGCCGACAACATTTCAGCACCTTTCATGTGGTCACCTAAGTTTACCTCACCATATACCCCTTATACAAATCATGCAACACAATAGTAACCCCCCTTATACTGTACTTGCTTCTATTACATTATGCCACATGGAATGAGCCAAAATTCACACCGAGTGAGCCAATATTCACACTATGGCACACAGATTGAGCCACAATTCATGTTATGCCACACAGATTAAGGTAAAATTCACACTACACCAGGCATATCCAAACAGTGGCCCTCCAGCTGTTGTGAAACTACACATCCCATCATGCCTTGACATAGTTTTAGCATTCCCTAATAGCAAAACTGTGACAATGCATGATGGGACTTGTAGTTTCACAACAG
Source organism: Crinia signifera (assembly GCF_055691185.1). Taxonomy (NCBI): domain Eukaryota; kingdom Metazoa; phylum Chordata; class Amphibia; order Anura; family Myobatrachidae; genus Crinia; species Crinia signifera. The sequence goes on along the minus strand of NC_139217.1, from coordinate 304,311,435 downwards.
CTGGAGGGCCATAGTCTGGACATGCCTGCACTATACCAAACAGATTGAGCAATAATGCACAATATGCTTCATAAATAGGGGCATTAAAAATTTACACCATAATGCCCATTACATGTTAAGACACACACCATAATCTCCGTTACGTATTTTGCCAAACACCATAATGCCTATTAAAATTTATGCTACATAAGTGTTGCTACATGTTCATTGCCAGGGGTTCCATGTTCATTGCCAGGGGTTCCATACTCATTGCCATGTGGGATTACATGCTCATTGCCAAGGGGGAATACATGCTTGTGGTAACTGGGGGACAGCCGCCGCTGGGCAGAAATGACAGCCATTGACAGCCGGGCAGAGAGCAGGGGGCTGCCCGGCTGTATTCAGAGCACTGCTATTTGAAATACTGTAATACCCCTTTTTACACCAAAAAATGCAGGGATTTACCTGGGAATATGGTTCCAGGCTCATGCAGGGATATTCCCGAACTGGCCTCTTTTACACCAGCCTAGTCCCTGCATTTTCTGGTTTGAGGGGGAGAGAAAACCACCCCCGCCCCCCCTTTAAACAAACAGCTATATCTTCGGAACCAACTGACCCATTTACATGTAGGCTTCGAATTATTTTGGTCCCGTGAAACTGGGCCATTCCAGAGAAATCTGTCCTCAAACAAAATGAACGGCCATGAAATTACATTTCAGAAATGAAAAAAAAATTGGTTTACCCGCAATATCTCTAGAACCAATGAACCCATATGGACCAGGTATCAGATTGAAGGCCCAGCGATTTGAGTTTGTCTGAGATCAACCTCGAGCTACTGTGATGCCGGAGGGGGAACTGGCAGCCGTTTGAACCAGGTGAATTAGCGGGTCCCATGTTATCCTATGGGGAAAATGTTCCAGGTTTGCCTGGCGGTATCTCCGGTTTCCGGGGGGCTAGCGACGTGGGGCTGGGCTCGTTGGAAAGCCCTGGCCCTCAGCTACAAAATGGGCCTATTTGGAGAGTGGGCCTGGAGCTGTAGCTCCATCAGGCCCATTGTTAATCCAGCCCTGTACGTCATGTGTCGGGAAGTACATCCCGGCCATGACGTATATATACGTCAAATGTCGGGAAGGGGTTAAATATACATTAACTGCTAAGTGCCAAGTGAATTTGTCAAAATTGATGTGAAAATAACCAAGCAAACATTTGCATTCATCATAATGACCTGTCATATTTACCTTATATAGGAAATATAATCTTTTTGACACAACATATTTTATTTGAATTTATATAACAAATGTGAGCGATGGTGGAATTTTCAGCTGATATTTTGCGCATCTCTCACAGAGATGATGGCACTCTAATGCTGTGTACACACGGTGAGATTTGGCATTATATTTTGGCTATACAGTCAAAATCGCAAGCAGATTGCACAGGATTTTTACCTTGCAATCCTGATGCGCGCTTCCGTGACAGCACAAATCGATACCCATATGGACAGGGCAGCAATGACTATATAGTGCAAATCTTAAGGTGCCCACACACGCACCGATCCCGGCGGTGAGATGCTATGCGATGGGGTGCGCACTCCCGCGGCACCTCATCGCACAGTACAAAAAGTATGTGCTGCACATACTTTTTGTACTAGCTTTTTATCACATCGCATTGCATCGCATGCACAGCGCATGCACAAGGCATACGATGCGATGCGATGCGTGCTATTTAAGCACAGAATGCACACCGGGATCGATGCGTCGGTGGGCACCTTAATGCAGATTGTTGGAATTGTATGTAAATAGTACAGAGTTAGCAAAGATTGCATAGCACTCGAATCTTAAGTCGAATAGCAAGGGAATCTTACCGTGTGTACACACCATAAGGGTTAATAAAAAGAAGGGGGGTTGTATGTAAAGAAATGCTCGGAGTGTGTACTTTGAGTATAATAATTAGAGATGTGCGGCGGCCACTTTTTCGGGTTTTGGTTTTGGTTTTGGATCTGGTTCTCCCTTCGGGTTTTGGTTTTGGATCTGGATTTTTATGAAAAAATGCTAAAAATGGCTAAAATAACAGAATTTGGGCCTGTTTTTGCCCCTAAAGTATTATTAGCCTCAATAACATTAGTTTCCACTCATTTCTAGTCAATTTTGATCACTTCACAGCTTACAAAATAGTTTTCATTTACTATAGTTGGGCCAAAAGGGTATACCGAGGCAGCTGGATGACTAAGCTAAGCGACAGCAGTCGGCATCACATACATGTGGACCTTACACTTCCAACCTGGCAGAGCGGCACTGCAGGGGCAGACAGGGTGGCAGTTTAATAAACTATCCCACAAAAAGAGAAATGCTCCAAACAGCAAATACAAAGAGGTATCGGCCTTGTCATGACTGGTGGTAGCAGCTTCAGCACTCCCACTATTTCCTCCTCCATCATCCTCCAAAAATGTGTTTTTATTTTATTTATTACTTTTATTTATTTTTCTTACTTTACACTGGACACAGCCTGTCACACTGGACACAGCCCCTTGGACACTGGACACTGCCCCTGGACACAGCCCCTGGCCACTGCCCCTGGACACTGGACACAGCCTGTCACCCTGGACACAGCCTTTGGACAATGGGCACAGCCTCTGGACACAGCTCCTGTACACTGGACACAGCCGTCACACTGGACACTGGACATATGTCGTCACACTGGACACTGGATATATGTCGTCACACTGGACACTGGATATATGTCACGCTGGACACAGGATATATGCCGGCACACATTACATGTCACACTGGACACAGGATATATGTTGTGACTTGTGACACTGGACACAGGATATATTGTCGTCACACTGGCCACTGGATATATGTCGTCACACTGGACACAGGATATATGTTGTCACACTGGACACTGGATATATGTCGTCACACTGGACACTGGATATATGTCGTCACATTGGACACTGGATATATGTCGTCACACTGGACAATGGATATATGTCACGCTGGACACAGGATATATGCCGGCACACATTACATGTCACACTGGACACAGGATATATGTTGTGACTTGTGACACTGGACACAGGATATATTGTCGTCACACTGGCCACTGGATATATGTCGTCACACTGGACACAGGATATATGTTGTCACACTGGACACAGGATATGTTGTCAGTCGTCCCACAGGACAGGACACAGGATATATGTCGTGAGTGACTCGTGACACTGGACAATGGATAAGATATAGGCCGTCACACTGGACACAGCCCCTTGTATTACTGCAGCCCCTGTACACAGTGTACTACTCAGCAGCACTGCAGCCCCTGCGTGTGAGCACTGCAGCACTGAGTTAGTTAGTTAAATCACAAAAAACACAGGGTTCAGGGCTAAATAAATCACAACACAGGGCTTAGGGCTAAATAAATCACAACAGGGCACGGGCCACAGTACAGCCCCTGGACAGTGGACACTGCAGCCCCTGCGTTTGAGCACTGCAGCACCTAGTTAGTTAAATCACACTACAGGGCTCAGGCCTATAAACAGTCACTGACTCTCAAGTCTACAACACAGGGCAGTGAGGGCACAGGGCAGGTCACGGAGCACAGCACAGCACAGCACAGGGCAGTGAGGGCACAGGGCAGGTCACGGAGCACAGCACAGGGCAGTGAGGGCACAGGGCAGGTCACGGAGCACAGCACAGGGCAGTGAGGGCACAGGGCAGGTCACGGAGCACAGCACAGCACGGAGCACATGGCACGGAGCACAGCACAGGGCAGTGAGGGCACAGGGCAGGTCACGGAGCACAGCACGGAGCACATGGCACAGAGCACAGCACAGAGCACACGGAGCTTCCCAACCACCCTCTTCCCTCTCCAAGATTGGAGTGAAGATGGCGGGGCGCGCGTGCGTCTTTTATAAGATCCCGCTCCCGTGAGAATCCGACAGCGCGATGATGACGTTCGGCCTCGTTATTGGTCCGGAATTCAGGCGGGAACTCCCGAGCCGGCTCGGATCTGGCCCGGATCCCCGATATTCGGATCTGTCGGATCTCGGGGATCCGGACCCGCTCATCTCTAATAATAATGATCACTTACATGTATTTTTGTCTGTGTTCATATAACATATGTGGATGTCACACTGTAGTATTTTTAATCCAATGTCTTGGGATAAATTTGTTAAAGCTTCTAAAAATTAAAATAGGTGATGTTGCCCATAGCAACCAATCAGATTCTGTGTATAATTTCTCTATTGCATCCTAGAAAATTATTGTCTGAGTATGGTTACTATGGGCAACATCACCTCTTTCCATAAATTACCCCTATGGGGTTGATTTACTAAGATGGGATTTCTATTGAAGATGATGTGTTGCTATGGGCAACCAATCAGAATCTACTTATCTATTTAGCACCTTCTATAAGATAATAGATATACTCTGATTGGTTGACCATAGCAACATCCATTCTTTAATAGAACTCCCATTAGTAAATAAACCTTTTAGAGTCTGTAAGACGCCAGCGACACGATATTGCTGAGTTTATAGGGTGTATTTTTTTATTGTATATCATGTGGTATTAAATCCACAGCGGTGAACCCCTTAGTATGAGCAGTATCATTGTGGCTAAAGCTATATTGTCTCATTGCTTTTAAGAAGTACTGTAGATTGATCTGCACTATCGCCACACCACAACATGGTTTGATCCTGCAGCAGACACGTGGTTATGATGGTATAAACAGGTAGAGGAGCACAGATCAGATCATTTGCTAAGAAAATACACTATATATAGACAAAAGTATTTGGCCACACCTGTTAATAGTGATTTCAGGTGTTTCAATCAGACCCGTTGTGACAGGTGTGTAACATCCACTTGCAAACATTTGTATTACAAAATGTTACTTTCTGAGAGCTCGCAGCCATCCTGCAATAAAATCCTGCTACTTATTTTTATTGCAAGTTGATTGACATGAAGCCGGTGTTTGGGGGTGGCAGAGCCGGCCTTAATCCAATTTGATGCCCTAGGCAAGATTTTTTGGGGGGCCCCTAGCAGATGATACCACCACCAAACTTTAAAACATCGCTCCCCTGTGCAAACATCCGTGAGAGCTTGTCAATCAGAATCGGGACCATAATGTTTAGCCACCAGGGTGCCCTTCAGTAAAAGACCATGCATATGTATTGTAGTGAAAATATACTGCTTCTGAGTTTACTTAATATAAATATCTGCTGCACCACAGTCCGTCCATGAAGTTGTTGAGGGTGAACTCCGTGATGGTAGCGCCTGTTTGGAGTCAGACTAACTCCACAAAGGAGTAAATCTTCACTTTAGTAAATATACACCTCAGTATATTGGCAGTATGGATGGTGTAATGGTTAGCATTACTGCCTCACAGTGCTGAGGTCATGGGTTCGATTCCCACCATGGCTCTAACTGTGCGGAGTTTGAATATTCTCCCTGTACTTGCGTGGGTTTCCTCCGGGTACTCCGGTGTCCTCCCACAATCCAAAAATATACTAGTAGGCTAATTGGCTCCCAACATATTAATCCTAGAATGTGTGCGTGTACATGTGGTAGGGAATATAGGCCCTTATTCTGATCGGTGCGGCCGGAGCCGATTATGCGGCCAGGACCGTGCGTGCGAAACCCCGCCTTCCATACGGATCGCCAACTCCGTCCGTATGCGGTAAGAAGCTGTCCGAACGGACCGCACGTGTATTTTTCACGGAATACGCCTCCTCCATCTAAGGGAACCTCCCCCATCATTCGATGGTCGCAGACCATCGAATGCAGGACCGAGTGCTCCACCAGCACCCGCAACCTCAGACCACACGGACATTTTTCCGTGCAAAAGCAGAGATCTGGGCGGGCAGCTGACATCCGGCGATGTCATATGTCCGCCCCCTACACGTGCGTCACGGCCGCATTACCATACGTACGCCCAGCGTTTTCATGGGAACTCCCATGAAACGCGGGGCGTATGCATATGGTAATGAGCCCAAATAGCCCTTCACGCCCTTCTCCACCCCCTGTTCGGAGTGTTCACATTTCATGCGGAATTTGGCCGTACGCCCCGCTCGCACATGCGCAGAGACGCCTCTGCACATGCGCAGACACAAAACATCGGCGGGCCGAACGCACGCGGATATATCCGCACCGATCAGAATAAGGGCCATAGAGTGTAAGCTCCACTGGGGCAGGGACTGATGTGAATGTTCTTATATTCTCTGTAAAGCGCTGCGGAATATGAGTGCGCTATATAAGAAACTGTTAATAAATAAATAAATAAACAAAAACTTTTGATTGCTCTCTTAGGATCCTAGAAGTGGTTTGTTTCGCACCACAACCATTGCTCATGTTCAGTTTAAATTATGCTTTCAGATCATTTCTGTTATTGGTTTACATACTGTATACCAAATGTCAATCATTAAACTACTGTATATAACTATGCTTTTATTTCTATAATAGGTACCAATGCTCAGGAAAAAAAGGTATTCAGCTAAATGTATTAGTTCAAAGAAGATTTATAGCAACTTCTATATGCAAGTCTTCGAACCTGTGGGCCCTTATTCTGGTTGACTCACAAGGCTGTGAATTCGCAGCTTTGCGAGTCCCCCAGACTCCGCCAGCCAATTGCCAGGCCGCCAGCCCCCACTTGCATGCCGGGTTCATTTGCACAGCATGTGAATGGATGTTTAACAAGCATCCATTTGCAGCATATGTGGAAACAACCACATCATTCGATGGTCACTGACCATCAAATGATGTGGAACGAGCACGCATATCTAAGTGCATGCACACTCCACAGAAACTGGCCGGGCAGCTGACATCTGGTGAGGTCAGCTGCCCGCAACCCACAGCTGTATCACGGCCGCATTACCATGAAATCACCCAGCATTTCATGGCAATGGCCATTAAATGCTGGGCATTCCCATGGGCAATTCCTCCAGCCCGCCGCCCCATGCCCCCCACCCGCAGTCTTGGGTGCGTGCATCCGATGAACACTCTGTTCGCCATGGCCGCCTGCAACCTGCATCTGCACATGCGCAAAAATGCATCTGCGCATGTGCTAAACATCGGTCCCTAGTGCGAATGCAATTGATTTATCCCTGTTTACAAAACTAGTTATAAGAATTAACATTTAAAAAAACAAAGAATACCTTTGTTTATCACCTGAAAAAAGAAACAAAATAAACTTGTCTGCTTTGTTTTATAATAGATTGTCACAGTGTTCATTTTCTTCTTGCTTTTTAAAATGCAAGATCAATAAAAAATTATATCCTGAAATATTAATACACTTTCTGAAATACTTATTAACACACTCATTTACATTTTAAAATCTGTCTGCCATATATACATATATTTAATAAAAATAGTCATTATTTAAAACTAATTAGGTTCAGCATGTCATACAGCAAGAAAAAATATTTCCGAGATATTAAAGCTTTCATTTCTCTTCTTCAGATATCTCATTAAGATTTCTAAATAGAAAGTTAACAAATAATTTTCTTTTGTAAAATAAATTAATTTTTTACTCTCAAGAGAAAAATAATATGGGATATTGTTATTAGGTGAACAATGCACCTCATATCAGAGTTTACACAAAAGGACATTTTGGGGGCTATTCTTAGTGAGGACAGTGAGTTAGTCAGCAGGTCATATCATATTTCACACCTTTCAGACATGATACTTAGGACTAAATCTAAATGGGACCTATAAAACATCACTTAAGGGCCTATTTCATATGGTAGACTTTCACTATAGACAAGATGAAGGTCAACCTTGGAAGGTCAACATTTATGAAGGTTGACATGTCTGAAGGTCGACATGGGGTTTGGTAGACAGGATCATTATATGTAATAGGCCCTTAAGTGATGTTGTATAGGTCCCATTTAGAGGGGTGTAAATCCTGTAGGCATTGAATGCGTAAGTGTTGCTACTACTGGAGGCATTATTTGCATAAGTGACACTACTACTGTGAGCATTATGTGAGTAAGCATCGTTATTGTACTGTGTGAATTATGTAAGGGATGTTACGCCAGTGTGCATTATATGCGTAAATAGTGATACTGTACTGTGGGGTAAAGGGCGTTACTCCTGTGGGCATTTTGTGTGTAAGCAGAGCTAATCCTGGGCATAATATGCATAATCAGCACTACTGTACTGTAGCACTATATGCATAAGCAGTGCTACTGTACAGTGGGCTTAATGTGTGTAAGGTGTGTTACTACTGTTGACATAGTGGGCCCTATTCAGACCCTTTCGCCCGGCTGTTAATTCACAGCCTGTGCGATTATCAGTACACAGTACATATGCGCGAGCCAAGCACCAAAGGCAGCGAGCGAAGTCTAGCCTTCGCTGGCTGCTCATGGGGTGATTTACACCCCAAATTTGCATTTGGAGGCATGACACCAGCATTTTCTTGGTATCCCCAGAAAATGCAGGCATTCTCCAGCAATTGGGAGGGCTGCTGATTGAATCAGCGGCCTCCTTCTCCCCAGGGCCTTCGTAGTACCATGTGAGTCCTGGCTTACTTAGCTTACTGCAAGCAGAGAAATATCATTCATGGGTGAATGATTTTTCCCCTGTGTGCACAGCTGCATAGACATTCCCAGCCATGCACAGGGTTGGGGGAGTGAAGGGGGTGTGCATTCAGCTGGGCGGCGTTTACCTGCTTGTTGGAGCAGGTCTGAATCAGGCCCAGTGTGCATAAATGGCACCGCTACTTGGGGCATTTTGGCATAAGGGCTGACTACTGTGGGCATTATATGGGTAAATGGCATGACTCCGCAACGGTGAGTGATGTTTTGTGACTAACATTTATGCACACATGCAGCTGCTTGGTGCGAGCGGGCACAGCAAATTGATTATTCGCTGGTTGCTCGCACAAAGTGCTGCTGGCGGAGGCCATGGGGTGGTCGGCCATCGTTGCACCCATGGAAACGCCCAGCATTTCATGGGCGTTCCCATGAAAATGCTGGGCATTCCCATGTACTTTGCCGATGACGTGGGTGCAAGAGGAGGGCAGCTGACATCAGCGGATGTCAGCTGCCTATCCACTTCCCGCACAGGGCATTCACAGATGTAACACACCAGAGACATGTCTTACATTTGCGAGCACTGTAAAAATCTTTTGATGGTTGACGACCATCGAACGATTTCCTCCCCGCATGCAAGCTGCAAATGGATGTGTATGCAAAACATACATTCGCATGTGTGTGAGGAAACTCAGCGTGCGAGGGGGGGCAGACAGTCATGCGGGCAGCGTTTGGTTGCCTCACAAAGCCGCGAATTTTGCAGCTTTGCGAATCA